>NC_067286.1:51474972-51786737 GCF_020740795.1 Apus apus | reverse complement strand
TCCCTCCAATGGGCCAAAAATAATATCCCCCTTAGCATAACTATTTCTTCCTGATTAAGGCTGCAACACAAATGGACTAAAGCCAAAAGTTGAAAATTAAGCTGACACTTTGTCCTTTAATGCTAGCTGTCAAGGAGAAGAAGAAAAAACAAAATCAGCTTCACAGAACAAGTTCCCCAGCCCTAAGCCTCAAGGAAGTTTTGTTTTCCTGGTTTTTTTTATGGTTTATGTCCCAAGCCTGTCATTATTCAATGGGTTGAATTCTTCATTTTTTCTTTTTTTTTTTTTTAATTTAACTTCTTTACTTTTTAACGTAAAAAGAAGAGAGGCAGAAGTCTTTAATGGAAAGTTCTCCAATGCATACTAAGTATCTCAGAGACCAGAACAAATGCTTTGGTTAAATACATATTTATAAACCTTTTTTAAGCCCACTTTATTTACTAATAGACTAGAACAGTTCTAAAGGCAGTAATTTTTTTCTGAGCAGGTTAAATACATCTTCACAAGTTTTAATTGAATCACATTATTTTAGTGATAGGGAAGCCCAGGTCTTCAGATAGGAGTCCATAGTGTGTGGTCCTGCCTTCCCTGTTCAAACAATGTGTCCATTAGGAATCTGTCACTTTATGCAAAATTTCCACATCTCAAGGGTCACTAAAAACGTTGTACAAAGAGAATCCTTAATTTGCAAAGATTTAGGCAAAAGCTCCTTTTCTCATCTGTCACAACAGATCTGTACCTTAAGGTTTATGACTTTGACTTAGAATTGCAACTCTAACTGGTTTCATTTCTTAGATCAACTGAGTTGTATTTAATCCATGTTTGTTCCATGAGACCAAATGAAACCAGAGGGCAAAAGCATGGTAATGAGCACTAAAAAAATAATAAAATCCTGCTTGTCTAGAGAAACAAGTTTGGGTTTTTCTTTGAGAAGTCTTTTAGTCAAATTCTACATAAAACTCTTCTTTGTTGTTTCCATGTTCAAACCCCAAACTACTAGATGCTTTTGCATAACTTGAGATTTTGTTGTGAAGAGCTTACACAGCTCTAATCTGCACATTAAACTCATACTGACGTCAATGGCTGGTTTATGCAGGGATCAAGGGCACAATATGCAGTCAAGATCCCCACTGCAGATAACCCAAAAGCTGAGTTTTGACCTTACAGCTCAGCAGAGACAGTTAGATGCCAGATGAGATATTTGTAGCCTAAAAATATTCACCTTCAAACCTCAAACAAATGTTCGAATCATAGGGTAAACCAAAAATCCTTGGGTTTATAAAGAATTTATTTCTTTGTGCTATCATGCAATTATAGTATTTTATTATGAAAACCTGTTTAAGATGTATTGTCAATGAATTTAAAACAGACTCTGAACCTGGTTTCCATCTTTATGCTAGTGATTTCAATCTGCAAATAATTGTGGCCACAGATTTCATGCCTCCAATTTTGGGAAAAAGTATTGCTCTTTGGATAGCTTTGTCTATGACTGTCATGAAGCAACAACAACATTTTCAGAACTGCAGGCTCTGGAAGGCATTTTGAGGCAGAACTTCGCTTTACAGTGTCTACTTTTGGAGATGGTTGTTCTCAGGTTTAAGGCTAGATCACTGGATAGAAGATGAAGATATTTTAGAACAGTGTGCTTTATTCATTCTCATTTTCTTTTGCTAGAAACAGAGATAACACTTGCATGCACTTTTAAAGTTGCACTGTTGAAAATACTCTGTTCTGCTTGACAGAACATGCCGCCCTTTTCCCAAGGAGCTTGTAAGACACTGTAAAGAAATACAGTCCTCTCTGACCTTAGAAAATAGGGACTTACTGATGAGTTAATTTTAAACTGTCAGCCCCAACTAAAATCCAAGATTCCATCACACCTTTACTTTGGTGAAGACAGGAATGAGGATCCAGGCGTTGTGATTGTTCAAAGATAGTCTCTACAATAAACTGCAAGTTAAAAAGGAGAGGGTATCAAGGTGGACATGGACTTCGGAAAGGCTGGTATCTGAAAATGAACTTCACTCTTCAGAGTGAAGACTTTGAGTCTCTCTCAAACTAACAGAGCCCATGATGATCTTGTACAAAGCTTAATTGCCTCAGGGTTTTATTTATACTTCGGGAGATAATTTTGATTAAAAGATTTATTTTAGGGAAAATATAATTGGGAATAAGGGAACAGTCCAAACAGATCATAAAACCACCAATACACTGTGCTTTCAGGGAAAGAACAATAAATCTGCTGTGATCTTGCATTAATTATGAATTGGGTCTCCTTGTGAAGGAATTTAATTATAACCTGGTCACTATGTCGCTAGATTGGACTCCAGAGTACAATGCCTTGATTCCAACCTATTACAACCTTTCTATTGTTATGAAAAAATTTCTTTCTGAGTTGAATTTTGAAAGCATAGGGTAAAAACTTTTTTTGTGTGTGAGAGAAAGAACTTTTCCATTTAAAAGAAATAAAATTAAAAAGTGTACATTAAATGTAATATTATTAAAAACTTGAATTTCAATTTGATATTTTGCACTTCAATGCCTTCTTGACCAAAATAGTTACATGTGGCAATTGAAACCTAAGGCTTATTATGTATTATACAATCTCACATGACAAACAGAATCTGATCAGCCTTACTAATTACTCTGTTATTTAAAGAGTAAAGAGGAGAGTGCAACTTAACATACGTCACCATACTCTGTATATATCTGTCATAATCTTCCTTTCTAAACCACAGTCTTTGCTTTTTCAGTTTTGTGTACTGTTAATTATTTCCAGTGCTTTCTATTTCGAATTTATTACTATTTCTGTGTGAGAGAAATCTGGCTGTGCTCAACAATACCTTTCCAGATGAGTATTAATCAGTAGAACATAGCATTATTGCTTCCTAGTCTTTCAGCATCATCTTCAGTGTGCTACCCATCAAAACCTTTGGTTTGGTTTATTAAGAACTACTGCATAGTGTATGGAAGGTTAAGTAGAACTGTCCACAGATCCCAAGAATGCAACCTGATATGTAAAACCAGCACTGTGAATCAGAAAATGTTGTGCTGCCATGTCTACAAGCAAGGGGAAGAGTTAAGGGTATTTATCAAGCCTGGATTTATTTATTTATTTTATTATTCTTGTGTAAACATTCCCTGAATTATGTTTTTCATAATTCAAAACTTCTTATCAGTATCTTACTGAAAATGTTTTGGGTTGTAAGATGTGGGTAGGTAGCAAAATGAAGTTAGATTCATCAGAATTATATTTCTTTTTGTAAATCCTACATCATACTAATCAGTCTTTACCTGATCACTGTACTTACTTGCTTTGCAAAGAATAAGCCCAGGATTCAGCATAGAACCTTCCCTAACCACTTTGTCAGGTCAGAAAACCATTCAATTCACAGCCAAGTTAGCCTGCCCGGTCTGCCTCCCTCAACACAAACACATGCACTGAGTATGTCTCTCCTCGAGCACATATTTTACAAGCTTAGCAAAAAGCCATACACAAACTGTACTGAACCACATGTCCAGAGCATGCAATTTCTCAAGGGTCATAGTTCAGTCAACTGAAAACTGACTTTTTCACCTACAGAAGTGCACCTCGCCAGTTACAGTAGTTTCTATAGCCTGTGCTAGCTTTCTACTGCTACACATTTTGCTTAAGAGGCTGTTCGTAAACCAAATGGTCTCAAGGCTTTTATTTGAATAAAGAGAAAGCTATCTCTTCTCATTTTCCTCAAAGTAGTTCCACTTTTGTCCCACCTCCCTAACAGTTTTCTTTTAAGCCAACTCAGCATACAAAAAAATTGGCTCAAGAAGTACCATTTTCAGAAACTTCTGTGTGACTTGAAAAGGAGCAGGGACTAAGCACAAAAGACCAGCATTGGTACTTTGTTAGCTGTGACTTGACCTAACTTGACAGATTTATATTTTAATGTGGATTTCCTCCCACCAGGGAGATTGTTATGCCCCATAAATCCAATATTCACAGAACTCAGTATCAGCTGGTGGGATGAAAAATACCACTGACAAACACAGTTTGTCTAGGGTATCCAAAAGAGGAGCTGAAGTCTTTGGTATTGGAAAGAACCCAGCCATCCTCTCCACACAAGCAAACAACTGTCTCTCCCATCCACAAACTCCCAGCAGCATCTGAGGCTAAAAAGCACGTTTAAAATTGACAGGGTTAAGAAATCTGGAAGCCACAGGTATGGGTTTTTATCCACGCTTCTGTGATTAGCAGCAGGCTATTACACCTCTGCAATAGCTTAAGACTGCCAGAATTGAATGCACTTGGGTTCTCCACTTCCTGGAAGATTTGAGCTTCGATCTCTGTCTCAAAAGTGAGGTATAAAGAGATTACTAGCAACATCATCTCATACCTTCTCCTATCCAACCTTGTAAATCTGAGACTGGCCTTGGTTAAAAAAACAGTAATGTTAAATACTAACACTGTTTTTCTCCTTGTGTCTTTCCCACTCCTCATTTTTCTTTGCAGATTTCAAGGTGATGACAAAAGAGAGAGCAGTCTTAGCATTTGTTAATACCCACTTGACCCACAAAAGAAATTCACTAGCATTCGCAGCTTCTAATTTAAAAACCATTAGACCGTTCCGCTTGGTGGACCAGATCTAAATATTCTTAAAGGGGTGGTTTAATTTAATCATTACCCTAACAAGCCCCCTTTTAAAATGATGATCCGCCAAATTCAGGGGATTTGTTTTGGAATCTGATCCAATAACTGGCTTTGTACAAAGAGAAGCATAGCCGCATCTGATTTGGTTCAGAACGGGGTGATAATCATGAAAATTACTTTGCATATTTAATCACTGTGAAAACATGAGTACAAACTACTTTCTAGAGATTACCTTAAAAAAAAAAAAAAAAGCTTCAGGCTTTGCAGCAAGCATGCCAAGTACTTTGATTTACAGAGAATTATTTGGATTTTATAGAAAGCTCAGTGTTTCAAAGACTTCAAGCTACTCAGCCACCGGCAAATAAAAAAATTTAAATAGTAAAAGCAGAAAGTTTTGTATTGGGGAAAAAATGTGTTGAGACCAATTGCTTTTTTAAAAATTATTTGTAAGTCTATGTCACTTAGAAACCTGGATTTGAAGCATATACCTTACCCAACATCTCTCTGATCCTGTCAAGAGAACAGGGATGCATTCTCTCCAGGTTTGACACAGCATGTTGCCTAACTGCCAGAGGTGGGTCCAAAGCCAACAAGTCAGAGCTCTGATTAAGAACTTTCACAAAGTTTCAAATGGGCGAGTTTGCTTCAGGACTGTTTTCTGGTACCAGTATGCAGAGCTTACTGAGGAAAGAAGAGAGACCAACAGTGGCACACAAATGTCATCTTTGTGTAGTTTCAGACCTTTATGTAGATATCTTAGATGAGGTTCAGCTAGAAATAGAGCATTTGGAGACAAATGCCCAGAGAAATCAGTTTTTGTCCCCTAGATTAGATAGATAAATAGAAATACACTGACTAGTAGTTAGCAGAGGTTACAAAGGAGAAACATACATTGCTTGCAGAAGTTTCCCCATGGTGAAGCAGGTAGATGCCAGATCAGTATTCCATGGTATATAAACCAAAATTTGCTGCTGAGATAAACTGGCACAGTTCCACTGAATCTATCCAAGATGCCTCTGCTTAGCACTTGAAGTGAAATTGGCCCTACCTTTATTGGCCATTGCTTTTAAATCCTTGTCCTTACGATACATCAATGTTTGTAACTAACTTAGCATCTGAAAGCTACAGTGTAGGTAGAGGATCTGAGGGATAATAGTCACAGGCATCTTAGATTATGAAGCATACTATGCCAAATGCTTGTAGGAAGCATCTCAGAGGTATTTACCTATCTGTAGCTACCATGCATGTACAAGAATCATGAAAAAGAGAGCCTAAAGCTTACTGTAGAAACTGGTGTAATTTGTACATATATATGTACATATGATATATTTGTGCATCATACAGACTGTTCTGCTATGGACATGCATTTTTATAAATGTTACACACACAAATATATACACAGATATATACATATATATACACACCTGTATCTTTTGCATACCTTTCATAGAGAGTACATACTCCTCAAAGCATTATATGTTCCACAGCTTCAACAGACTAAAGGTTAATGAATAGGCTTTTTCTCACATATGCACAGAACAGATAATTTTCTTTACTGTTCACGATAAGTTGAAGGAGCATTTGAGTGACAGACCAATTTGTCAATCAACTACAAAGTGTTGAGAAAGCTTCCTCTGCATAATTTTACACAGAGAGATCAAATGTGACCTCTGATTGTACAGTGGGCATGGATAGTCAAGGTTATGAAGTCCAAAGGAGTCATGCAAATCCATTACCTTTTCTGAGTGCCTTGTCTTTCTAGGGCTATCTGTGCACTAAAATAATCACAGGATTTTTAGAGAAAGATGAAAAATCCTTCTTTATTATTTTTAAGTGTGGTATATGTGTGTGTGTGTATGTGTGAGGAGAGTGTATGTATGAGTTTGTTGTGGAGCTTGAATGTCTGTTTTTTTATTTTATAGCCCAAATTATGTTTTAAGGTCTCAACACAGAGCCCCTGGTTCTGACATCTCATGCAGTTTTTCTTGAAAGCTATGCTTTAATAGCAGCTCCGTTCATTTAATGTTAGCCACTTCAGATGATTTCTTTGCTAAAACCTGAATTATGAAAATCGCTTGTCAATTACCCTGGGTAGCTGTGTAAAAGAATTATTGCACATTCACAGTGAAAAGAAAACTTTATTTTCACCACTTTCCAGTAAAAGCTAATTCAGAATAACTCCATTTAACAGTTATTTTATGCTGAAATACTGAATACCTCAGGGAGTCTTTTAGGGATTTTAAAGTCTCTTTATTTATAAATGATTCATGCTGCATTTTCAGAAAAACCTACAATTAGTGTGGGAAGCACAGAGACTCCTTTGGGAAAGGTAAAAAAAAAAAAAAAACTAACAAAATATACATGCATTATATACAGCCTTTTTATCTATTGTTGTTTTGCAGTCGACTATAAAAAGAAAAGAACTGGAAAAAATGGCTAGGAGATATTTTATCTAACCTTTTAAATATATGCCTCAGTTGACAGTATTTTGTGAAGTAGTTACCCTTATGATTTGTACAGCCCACAAAATTCTTTTAATGCAGGTTTCATTTTGGTTTGCACTTTCCAACCCCAGTTATAAATGAGCAAGCTAGCTAAGAGCAGAAGCTTTCTGTGGTAACACAGAAGGGCAAATCTTTTCTTCCACCAGCCCCTCGTGAAAGAGATGGTCACTAATGTTCCCATATTGTTTGCTGCCTGGAGCAGTGCTATAACTTAGAGGTCATTTAGGTGTTCACACTGGCAGGCATCAAAGATCACACAGCCTCATTCAGCTCCTCAGTGAATCTTTCTGCTCACTAACACCAGATGACAGACACATATTGTGCTGGTAGCCAGCACTGTAGGAGCTAATGCAACCCCTCTCCTGGTCACACAGGTGGGCAAGAATGAGCAGACAAAGGTAATGAGTGGCTAGGGACCCCCAGCACTCCTCCCTTGCCCCAAGGCTCCCAAAGCTTCACCCTTAACACGGCTGCCCTTGTTGGAGCTGTGGAGTGGTTTACAACCTCCCTGCAGTACCCTAGGTAAGCCCTGCTCTGTGTGCTGGTGTTGGATGAGTCATGGCTTCGATATCAATCTGGCATCATGCTAAGGGTCATGTCTGTATGCCTTAATAAAATTACACTCAGGAGCATGTCAAGAAGTGGCAGACTGGCACTAGAGTTGAAAGCTGGATACTTTACCATTTTTATAGCCCATACCTTCTTTCAAATAAAACCCGAAAACCTGCACTTCAGCCTTCATTCAATCGGACTTCTCCGTGTTGATTTAAAGTTTGTTATTTCCAATCAGTGCAAATTCTATGAGATAGTTGCACTCCCATGAACTGCAAGAACTGAACAAGCAAAGCCAAATGGATACTATGGGGGGAAAATGTCAGATTCTCTGTCTCATTGGTCAGGTGTACAAATGACAAGGGGGAGTGGCGGTGGGTTGTTATTATTTAACAAAAATGGGACATCTTAGACTGATTTACTTAAATCTAGAGCTATATGGAATCTGCATCACAGTCTTATTGGCTTGAATCTGTCTCAACCATATCTCAAATTGCAACAGTGAGGATCATTCAAAAATAAGCAGAAGCTCTTAACTTGCAGTTAGATTATATTTTATATAGGCGGTTTTTAGTAAAGCTCAGTGAATAATGCAAATGAAGTAGCAGGCTGCACGCATACTAGGACATGCTTTGGCAATGTCCCACTTGTTTGGGTACCAACAGGTGGAACACAAAAAGGAATCTCTTGAATAAATGGGAAGAGAATTACTAGATAACAGATAAAGCAAAACACCATCACTGAGATATTTGCTGTGTTACAGGCTAGTAGAAAGAAAAATGGGACTTCTAAGTATAACTAATGCCTTCTTAACATGCTGGTCTATATTTTTTAATTCTTTAAATAATACTGCATGACAGTGCTATAAACTTCAAAATATGCAGCTTGTTATAATTTTAAATGTAGTATCAACTGAGAAGTTATCCAAAGTCTCTGACATGCTGGGGTTTTTTATCCCATCCACCAAATGAACAGGAAAAACACAAGCCTCTTCTTGCCTCAATTGAAATAAAAAAATAGCTAAGCACACTGAGCACTTTAAGCATCCTCCAAGCAATCTCTCTTATTATACTTTCATGATTAAAACTAAATTATCTGCAAAACTCTCCAGAAATGGGTGAACTGGTGAGTTGTCTTACCATGTACGAGCATGAAATGAAGGAAAGAGAAAAGGGGAAAATAAGGAAAGGGCAAGTTTTGTTTTAAAATATTCTCCAGAATGCACACACTCCAACTAAGTTTTCCCTGCTCTAAACCATGAAATGATGGTTTCTAATTTGCTGAAAGTGGTGGACCTAAGAAGAAACAGCACAGTTTTTACAGGACAGAAGGTGTATTCCTGGTCCCATTTATATTTCCACAGACTTTATCCTAAGCAGAAGGCAGTGATGCAGCAAGGGTTGTTGGATTTTTAAGCCTTGGAGATTTCTGGAGTTTTTCCTTCTCATGGGAAAAGTTCTGTAAAGAAAGGAGTGGAGATCCTGAAAGTTGTGACAGGTGAATTAGCAGAGTGAGATAAGACTGACAGTTGAGGCCAATTGGAGTACTTAAGTACCCTGGTAAAGGGTGAGGAAGCAAAGCTTTTAGACTTATTTTTCAGAATAAAAGATGGTATTCACTATTAGGAGCAACTCACTTCATATTGTTGAAGCAAACAAAATGTTATCTTTATGGGAGTCAGCTGTGATCTCCACATGGTATGAGGTCCTGTGGTTCCTCAGATGAGCTGTAGTTTTAGGTATCTCATGGTCCAATTCTCTTACTGGATCCCAAAAACTGCATTGCTTTTGTATAACGCTGGTGCACTATAGGCCTGACAAAAAAATCAGAATAATAATGTAAAATAGTAGGCTCATAATAATATTTAAATATTTTGTTTATGTTCCCTCAGGGAGAAATGCCATCACAACTTCCATAGCTACAAAATGTTGATGTAATTGTTTCATTCACTCTATTTTTTTTTAAGTGAAATGCAAGACATTTGATGAGCCATGAATGTAACATGAGATGACAATGTAAAAAAATCAAAGATAAAAAGAACTCTGTGTAACAAAATCCTCAGGAATATGTAACACAGAAGTAATAGTTTTGTTGTTTGTTTCTTCTCTATAAATAAGAAAATGTGATTATTATACCACCAAAATTGACATTGGGCTTGAGCAGGGGGAATGCCTGAAACTGCTTTTAATTCTTAATATTAAAAATAAAAAATCAATTTCACAATGGTTCTTAAAAAGGAAAATATTGTTTTTTAAGTGATTCCCTACCCTAGTTTTTTGCTATCCATTAGAAATAATGCTTCAACAATAAAATTGCCAACTTCATACTGACAGTAGGCTACCCTCTTTCAAGATGTTAACTGCTATCAAAATGCAACAGTGTACAGTTCAGCTCCTGAATTAGTAGCGTTCTCGGTAAACCATTCACAATAATTTCATTGACTAAGACGTGCCTTAAGTTAGATGCCAAATAAAATTCAAGAAACTACCTGGGACCAGCTGGCGGATACTCTGAACAAGATAGGAAAGGCTCAGGATGGGGTTAGTCAGTGGCAGTTAAAAGCACAGGTCAGTCATTCCCCTGTGAAGAATTCAGGACCTTCAAGAGTTTTTAGTTTAAAAAGGACAATCTATTCCTTTGCTGCAGAAGAGACCTTTCAAGAAAACTCAGTTTGGTGGCCTTCAAGTTCACTATAACGCTTCTGTAGGTTTCAGACCGTGGGATTAATGACAAATTCAGCAAAGCACATGACTAACTTGAAGCTTGTATGTAATCTCAGTTAAGTCAATTAAGTCTGCCTACATGCTCAAAGGTAAGCAGATCTTGAAGTACTTTGCTGGTCTGGTGAGATTATCCCTACTCATGTGTAGACACAGTAACTGCTAACCCCTACACTGAGGAAATCTGACTTCTGCCTCCAGCTCAAAAGTGCATCTTTCTTGGGTGTCTAATATATATATATATATATATATGTCTCCAATTCTACTCTAAGCCCCTGAATCCACTAAAGTGCAGAGGAAAAATTAAATAAGGAATGATTTAGGGGTGCTCCTTTCTCATTTTGTACAACAGATAATAGAGATGTTAGATACACCTCTAAATTCTTTAACAGTTAAGTAATATTCAGGTTTGGTGTCTCTCTATAAAAAGAAAAACAAAACAATTTTTACTTGTGATTGTTAACTCATTTCTGTGCAGAGCCATTGTTTGGGTCACATACACTACATGTACATGGTTGCTGTACATAGTACGACCATATTAAAATTTAACTCAGAAGTAACTTAGTCTAGGTATATCACACTGGTGAAGCTGTGAGATCCTTATATCCAGCTTGTGAGTGTTGGTATGCCTAGAGATAATAAAACCACTCATGAATGCCACAGCCAATCCATTTCAAAATCCCCAGGAACATTTCTGTGGGCAGATTATGGTCTGCTAAAACCATATTTGGCACTCAAAGCCCTTCTGTTTAGTTTCTCTATTCTCCCCAGCTGCTAATAAATTACCAGAGATCCCAGTGAGGCTGTCCATGCTTGAGTCTGCCTTAATCTAGAAGAGCCAAAGCTTCTTTTGTTGGCCTGAAGGGTGAACCCCGTCTGTGGTGGAAATACTATTTCTCTACAGTATGTTGCAGGTCATGGAAGACCTCCATTCTGCAAGATCTCCAGAGAAAATCATGTAAATCTGTCATGTAAATATGTATTTATGGGGTTCTAGAGACTGGATCACTGCCATAGAGACAGCTCTCTATCATCTGCATGTATATATTTGAAGGTTGTTAAAAAATATGAATCTTGGACCTGAGCTCTTGCCATATATCTCATCACTGTTCCTCTATGTTGTGCAGGCATAGGGAGGAGTTACTGCATTTTACTCTTCTGTGGGCCCATGTATAACCAAGGCAAACCTTATGAACCATGCAGCATTATAAACAGGGCAAACCTCTTTCTTGATCTGGAGCAGTGTTTGCTTAGGAGAAAGGGCTATTGCCTCTCCTGGAAAATACTAGCTTTGGACGGGCACAGTTTGCCTGCTAGAGAAAATGAGCCTTTCCCAATCACCAGTACCTTTCAGGGGAACCTGGCACATCATGATTTGACACACCAATATTTATCTCCTGATCTCTCACACCGTGCATCTTTGGGTTAAAATTATCTAGCTCAAGTCCAACGTGGAAACAAATGTGCTTTTCTGTTTTCACCTCCATCTGCTAGCATTAACATCAAAGAGAAAGATAGCTTGTTCCTGCCTTGTTTTCCTTCCACCAAATGTAAAGCCAATTGGAGTCACAGGGATTTCCCCATTTGTAGTAGATTTTAAGTAAGAATTGGACTTGGTGAGGTTCTCTTTTACCCTTTGGAATCCCCTTTGTGTTGTGTTAGAGAGCAAACTACATGATTTTAGATAAAACTGTATGCTCTAGTCTGATTTTTCAAATGGGGAGGACAAACGTCCTCTTCCCATATATATTTTCAGGGGAAAAAATTATACCAGGACTACTACACCCTAGCAACAGGGTTCATCACAGAGCAGGATAGTATATTCAGTTCTATTTCCTGATTTAAAGTTGTTTTCCAATATAGATGCAATTCTTAGAGCTGAGTTCATCCTGAGATATCTGCTTTCATGCACCATGGGCTGGTATCTCAGAATTATCTGCTTTTTGCAGATATTCCAACCTGCTAATTAATAACATGAATTCACAATGACAGTTCTCTAGCTGAAATCACAACTAGAAATAGATAAGAAAATGGTATATATTTTTAATTTTAAACTTTCTTTTTTTGATAAACTTCATGAAGTGTTTCTGCTGCATCCTTTACTATCTGTCATGGGTTGTGACATATTGAAACATGACATGGTGTAACCATTAAGATGACCCAACATGGCAGAGTCAAATGCAAAATGCTTCATTCTCACTAAGCATGTCATAATTTTCTTATTACTTTTCTTAATTCACACACTCTACCCTACTGTTAAGGGGTTAATTCTATTCAGGGACCAGGCATGGGACTGCAGGAAACAGAGCTGTCCATGCAGTAATCAGTTGCAACACAATGTACAGATAAGCAGGAACATAAATGTCAGGTTGAAGTGACACTAAGGCTGCTTCTAAACTAAGACCCCAATTTTGTATTGCCTACGCAGGCATGCTCTGAACAGAAAACTGATCCTAAAAGGTTTTAAAAATGATCAGGGTATAAAATGTGCTTGCATTTTTCTCTGTACACATTTTTGATACCCGCTGAAACTGTGCAGCCATTGCATTCTGAAAAAAAACACTGAAGGAAGAATATTAGGAAGATAGCATGAAACACAGAAAGTTAAGGCTGTGAATTTTTATAACTCTGTCATGGTCTAACATACTAAAGAGCTTGTTAGCAATATAATGCATACAGTGATGGCTGTACAGGTCAGTTACCCTGTATAACTGAACACAACATGAGCATTCTCCAATTAATTATGAAAGCTGGTATTAGGAGTCTAGCTTCTACACTCTGTCATGACTAACAGGTGAATAAGTAAATGACAGACTGTACAGACATCTCTTAGTCACATTAATACTCAGGCACAGTAGCAAGGGCTAAGGACAGAGTGTCAAGTTTAACTTCCCCTCATTACCATTCAGAAAAATATCATTTGATATTAAGGTAATTATAACACAAGGATATGAGTCATGCCCTTGTGTTACAATTGCCTTTAATCTTAAATAATAGTTTTTGTAATGGTAATTTCCTTTGGGGATGTTTCATGTTACATTAGACAGTTCTGACTGATACCTGTCTTTGCAGATATCTCTATCAGCAACTAAAAGCTTTTCTACAAGTACATGTGTACAATCTACAGGAATTTCAGACCATGAATGTTGTTCCATTGAAGTCTTTGTCCATTCTATGAGATGCCTCTAATCTATTAATATTTTGACTATTTGTTGCCATAAATGTGATTTCCCTTTTGAAATCTATTGTGCACCTCTTGTTCTGCTGTACTAAGACTTTATCCACATCTCAGTTGCCTGGTTATGCTGTAACACGTGGTATATACATGAGTATGGCAGTCTAAAGGAGATACAGGATTTAACTTGTTGCTGTGATGTTTTATTATCTGAGAGTATAGTAGATTCTAGAAGCTAGACAAAAGTATTGAAAAGAGTTTGAATTAGACTTCTAAAAAGTATTTCCTATGTAGAACTGTGTTGGCATAAGCTCAGAAATCAAAGGAGCTGCAGTAAACCTAGCTTTTGCCTGGCCTTTACAATGAGAAAAGTTCCTGTCAATTAATGCAACCATACAAAGCTGTGCATTGTATAAATAGCTGTTTTCAGAAAGTCATCACTTAAAAGATAAAAGAACAGACACTAAAAGTTACAACATCCTACTGTTGATCTAATAGTATTGTCAGTGAGGTTTCTGTATCCTCTCTGAGGCAGTATGAATACTATAGAAATCTTTTCATTTAACTGGAGGTTTCTGCACTCAAACTAGTAAGATAAAGGTGTAAGGCTCTTCAGAAGAGTTTGGTTGTCCAGCTCTAAAGAAGGTATGAAGGGCACTAAGTCCTGCTGATGTGTAGGAGCTCTTTTGTCAGACACAAATACTACAGTAACATCCTGGAGAACTTGTCCCTTACTGCCTATGGCAATTTTGAAGATCAAAACAGGACAAGTGCCAGGACTAGGTCTGAGACCAGCTGGTTCCACAAATCACTTCTTGCTAACCCAAAGTGACAAAATAGTAGGGACTACTGCCATTCTTGGTTCTCACAATGCTATCAAATGCATATTTCAGAAAGGGGCAATTTTGAACTCCCCGTTACTTGCAGGCCAGCTCAGAGATTTCTGAGGTGGGACTAAAATCTAACACTAAGTGCCTGTATAATATCTGAAAACATCTTAACTTCTTGCAGATTTCCTTTTCTGATTAGTATCTGGGACTGAATGTCAAGCTTTCACCACTTTCACCAGCAGAAGATATATATAGCAGGTATAAATTCTAGAGAAAATGAATGTCATAAAGGAAATTCTACTTGAAATTACCATAACTTCAGCGTAGAAGTAGTTTAAAGAGCTCTGCATTTTTATCCTCAATATTGTTTGCCCTTGCCAGTGACAGCTCAGCCAATAGCTACTATTCTATTCTCTTTTTCAAAAGTTTGGAGCTAAGGGCTAAGTGACACCATGCTCTCAGGTTATTACTTAAAAACCCCATTGGATTCTACACAAAGCAAGCAAGCTCCATGCAGCCTCTGTACTACAATTGAATAACACAGGTAATAAAATATTGGTGCTTCAGATCATTAGACACATAATTGTGATTTTTGTTTGTTTGGGTTTAATTAAAATTAGTCTCAGAAAGCAGACATTACAAGAAGAGGTCCTCACTGAACAACTGATACACAACAGTCCTCAGCTAGTACATAAAGTCCGTTCTTATCCCCAGCTTAAAAAAAAAACCTCCCTAAATATTCAACACTTTTTCATTTACAGATTTCAAATCACAAGTGAAAGGAGGGCAGTATCACTCTCTCATTTAACCAAAATCACCTCGGTCAGGGGAAAAGAAGGAATAGAAACTCTTTCCTGTGATTCATACCTAGCTTTTATCTGCCACCTTAGGTACTCACAAAGCCACTTACTGGTATTTTAGTAGTAGCCCACTTAAGGGCAAATCCTTTGTACAATTCTGCACAGCTTCACTGAAAACAATAGTTTTGTACCCACTTAGACACAATCCCTTTTTTTTTTTTCCAGATGCACACCATTGCATTTAGACAAATTTGTTTTCCTCAAGTGTTGTCCTGTATTTATTAGTGGCAGAGAATCTGTAAAACTGCAAATACGATGATCTTTGATGAATGCTTCACCACATGCTACGTTGTGTGTTTCAAGGTATATTGTCTGAGAGTTCTCAGAACCCATGGTGTGGGGGTTTACAAAGAGACAGATGCAGAAATGCTTACATATTGTGACTAAAAGCTGATTGGCCCAAGTACATTAAATTATTCAGATCTAAAACTGAGACTAGCACAGGCTTAACAATGTAAATTTCCATAAGTCAGCTGTATAATACTCACCAATTTCCAGGAAATGACAGAACATAGCAATATTAGGGGGAAACAAAGGGCTTCTCATGTTACTTGGTACATGATCCAAATCCTGTAAAATTCACAGGCAGACCTTCCATAGAGAATAATGGACTTCAGAGTGGAGAATAATGGACTCTGGAGTGGGCTGTGCTATAGATTATTCCTGGCTGTAGAAGGAAAAATGCCCCCAGCCACAGACATATTTTGCATGCAAAAATACAATTCCTTGGTGAGAACTCTATACATTATGCTTATAGATAAAAGTTAAATAAACCATCTACCTGCTACTACTGTTTTTCTTATTAAACAGAAATTGATTAATTCACTATGAATTTTGGAGAAAATAAAAAGGGTGAGGGAAGGTGAATAAACATATGTAAAACCACAACATGATACTAATGTTCAGTTACAAAAACTTTACAGAAGTCTATTTATTTATTTATTTATTTATTTATTCTAATTCTAAATCCCTACCACTACACAACAATGTCACATTTTAATGTAATATCATGTCCAATGCATATTCATGAAATAAAAATCTTGGCAGTGGCACAAGAAAAGTGGGATGAAGTGTGTTTGGCGGAGTGCGTCACGTTTCCAGACCAGCGGATTTTTTGATTAAAGTCCCTTATCCGTTTTATCATGCATATCCACTCTCTGATTAAAGTGATCTGAAGCTGACACTCACAATGTCAGTATGCACTGAGACCCTTCACACAAAACATGGTTGGAATTTATATGCTTTAAAAAAAAGAGGAGGGGGGAAGGAGAAATAGTCCAAGCAAACATGCTGCATTAAATTAAGCATATATGTATATATCTATCTACTGATAAAACACAGTTTGACTTGTTTATTTCAATCTTACATATTTCTTTTTAACATTGCCAGGCTACAAATACTGCATGTTTTATTTCAATTTCAAAAAGTATCTGTGGTGTGAGTTCTTTATGTCTGTTACACTGGGCTTCAATCAAAATGCTTCCATGCTGGGGTGAAAAACACAGCTAAGCTCTCCCACAGTCACAAACAAATAATTAATTTCTCCAAACTTACACACATCTACATTTTTTTTTATCCCCCCCTGCCCCACCCCCAAACTTTGTTTAATTACTGTATGATATCTTTATACATCTAAACCACACGTTATCTGTTAAGAAAACTGATTCTGCAATGTTGGAATTACATGGATGTTGCAAGGAGAATTTTACCACAGATCCACAGATCTCTTCTCCGAGGCCCATCCTAAGTAGCCTCCAAGTATGTGTAGGATACCTGAGAATTTATTTGCAAGCCTCAGGACATTTAAGAGGATGCAAATTATCTGAGGTACATGTTATATGCATGAAAATACGGTAGCCATTTTTCTGGCTCTCTGCAAGTGATTTAATTCCCCTTGAATTTTAAGAGCTTATTGTCATGTTCTTCACTTTGCAGAAGGTGCTTAAGCATAAGCTTAACTTTAAGCATAAGATCACTGAAATTTAAGTACTTTAATTGTTTGTCTCACCAGCGAACAAAGGGATTTAAGCAGTGCTCTTAACAGAGGTGTTACAACTGTTCATTCTCTCTAGCAATACAATAGTCTTCTGTATTTCTAAATGTGGGTTCCAATCATGAAATACTTCCAAAAACCATCCTTGATTTCAGAGACCTTGGTCTGTAGATTTCCCAGGGTCTGTAGTGATTTTTTAGCCTGCCTTTATCTTGAAGAATTCTGGATCATTTGGTAAGTTGTATCTGATTGATAAATTTTCAGTAATCTATGTTTCCTTGATAGGTTTGATTTATCCAATAAAACTTTGAGTGTTTCATAAATAGCTAACATAACTCCAAATGTGTTTAAACTTTCTCCTGGACTACATTTTTATTTTACTTTTATAAACTTTGGAGTTTTTAAACTGGGAATTAGTGTTTTTGTTTTTGTTTTTTTTTTAAGCAAGGAAACTTAATGAAGCAGTGGAGTGTGCACGGGCCAGTGGTGTTCCTCTTCTCACATCCTGCTCATGTTTGTGTCTTAACGTCAAAGTTCAAGCAATGTACTATTCCAATGTAGGGCTTTTTCTGAGCAGTTCATGCCAGTCATGCTGAAGTGTTGCTATATTAAAGTTTGAAAGACATTTTGAGTCAGAATTAATGAAGGACTGTAAAATTATTTTCCCTTGTGAATTAAGCTTTAGTATAACAAATATGGTGAGACCCCAAGGAAAATCATATTAATTTATTTTAATTTTAAGGCAGTGGTTTGAAGCTAAATAAATTTTCTGTATATAACATAACCACACTGTAGAAGTGAAAGGGGGGGGAAGGTTTTCTGAATTTATTCGTTTTGTTGATCAATAATCTGCCCTCTCTGTGCCACAATTCTATCAGGTTAAGAGTCAGAACCTGAGAATTTAAAGGAAAGCAAGTGGAAATTTTAGAAAAACCTTCTGGAAAAACATTATCTGGAAACAAAGTGTGTTTTCATCAGCATGGACATAAGCTCAAACTGCTGGGCAGCTTCACAGTGAATAGCCCAGAAGCAGTTTCCACGCATCAGTGAGGCATTCAGTCAGAGTGGAAAGTGAAATCAAGTAACCACCATTGCTTCTCCCATAAAATACATTCAGTGATGTCCCATATTTGCAGTGCATATGTGGAAATTAATTCTACACAAACATTTCTGTTAGATCCTTGAAAGAAGATTTCTGCTATTAAGACACAGTGGCTTGAGGTACAGTTTAAACAGGATGATGACTTATGCAAAAGTGAGACTACAATGAAGTAGCTGAACTACTAAATACCACGACACTAAGGAGCTGCAGCTATCTTAAAACACAGAGTCTACAAATGAGTGTCTAATCCTGACTCATAAAGTGCCTCATATGTTCTTTGCTTGTTCTTTCATTAGGAATAACCTAGGAAATACATAATTATTTCAAACAACTGCCATAACTGTAAACAAAGCCCATGCTTTTGAACCTCTGCTATCCCTTATAAAAATCCTAAAGAAATACTAGGCAACACTTGATTAGGCATGGCATAATGAAAAAACAAACAAAAACAAAAAACAACAATAACAAACAAAAACAAAGCCACCTCAAACACACCCTTTGGAGATCTGAATTCTGATTTTGGGCATCTAACAAACTTTCCAACTCTGAAATGATATTATATATTTTCAGATCAACTGTGTTGAAGAGCATAAGTCACGGAAGAGGAAGAAGGGCAGAATTCACCAAAGGAAGTTGCTACTACTGAGCACTGCTCCGAGTATGTAGCTGGAAACTAAGCAGTTCCTGGGTCTTTTGCTGGCTCCATGCAAAGAGGTGCATTTCATGACAGCATGGAGCTGTGCATTCACTTGCCAGACTGGCACTTTGTGTTCAGTAGGTCAGTTTTGAACAGAAATTACTGAGCATCTTTGCCCTCACTTCACAAATGACTGTATAAATTAGCACAAAATGTTTGTTGACCCAGTGTGTTCATGGACTGATTTATGCCCCATAATGATGACGTTTATCTTGGCATTGCTGAGAGAATATAATAGGTATCCTGAAGTTTAACATCCTATTTTGAGCCAGTTGCCCTGAGTTCTGCTGGTGACCAGCAGTAAGCAGCAAGTACTTCAAAGGACTCAGTTCATCGAGCCCTGAGCTGACACATCAGATGAAATCTTTCCCCAGAGTTTTTTCTTCCTTATTATAAAAGGAGGACTAGTTCAGGGGAGTAGCATAGGTGTAACAAAACCACACTAATGCAAAAAAGGCACACCACACTATGATGTAGATACCAAAGGTAAATTAAATGAATCTTTACCAAATGTCTTACCACACTGATGTAGTTTGAGGGGGCAGAGGCTAATTTTTTTGTACCAATACAAGGATCCAGAGAGAGGATTTTCAGGACCCTGAGGGATCCAGAGGGCAGAACAGAAAGGGGTCAGTATTCCTTTCCATTCCTTCTATAAAAGCCAGGAGGATGGAAAGGCCACCCTTCCTGCTCCCTTCTCCATTGCTGCTTAGGTGTGCTCAGATGTCTTGGAGAGAGGCTCCTACTCATCATTTAGCTTGCCACATGTTTTGCAGGATCCAAATCCATCAGGTGCTATGAAGAGCCTTGTACCCTAGTCAGCTCTGCCATGAAGGACTTTCAGACATTTATATCAGTAATCATCAAAATCAGGGTTTGTATGTATTTGAATATTTGTTTCTTATCACATGTTAGTATCCCTTTCCTGTTCTATTAAACCTGTTCTAGTTTTAACTTCCAACCTTTAAGTCTCCCTTATTGCCTTTTTATATTTCCTTGGGAGGGTGAAGGGGAGTAACAGAAAGCAATTCTGTTCTATGGGGTTTGGTTCACCCCGACCACTAGACTGAGACACACATGCAGCACAATTAGGGCAATGTAATTTTTTCTCTGAGTATATATGCAATAATTTCCACACCTTTTCATCATACACATATTTACTTCCTACTGCTAGTGGCCCAAGAGCCATCTCAGAAGGGAGGACTGGTGAAACTACCACATCTATAGCCCAGGCCCCAACTACACTGAAAGGTAGTTGCAAAATCCTTCACTGTTTTTTTATTGAATCAATATCAAGAAGGGGCTTGATATTGTAAGGAGGTATGTAAGGATATGTAAGGACACCTGAGATTTGGTTGGATTTACGACATAGCTACAGTATTGGGAATTTGCATAGATTACACAAAACCTGGCATATATGAAGTGCAGATATTTTCACATAGCTGTTTACAAGCCAATCATTACACCTAAACAAAATGTGTAGGTTTGTCTGGGTAACAAATCCAACTGAGGACTTGGGATTCTGTTCACAGATCCCAACATAAAAAGGAAAAGAAAAAGAAAGAGTAAAACTATTAATTGGCATGGAATAACCATTCAAATCTAATTGCTTACTATTACCAATGACCATTATTAATAGATATGCTTTCTAATTTGCACCCAAAATGGCTGCCTTTCAACCACTTCTGATCCAAAACTGAGCAGAAGCATTGCTGTAGTAAGATCTCTCATCACTTAGTGTCTCTTATTACAACTTCCTTACATTTTGCAGCTATACAACAATAGTCAGTGCTACATAAGGCATTATGAATAATTAATAACTTACTACACCATAATTGTCAAAGTAAATGAATAAAGCAAAATCTGTGTTCCAGTGTCCTTCCTTTTAAAGAGTATGTTCTCCTACTAGAGGGAGAAAGAAAGACAAACGTCTGTGAAAGATACGACAGCAGGACTGTTAGGAAGAAAGAGAGGAACAACAAAAATAATAAATGCTTGCATGAGTTTAATTACCCAAGTGAGAAGACCAACAAAATGGTGAGTCCAAAATGCAAATGAGACGGGGAAGAAAAGGAATACAGATACTTTGACACAGTGTAAAGAGTGCAAGATGACAAAAGTTTACAAAGCAATTTACAGTGCCCAGAGAGGGGAAAATGTGGTCAGAGGGATATCCCTGATTCTGTTTGGGCACGTGGATATTCTCTGATGGAAGTGCAATCCTGAGAATATCATTTAAATGCTGGAGACCACCAGAGGTCCGTGTTGAATACTTCTCAAGTTACTGTTAATGCAGAACAATGGCTTAGACCATTTAATAAAACAGTCTTGGGCATAAATAGTAAAATCTTCCACTTTGTTTCCAGGTAAAACTCAGAAATAGTGAAACTTGCCCTTGGTCTGAGATCATCTCTTTCTGTTTGCATTCTCCATGGGCAGAAGGCCACGTTCATTTACAGCACCTAAAGGCTAGGGAGGGAGGTCTTATACCTGCATCAAATGGGATGGCATGTATCCTGCAGCTGTGAACCACTTGTGACAATCAGAAGTGCTTCCCCCAAAAAATTTGTCCACGCTCTTCTTACTTGCTCCAGTCAGTATCTAGACAGGAAAGGATCGATGCACCCTGGAGGGAAAAGCCAGGCCTGCTGATACCTGCTGCACCATAGAGAAAAAAGAAGAAGTAAAAGAAGGAGCAACTATGGTGTTATGTAGGATCTCAGTTCCTGTCACTTGCGGCCCCAGAGTGCTGCCTTACCAGGGGCTGTCATTATTGGTTGGTTTACAAAAGTGCTCACCAACACCTCGGGCCAGCCAGGCTGCACCACATATTCAGGAGTCAAACAGCCTCTTCATAACACCTGGAGCCACATCAGTTCTGCAGAACCATGGATCACAGTAGAAAAGAACAACATTTAGAAAAAAATTTAACCTCTATCACTCCTTTAAGCTTTGAGATCCACACTGATTTACTGGCTCTTGGAATATACTGTTTTTGCCTTTGCGAAGTACCAAGTGTAAGTGAAACAGGGACTAGAGTGTGTGTCTATGTGTTTTGGAAAAGCGAAGAGGACTGATTTTGCTTCAGCTATGGTCCATCTCCTCTCTGCCTCTCAGGTTTTAATGCAGCTTCTTCTGGGGGCATCTGCTCCACACATTAAGAATTACAACAGAAACAGAGTATTGCCCATGAGCAGGGCCACTTAACCCCCATAAAAATACTATTCTGTATGCTACACAATCTGCTTAATACATGTTATGAATACAAAGAAAATACACCGTTTCCAACTAATGATATTTAGAATTGGGGCTTTTTAACTTAACTCCCATGGTTTCCTTTTGAAACTTCTGCATATATTTTCTGTTTTTGAGGGGGTTTATAAATCTTGTTTTAATGTTTTGCTGTTTATGCAAATTTCCAAATATAAAGGCATATGGTGGCAAAGTGGCACTAACTATCTGCTTTTCTGCACACATTCCTATGCTATTACAAGAAAAGAAGGCCTGATGGAAAAGGGGGGGTGAGGGGAAAGGGGGAAAAAAAAGGTAGTGTGCAAACAGACACACTATATTAGCATAGCATTGGTTCAGGTTTCTTAGCTTTATTCTTGAACTCTGGTTCACTAACAACTCTACTGGCTCCTGCAGGGCAACTGTGGATGCTCCTTCATGTCATAAGGTAGAGTGGGTGCTCAAACTTGTAATTATAGTTTTAAACTAGCAGAGAAAAAGAGAAAAATAAAGGAGAACTTTCTTGAGTCAGAGGTTCCCCTTCACACTGGCAGCCTCCCTGCATGGGTTTCATGTATCCAGTTTGCATTTTGCCTGATAACGTAGAAGGCACATCACACTACTCTAAAACAGCAGGATTATTTTCTCCATTCTAATTGATGAACAGCTGTGCTGTAATAGACTACAAAGCACAGCATCACTGATCTCTCCTCAGGCCACCCTAGGAACTGAACACTCCATGGGGAACCACAAAGAATGAAAGCTAAAAAAAAAACACCAACAAACAAAAAGAGAGAGAGAAAAAAGAAGAAAAAAAAAAAAAAGATACACCAAACATTTCAAAACATCCTCCTCTGGATTGGTATTATTATTTGGCATTCTGTTTAGCAATAATTAACTCCAATTTTCCCTACAGCAGCTCTGGTGTATGACATGACCCTAAACTAGTCATACTTTATAGAAGCTAAATATCAGTATTTTCAAAAGCAAAATTTGGGAAACCATAATCCTTTGTGACTGAGAATCAATGTCCACAACATTCAAGTAACTTCTGGGGTCATGTTCCCTAGAACTATTCTTTGTCCCAGGAAGCTCACATTAGTCATTCGTTAATCTGCTGGAATTCATTCTTTTCCATAATTCTACTTTATCAAAGTAGCAGTAGTAGTTGTTGTTATTATAGGCCCAACTGAGGAATTGCAGCTCATGTCAGTTTTTGCCTTGTGCGTTTTACCATGCTGCCAGAGTATACTAAAATAAATTTATCTGCAACCTTATCCAGCTCAGTCCAGAGTTTGATTTTGATTGCCATTCAGTGGTTAAATGAAGGTGAGAGCCAAGTTCAGGCACCTTGCAGTGCCTTCTTGAAAAATTTTGATCACAAAGGTTGGATGCCTCCAGCATCAATGGAAATACAGGTGGGTATTTGAATGGGTGGAGACTTCATAAACTCAGCAGTGTTCCTCAACTCTCCATTTTCTTGTGCTTCTAGAAATGGCTGCTCCACTTGCCTTTAAATTGAATATTTTGGTGATAATCGAGAAGCGAACAGGAAGAATCAATCTGATGTGTAAAAGACAGATATGCTTCCCTTCCTTTCCCTTACCTGATTCAGTGAGGGAAGGTAAGACTCATAATCCTCATTTAAGACCCTTTCTGCCTTTATTGTGTTTTCTGTGGGCATGAAAGTGTAAAGAGTAGTTAAATGATGCTTCTTGTTGTATCAGTGAACCAGTTCCAAAGGCACAGACTCAATTCAATCAAAATTAGTGACAAAAAAGCAGTCTTCCCATTCTGCTCAGAAACAGAAAGGTTTTGTTGTTCTTATTTTGTGTTATTGGAAGTGATTTGCTGCATCTTTCCTATAGGTAAGCTGCATGCTTATATGTTCTTTTGTCTAGATAAGTGTTATCCTGTAAATTGAACACAATAAGACTTCTGTTTACCTTAATGCTATTTAAAAAAAAAAAGTAAAACTCACAGATATAAGAAATCAATAACCATCCACAACAATTTACCGAGGATTCAGTCTGAGTAGAAAAATTCAAATTGTATTGATTTTTTTACCAGGGGAAAAGAAGGCAGATGACAATAAGTTTCAACTAACAAAATGCCGTGTGTACACAACTGGAAGGGACTCAAAAAAACAGTTATTTAAAAACTGAGTTGCCAATTAAGACGGGTAAGACAGGTTTGAATACAAAATCAGGTCCTGGACACAGGCACTTTACTTAGTTTCCATGCCTCAGTTTCTCCATTAATAATAGGAAGGTGATCATGTTTATTTTGCGGAAACAGAAAAGCTGTGAAGAATTTAAAAACTCAGATCACAGAGAGAAGTTTCATTAAGTGCAGCATGACACCACCCATACACTCTCATGGTAAGAAAGAAAGTGTAATAAATATGCTTACCAGGACAAACGGGATGCTATGCTCATTTGGAGTGTAGTTTAAGGTGTTGATTTTAACTCACTGGGGTCTCTAAAGACTGACTTTCAAAAAGCCACCATTTATCTGTTATCTTCTGCTAAATGTATAAAAGACCCCACACTTAAATATTACTTGTTTGCCAAATTAGAACCACCAGTGAAGACTGCTCACAGCTGCACTTATCTGAAGGGCCTCAGATCTCCAAGCAGGATAAAAGATGCATTAGCTGTTTATAAGATCATGAGTTACAACGGATTGGAGGTTTGGGGTTGGGTTTGGTGGTTGTTTTTTTTTGTTTAGGTTTTGGGTTTTTTAGGGCAGCTTTCAAATTTGTTTGAGATTATTAGCAAACGTGGTCAGCTTGTTAATTGTTTTTATTTGCATTGTTAATTTAATGTGATTTATTCTTGCTCACAGTACAACGTCATAAGCACATTTTTAAAATAATTTGAGAAAAGTAAATAATAAAACGTGTCATATGAAAGCAGAGCAAAGTACAAGACATTTCTCACACTTTCTCTTTTAGTTTTCTCTTCAGCTTCATTCCTATTTATTCAGGCCATTTCTCATTCCATCTGCATGAGAAGTTGAAAATAAACTATGGACACACCTTAGTGGGTCACATTATCTTTCCTTTTCAGCAAACACACGAAGGAGCCTTTGAAGACCTGACAGCCCATACAAAATTTTCGTATTTGCTGATCTAACTAATATGCAATGCCTGGAGCAAAGAGGTTTGGTGGAGGATGGTAGTGCAGGAACCTGTTTCCTAGGTCTGGTCTCTTCATAGGAAAACTTCCATGCCAGTTATGTCAAGTGACAGCAGTGGACTGGGTTGGACTTGACAGCTAGAGAAAAGAGCATGCTCGTCCAGGAAACATCAGCAAAAGGACCACAATAATATGGTCAAGTGACAGCAGTTGGCTGTCAAAAAGCAGAAATGACAACTTAGGAAGATCTGGTTGAAATATCACAGTGGAGTAACCTTGACCTCCTAGCAAGACTGCTGTTTAACCTGGCTGAGGGGCATCAATGGGTTGGATCAGAATAAGAGACTATGGTCCAGAGCAAATCTGGTCAGATTTTGCCTTTGGCTATTCTGTCATCATCTGTAGAAGAGGCATTCCTGAGTATTTGCTAGAAATAGTAAGCCAAGGAGACCTTCATACACACATCATAACAGCGGTTTGATAAAATTTGTGAATGAGGTAGTGAAATCAGTTTTGTTCTGTTTTGTATTTTCCAGTAAGGGCTCCAGGGTACTCCAACCTGTCAGCCCACAGTCAATAAACAGATTGTGGCATCTGCCAGGCCACACATAGATTTGGTGGTTTTCCTTAATTTTATTTTAAAAAGTAATTAGATAAGGTTTAGTCCCAAAAACAAAGAAGCTGTTTTTCAAGTTCCTCAAACCTCCCACATGTTTTGGCTGAATAGGAAGGATGACAGTGTTGAACACAAATACTTGCTTTTAAATTTCTAATGTCAGAAGCCAAAACAAAGGTTTGAATACAGGCAGTTTACCTGATTTATTTTCAAAGGAACCTCTGAGGTAGGAGTCCTGTCCACAGGTCTACTGAGAATCTGATCTTTTCTCATGGGTTTATGCTACTGTGTTGTGCTGGGGTCGTAACAAAAGAAGTGGCAAAAGATAGGCAAAAACAGCCTATCTGTAAATCCACATTTCTGCTAAAATTCCAAATAACGCACATACACTTCCCTAGAACAGCCGTGCACACAAGAGAAAAAAAGGGAGAGATTTCTCAGAGAAGTGAGCTGACTCATGTCCTTGTAGTTATGTCCAATATTTTGACAGTGGTGCAGTAATTAACCTTGCGAGAGTACTGCACTCTACTCAGTATCACTGCATTTCTGCTGTGACCACTATGAAGTGCTTTTTTTGTGAAAGGAAAGACTGAATCTAAGTGGGAAAATTACTGGAAAGAGAGAGAAGCTCTAATGGCAACCTTGGCATCCTGCAATTTCACATATTAAAATATATTTTAAAAAACCCCAACCTACTACAGCGCTTGTTGTATAAGGCTAAGCTTTCTACTCTTCAAACTATTAATAAGGGCTTCCCATTGAGAAGACAAATACATGCTTGATGCATTTTTAATCCTGTGCCAATACATTTGACTAAAGCTGTTTGCTGTTTCAATGACAGGATTTAACTTGTCCTTCTGTATTCAACATTTCTGATTATTAATGACATTTAGAAATCACAGACAGAGGCTGTAAAAATTATACTCTATTCAATGTATTAAAAGTGAAAATATTATCAATGAAAGGGACGAATCCTCATTATACAGGAAATGTAATCTTTTAATAAAAAGATTTTAATCTTTAAATGATTGCAATGGAATCTCTATCTTAACAAGGAAATACATTATCCTGACCAATGTTAGAGATCTCTGATGCTAACTGAAGGCAAAAAATTGCAGCCTTCTCAAATCATACATAAATGCTATACTCCAGTGGCCTTTTCCAATAAGTATATTTTAATACTCCTCTTAGAAAGCATTAATTTCTACTGTAAATACTTCCTGTGTTTAAATTAAATCAGCAATGAGCCAAAGGACATTGCTGAAATGCAAACTACTTTTCCCTTTCTGTAAGAATATCTCTAAAGTTCCAAGCAGTTTTCCTCCTAAATTTGCCAAGAATATTTCTTCAAAGAAAAATAAAGTAACACTGGTATCAGTAGTGAGAAGCCCAATATAGGGATCACATTGAGTTAATTTTTTACTGCAAGAAATGGAAAAAGAACTCCCCTTTTCCCTAGACTGATTATTATTTTGTTATTTAAGTGATAATGTAAACCTAAGGTTAAAATGAAATTACATATACTGATGATCTCCTAGCGACCTCCATTGTGTTGTTCCATTACAGCATATAGCAATAATACACTAACAAAATGCACACACCTCTGGTACCTGTCAGGCACCAATGCAAATCAAACAGCACAGGAGGCCCATTACTTTTGTTTGAACCATTAAAAGCTCCAAGAAACACAATATGACAGCCACACGAAAGCATGCTTGGATTTTCTGAAGGTACCCAGGAGTGGTACTGATTTGTGTTTTTCTTTGGTATCCTTTTTAAAAGGCCTTTAGCTGTGCCAATATAATACATTCAAATCCTGACCTTTCTCAACACAATGAAGATACTCCGTATATCTTACCATATAACACAGGGAATCAATACTGTATTTTACTAAATGTGAGTTAATTTTACCTAGGGAAGGAAATTACTGCTCTTAATACTAGAATTCTTTTGCTTTCGTCCTCCAAGTCAGTGAGTTTCAGGTTTGCCAGGCCCTATCACTGTTTAAAAAAGGGTTTGAGAGATTTTAATAGCTAATAATAGGAGAAAACATAAAAGGACAAATCCAATTTAAGTGAAAGGGTTCCTGTGTAAGCATTACTTGTCAGTCTTTCGTCGTACTGTATAGGGACCAGCTACAGAGCAGTGGCAGCAAAGAAATATAAAGTCCAGATTTAATTCTGATACAGAGAAATACAATTTCAAAACCGGACGTCTTATCATAGGCATGTCCCATTGGAGAACTCATTTCCCTAGCAAAAGGCTGTCACTGCCATTATGTTGTACAAGGAACCAATTTACTACTACAGTTAAACAGGGTTACTGGTGCTGTTGGAACTTAAGCATTTGAAGTTATCACTAGAAAAAAAATAGCATTTCAAATGTCAGTGAACTGGGAAAGTATAATTGAAAAGTATCAATCAGAGAAGCAAAAAGGTTTAGGAAGCTAAGACTGCAGTTTTAATACTGCCTTTTCCCCTCACTTCCTCTTTTTATTTCTTTAAGATTCTTTTTCTATTTCCTTTTTCCTTTCACATGCAACTTCAGATTTAGTTCTATATAATAAAAGATTTTGTCTTGATACTTGTCCTGTGTCAGACATTAAATAATTTTTATGTTTTTCTTCTACAGTCTAGTGACCATAGTTTCACTACACAAGTCTCATCTCAACCTGCATCCAAAGCTGCCAGTCTGGAAGATATCTAAATTAATTAGACAAAGGTGTTCTGAATTTTGGTTGTTTGGTTTGTTGGCTTTTTTTTCCCCCCTCACTTGAACCTTCATTCTGAATGGAAGCTTTTCCCCCATTCTGAGCTGATCCTACAGAGTATTAGAGAATGAACAAACCTTTGAACTTTCAGAACATGAAAAATACAGAGAAATGGCCTATAAAATAAAATCTAATTAATTTTATTTTAGAATGTCCCACTCGTGCTACTACTGCTAACTTCATTATGTCTCACATACAGAACAGGACTGCCTCATTATTACCTGCCCCATTTTGCTATATTTTATCTTGCATCAATGTTTCGTAACATTAGGAGTGTGTTTAGCTAATATTAGAATCAAAAGGCTGGATTCACACAATCTGCATCTCACATGTAGAATATCAAGCTTGTTTTCATTAGTGATTTCCTTTGCTACAGATAGTAGATATAGGGGCCTTGAAAAAACAGCTTTCAGACAGAAAGACAGAGCTGGAATATAATAATGCTAATTTTTTTTTCATTTTATCCATTAAATACATTGTCAAATTGCATGTAGTAATTTATCCTTTTAGCCCAACAACACTGCCCAGGGACATTGGTTGCTCTGAAATACCAGCTCTGTTTACTGACATTGATACACAAAGCAAAATGATCCATCGCTTGATATAACTCCATGAAAGCAAAACTACACAAGAAATTCCAGTTCAAAGGGCTGGCCTTTCTTCACATTTTTGAACAAGATTTCATTTGCTAAAAAAGGGGGGAAAGGTGATGTTAGAAATCTCTGCTGTAGTAGTATACTGTATTGTGAGCAAATCTATCTACAGAAAAAAAAAACAACAAAAAACAAAAACCAAAAAAACTTCAGCCCCCTGCTTCACAGCAGGGAGATGAGATCTGTCAAAAGAGTCGGGCCAGAGATTTGTGGTGATGAGGAACAGATCCCCCATAGATGGCATCCTCCTCTTTCCACAAAACAATTCCTATGTTAAGGAAAAACATGTACTCTGCATTTCTAATGGAGTTAGCTTTTTAATGATTTTTTTTTTTTTAATAAAAATGCACAGGAATTAATTAAAAAAAAAATTGTCAGGGAGTTTCAGAAAATTCATAGTCAGGAATGGAAGTAGAAACAGTCTGTAGAAACAGAAAAGTTCATTGTAGGGGTGTTTGGGATCTGGTTGGAAAGAAGCTGAGAGTTCGAGCTAGGCTAGAAGAAAGACACTTTGAAGAAAAAGTTGCATGTCTTCTTTAGAGTTTATTTAAAATTCTCTTGTTTCAGAAGTATTTTTACCTCACACAGAAGATCCTTTATCCACATTAGAGTGCAGATATATTCCTCCTCCACCACCTTTTTGATTAATTTCAAATTCAAATAATGGCTAACAGCCCGCAATTGTTCCTTATATTAATAGAAATACATGGTCTCTTTTAAAGTTCAGGTAGTAATTCAGTTCTTAAAATTCTTCTGTTGTTTATAAATGATTTGAGCAGGATGTCATACCTTTTGATGCATCATTACAACCCAAGTTCAGCTACATTCTTCTATTCAACTGGAAGCAACTTTTATATGCTTAGGAATCAAATTAAATGTGCTAACTTGAACCACTGAGTTGTTAATTTCATTTATTTTGGGCCACAGGTTTGAGGTATTAATTACATCATGAGTCCACCTCAGGAAATTAGTGAGAATGATTGTAAAAAAACATTTTTTTCAATTAAAAACATTCAAGGAATATTTATTTAATGCTAGAAAGTACGAGTCTTTAAAGATAACCCCTAGTTCTTCAGTACTCTCCAAATTTCAGTTCATTAAAACAGCTGCAACAAATCAGTAGTGTCAGAAATTTTAGTTAGAAAAACAAAAACAAAACAAAAAAACAACCACCACAAAAAATAAAATTAAGACCTAAAAAGAATCCAAACATTATTTCAAATATTAAAAAGCAGATAGAGAGAAAGTGCTTTTGCAATGCACTGCAATTCTGGAAATCACTTCTTGGTAGACTTCGTCTGACATAAAATCTCCCTTCCACAGCAGATCTCTCTTCACACCTTCCACAGTAGGTGGTGATGAGGAAAAGGCTGAGGGCATGAGAAAAAGGCTGAGGTGCTCAGCACCTACTTTGCCTCAGTCTTTAGCAGTGGAACTACCTGTTCCATGGATACTCACCCACACGAGCTAGGACACAGGGAGGGGATGCAGAATGAGGTCATCACAATTAAAGAGGAAGTGGTCAGAGACCTCCTACGCCATTTAGATGCACACAAGTCTATAGGACCAGATGGGCTACATTCTAGGGTGTTGAAAGAGCTGGCAGACGTGATCGCCAGGCCACTTTCCATTATTTACCTGAAGTCCTGGCTAACTGGGGTGGTCCCGATGGACTGGAATGTAGCAAACGTAACACCCATCTATAAGAAAGGCAGAAAGGAGGATCCAGGAAACTATAGACCTGTCTGTCTGATCCCAGTACCAGGGAAGGTCATGGAGCAGATCATCTTGAGTGTTATTAGAAGACATATAGAGGATAACCAGGGGATCAGGCCCAGTCCGCATGGGTTTATGAAAGGCAGGTCCTGCCTGACAAACCTGATCTCCTTTTATAACCTGATGACCTGACTATTGGATGAGGGAAAGGTTGTGGGTATTGTCTATCTGGACCTCCAAAAAGCATTTGACATGGTTCCCCATAGAACTCTCATAAAAAAGCTGGCTGCACGTGGCCTGGATGAGCATACAATCTGTTGGATCAAGCACTGGCTGGATGGTGGGGCCCAAAGAGTGCTGGTCAATGGAGTCAAATCCAGCTGGTGGCCAGTCACAAATGGTGATCCTCAGGGCTCACTGTTGGGGTGGTTTCTGTTTAACATCTTTATTGATGATCTTGATAAGGACATAGAGTGTATTATCAATAAGTCTGCAGATGACACCAAGCTAGGTGGCAGTGTTGATTTGCATGAGGATAGGGAGGCTCTACAGAGATTTGGATAGATTAGATCACTGGGCTGATGTTAATGGTTTGGGCTTCAACAAGGCCAAATGCCGGGTCCTGCACTTGGGCCACAACAACCCCAGGCAACGCTCCAGGCTTGGGGAAGTGTGGCTGGAAAGTGTCTGGCAGAAAAGGACCTGGGGGTTCTAATTGACAAGTGGCTGAATATGAACCAGCAGTGTGTCCAGGTGGCCAAGAAAGCCAATGGCATCCTGGCTTGTATTAGAAATAGTGTGACCAGCAGAAGTAGAGAGGTGACTGTCCCCCTGTACTCAGCACTGGTGAGGCCACACCTGGAGTATTGCATCCAGTTTTGGGCACCTCAATTCAAGAGAGATATCGAGGTGCTGGAGCAAGTACAGAGGAGGGCAACAAAGCTGGTGAAGGGCCTAGAGCAAAAGTCTTATGAGGAACGCTTAAAGGAGCTGGGAATGTTTAGTTTGAGGAAAAGGAGGCTGAAGGGAGATCAGTCTCTACAACTACCTGAAAGGTCATTGTGGAGAGGTTGGTGCTCGTCTCTTCTCACAGGTAATTAGTGACAGAACAAAAGGGAATAGCTTCAAGCTGCAACAGGGTAGGTTTAGACTGGACATTAGGAAAAAAAAATTCACAGAAAGAGTGGTTAGACACTGGAACAGGCTGCTCAGGGAGGTGGTTGATTCACCATTCCTGGGTGTGTTTAAGGGTTGTTTGGATGTGATGTTGGTGGATATGGTTTAGGGGAGAACTTTGTAGAGTAGGGATGATGTTTGGACTCAGTGATCCCAAGGGTCTTTTCCAATTTGAATACTTCTGTGATTCTATGATTCTACTACCACGTCCTAGAGTGCCTTGATTCTCCCACCATAGTAATAAAATAAGCCAAAGTGACTTAATGGAAATAAATGTTGCTAGAACTGAAGGGGAAAGGGGATTGCTTATTTCATTAGCTAATAGTGGGGGGAAACTGCAATTTCTACTATGGCTGAGTGTGAAAAATTCTTAACTTTTATTATGTTTCACGAGAATTAAGAACTTCAGACACTCCTGCATACAAACATCTCAGTCACACAGACAATGAGGGGCAGGGTGTACCTCATGTCGCTACATTTTACAAACAGAGCTTACAAAGATGAGACAAATCTGATTCTGTTTTTCAGAACAGTGTACAAGAAACCCAAAGAATGAAATATGGTCACCAGGAGGATGTTAATAAAGATATAAAAATAGAGGGAGATTAACTAGTCTGTTCACTAACAATTTGCAAACAAAGCAAGAAGTTAATTTAAAAACAGTCTTTTTAAACAGCCCATCCAACTCTGAGCTCAGAATAGTGATATTTCTTAAACACAGTGGGCAGACACTTGTTAAGGCAAAGCCTGTGTTTCTCTGATGATACTGTTGTGGGTAGGGGACAGGGAAAAATAGTGTAGTAATAGTACTTAAATAATGTTTCTTTCGCCTTAAAGATGAGAGAAGGTCTCTGTAAAGGAATATCTCTTCATCTTATCAGTTCTCTAGCCATTTTTTATCACCAGATGAATATTGAAGAGTCTACTCCAAGAGACAAAAAAGCAATATGTATGCTTTAAATACAATAACTCATTAAAAAATAGAAAAGAGATGCCTAGATATTTTTTTCTAGGATAAAAGGAACCAACTGGTTTTTAAATCAAAACTGGAAGAGAATGAAATTAAGGAAAAAGCCAGAGGGAAAAACCAACAGGATTAATACTGATGCAGCTATGGCAAAAGCAAACAGACAGGCAGGGACAAGATTGCATCCAACCTCCAAAACACATGTAAAGTTGGAGCTAAAATGTCATATGCATATGCAATTTATATGCAAAAATCTTTTACATAAAGCTACTAACTGCCAAGTCTTCTTTCACAACTTTTTTGAGGCTTGCAGTAACTCTGGGATTTTATATTCTCCTTCCATCACCTTACCAGAGGCACGACTGTCTGTGAAGAATAGGGAAACTTTCTTAAGGCCATGGTATTAAATTCTTCCTTACATTTCTGGGCTGGTGGCTCAGCAGGAAGACCTATTTTTTACTTGTGTTCAAGCAACTTCCCTGGCAGTTATTGCCTGCAACAGACTGTAGGGAAGTTGCCAACATTTAGAAGCTCTGATGATGTGAGCCAACCTTAGACTAATAATTTTTTTATCTCAATATAAGTAGAAGAATTACATAAAAATAGACAATTTTTAACAGTATGATATTCTGTTATGAGAGAAGGCTAAATAACACGGGTGCCATATGAACATCTTTCTCCTATCTACAGCACCTAACTTTAGCATAGTCCATATGTCTATTGGTCTGATAGCTGAACTTACTGAAATAACTCAAGATTACAAAAGAGTTCTAAAGCTCAGTTCCTCAAACCTTTCAAAGTGAAGCACATATTAGTCATAAACATTTTTTCATAATGCTCAAAATCAAAACCAATTAGCAAATACACTGGAATATTATGTGGGAAACCAAAACACATTTTTAAGAGTCCAGAAATCACGATGAATACTGTAGTCAGGCATTTGTTACTGTCTTGTGCCTCTGTCTCAATACATGCAAAGAGCTTCTGCCATCATCTCTTAAGAACTTGCAGGACAGCAGCGTAGACTGGAGAAACAAGCACCCAGAAAACTCAGCCTGCACATACTAGTGAGTCAGTGGCCAGCACTGGGGATGGTGTATGAAGGAACTGGAAAAAATTATTTAGTTTCCAAGTTATTTAAAGCTCAGTCAGAGCAGTTTTCTTCAGGCAGGAAAGATCGGCAAAGCTATCAGAAGGAGTCAAGCAGACAGTGGTTTTACAAATATTTTGTTTTCACTTTTCGGCTATTCTACATTGTCAGACTGTTTAGTTGAGCACACATGAGCATTTCCAGAGCAGAGGCTTTGACATCTCTGCTCCCAGCACAGTTTAAATGTTGGCTTTAAATTCCTTAACAGATTCCAGGCCATCATCTTTTTTAATTAAATGCAAAAAAACTATGTTAATTCAACGTTAATGTTGAGATTGTCATTGGACAGATGTCAATAAATTCAAAGTTATGGTTCCCACAGCAACCATAATTTAGCAGTCCCTCCCCCACTTCCACAACCACCCTTCTGAAATCAAATTGTACAACAGGCACCAAAGTGAGGGGAAGCTGTGAGCGGCAGAAATCATACACGGGACCTCTTGGAGCCACTGCAGATGGGGTGGACTTTGCCTCAGTCCTTTTTCTGCAGAAGTACTGCTAGTGGCAGCACTAGGACAGAGTAGCCCCTGCCTAAAGAGAAGCACTGATGTTGTGGGGGTAAACTGGGACATGATCTCTTGCTCTTCAGTGGTGCATCCACCAGGGTTACCTGACCTAGCACAAATCAGCTGTATAGTGTGGTTACAAAAATGACATGTATAGTCCATGTGTGAGTAATAAGCCAAATGCTGAAAGGAACCAGCTCACACCACAGCACAGCCAGAAATGCAAATGTTTTTCCACAGCCACGACAGTCAATATTGTATAACAGAACTGTCCTTTACTCATCCCAGGATGTAGTATATTTCATCACTATGCACCAGAATGAACACTGACACACAGCATACAAAGGACAGAAACAATAATTTCCAGTGAGATATTTTTCACAGTACAGCTTTTCAAACCCTGATCTCTCAGACTTTGTGTAAAAGAAACCTACAAATTATTTCTAAATAGAGGAGCTTGAAAACTTAAAATATAACCTAATGCAGTACTAAAAATCATGAGCTTGGTAGCAATACTGGTTTTCTGACATTTAAAATTTTTCGTATACGCTATTCCAGCTACTCAAAATTTGATACATTAAAAAAATTTTAAAATCCATTCAACCAACAATCCCATCACCTCTCTCTTGCTAATATTTCCTAGCCCTCCACAGGTTCCAACCACCCTCCTTTTAAATTGTCTAATTGTAGCTACCTAGTTAAGTTAGCCAAATTATTATCTTCAATATGAACGTTGAAGTTTTCTGCTTCACCTTCAGACCTGTAGCCAGTCAGTGATAACAATCCATTATTAAGATGGTTACTACATATTATATAGTCAGGTCCCAATCTGAATGGAAGTGACAAATTTCTAGATAAAACACCACAAGAAAATAGTACTTTTACTACTGATGTTGCCTGACCATATGGAGCAGAATTTGGATGCTTTATATAATTTTGCAAAGCAAGCGGACCAATGCTGTTTGTGAACAAGGTGGAGGAACCAATGGCATTAACCTTTCCTTACACACATCGTCACCCACGGCAGGCTCAGCTGTGCCCATCTAAATGTAGACCAACTATTTTTTTAACCAGGTTTAACAGTGACATAGAAGAGAAAGTACACTTACTAGAAAGTGTAACAATTGTTTACAAATGCTTTCCATGTGTCTTATAGGCCGCTTTTGCTAGTCTGGGCATTAGGAAGCTTACTGGGAGCTTTCACAATGGGCTCTTTCCCCTGAAAAGGACTTGACTTGTGCATGGAATGGGAGAAGAGGGTGACAGAGAGAGAAGTGAAAGAAATCATAACCTGTAGGACATCCATCAAGTGATTTAAGTATATACATATGACTGCAATTCTGCCTTTGAAAGATGAATCAAGTAATGCTACCGACACTTACTCTTTCCTGTCAGACACTTCTTTTACTCTCAAGTCTGTCAATAGCTTAAAGTTACATTATATCTTCTCCAGTGTTACTGCAGAAGTTTCCTATTTGATTTCATATTCAGTTCATATTTGTGGAAGCAGGAGGGGCTCTTTACTTGATAAATGGTAACATCTGGCTTTGTGATGGGCCATCACCAGCATGTTTAAAGAGCTGCTGACGCTTCAGGGAAAACTTGGTAAAACATTTCATTTAGAGGCAATTCTAGTTATTTATTCTATTTTCTGCATTCCTCGTCCTCTGCTTTATACTAGGGACATTTGCATGAAAACAGACTGCAGCTCCTGAAGAGTTCATCTTCACATAACATTTTTTCATCTGATGTCCTAATCATTAACCATATTTGTGTCACAACGACCATATCCATGGCAACCACTTATGATGTCATAGAAAATTAGAGTTTCTGGGATGGGTAATGAATAGGGCATAATAGTATTAAAGGGCCAAACTCCATATTACACTACAGCAGCATAAATTTGTTAGAATTGCACAGCAGAAAACACCATGCTATCACTGTTCTACAACCACACGGAGTGCCTGACCATTTTTTTGATTGCTGAGATACAATGAGACAAACGTTCCTGAAAATCAGCATATTTGTATAACTCCTTTAACCTGTCTGCATAGATACATACAGCAATTGAAAAAAAATAAACACATTTTCAAAATCACATTTTTGCACATTCTCACAGGAAGCTTCTTTGAAGTAGCAGCATGTTAAACATGGCCAGAGGTGTAGACACTGTACAAACAAAGTTTTTCAAAAGTCAAAACATGTTTGGTTTGGTTTGGTTTTACTTTTACATGGATTCTTTAAGTTTTGTGCAGTTTTCTGCTGAATATTGTAAGCAAATAAGTATTCCCCATTTCTCAAGCATATGTTCAGTGGCTTAGCCATAGCTGGAAATCATAAATAATTAGCAGAAACAGAATACGAAGATGGAGATCTGATCCAAGCTTTAGAATCGTGATCAATTTATTTATTTATTTACTGTGTGTAAGTGCTAAAACCTTCTTATTTAACGCATAAAGCAAAATGAAGCAAAGCTCTTCGTCGCTATGATGGTGGCTCTATACTTCATCCATCAAAAAGGTTTGGAGCACCAGTTCTTTTCCTAGGTCACTGCTATAGAACAGCAACTGAAGTCCACCTCCGGTGATTGCATTAACAAGTCCAGAGATACAAAGGCAGATGAACTAAGATTCTTACAATCGATGAGCTAAGCTGTGAAATTTTAGGTTCTTCCAAGAGCTGCTGTAGGGACAGAAAAGTTGTTAACAAACCCTGCACTCTGAGCACTCATTCCTCATCTTGCCATTGCACAGGTAACAGAATCCATGCAGATGACAGAAGCTGCAGTCCTTGCCTGACCCTTATGTTCTCCAGACTCACCTTGAGAAAGAAGACAACTTCAGCCACGGCAGATGACTCTTGTCACAATTTCCTAGAAGCAAATACTGCTGCAGCTGAGCTTTGCCTGAAGTTTGATATATGCTGCAGCTCTTTTCATCTCTGCTCCCAACTGCACAGTCTGGAAATGCCCATTTATGCAGTTATATATGTTATTATAATGTGCAAAACCTGGAATTGAAAAGAAGGTAAATAGTGTATCTTTATGCTATGTTACATTTTCTGGAAGTGCAATTGAAATATCAATCATTCCATTCTGGCTGCATTGATCGGCAATTTTCATTTTGTAATTTCAAATAAAGCTTCTCTCCACAGCAGCAACGGCAGCACTTTCCAGCATATAACTTCAGTTCATTTTAGCTTCATGACTTAAAGATCTTCACTTCCCATCATTCTTGCACATCTTTTAAGTGGTAATTCCACTTTTCCAATTAGATTACTGGAACATGCCAAGTAAACAGACACCTTTTCCTAGAGCCACAACATCTAACTAACAAGCAAAGTTAGAGCAAACAACAGCTTGGGCGCAGGAGCTCATTCCCTACACTCCCATTGTAACTCCCACATTTAGAATGTGGATCGCTACATATAGATATTTAAGAGAAACAGAATATGTATTTGTTTATCTATAAAGATATATATTTGTATGTAAACATACGTATATATAAAATAGAAGCTAAACTCAAATAGTATTATTGAGAGCAATTGTTCAGTTTTCATCAATATTTGAGAAAATGGACTCGTGAAAGAATAAAAACGTTAGGGAAATAAGACCAAAAAAACAATCTGGAAAACAGGCTGTTGCAATTACATACAAATTCATTGCTCTTCCAAAAGCTGTGAGCTCTCCTAAGGAAGGCCTCCTTTGAGATACAAAGAATTCATAGTGGGAAATTGTTAAAGTAGGAGTAAGGTTCATTTTGACTAGTTCTGACCAACAGCTTTCTGTCATAGCAGGTTTGTTTTAGACAAAAAAACAGAAAATTCTTACAAAACTGACTAGAAGACTGACTGAAGCAGAGGGAGCAAGAGTGACATTGTCAGGATTTGTATTATGCTTTTAAAAATTATTCTTATTGTATTTAAATACCATGTACCAAAATTACCATATACCAAAATACTTCAGGCACATTAGATATATTCAAAACAAAGAAGCTTCAGAAAAGTTTACGAATGACAGCAAAGCTAAATTGAGAAACCAAGACAATATCACCTAAAATCTCCATGAATCCTGCATGAGACCATATTAATAAATTAATTATAATACATATAAAACATTTTACACATTATTTATATTAAACAGCACTTCAGAATGCAACTGTAATTGAGGACACACAGGCATGGGTGCTGTACTTAGCAGAGACAGTGAAGAAAACACTGCAGTGGACAAGGGGCAGGAAAGCACAGACTGAACTGGAGTGACTGGTGACTCGTCACACCATAAGCCAGGCAGTTTGGTCTTCAAACCCTTCTGGTTAGCAGACCATGCACACACATTCACACATCCTTCAAAAATGTGCTCTGACAATGGATGCACACACTCTTATTAATTTTCAATGGGCAGTCACAAAATAAATGTTCAGTTCTAAAAATACCTAGAAGAAAAACTTACAAACTATACATTTATGGAAAAAAAGAACAGTCCCAACAGAGTTAATCAGATTTTATGTTTTGTAAGGCTTGAAATAATACATGCACAACTGTGTTTTCACACAGCAAATTCACATGAACACATGATAAATCTTGTCTTTTGAGGCCAGAGTTCAGCAGCTGATGACAAGGGAAACAACATGCTTTCTAGGAGCATGGCAGCCACAATAGGGATTTTGCAGCAAGGTTTCCCACTGAGGCAAGGGAGCACAGGAATGGGGCTCCAGTCCCAAGTCTGCCACCCATCTTTCTGTTGACTTCGGTCACATCACTTAACGCTAATCACCACTAATCAGTGGTGCGATCTATTCAGGTTTTATATCCCATAAAGTATACTAGGACTTCCCAGAATCAATCTGATGCCACCACTACCAGTCCATGCCAGAGATGAACTTCCAATCACCCAAGTCCATGACAGCAAAAATGTCCCAAAGATATAATAGCATTGTGACAGAAGATGACAACAGGACTCCAGAGGCATAAGACGCTCCATGTCTTCTCCTCAAGGACTTCCCATTACTCAGCAACTCCAATGTGATTTTGCACAGGACCATTTCCTGGGGGACTTCAGTCATGGGCAGGTCTGGAGCCCAAATCACATGTCAATCTTCCTGCTCTTCTTTGTGCAGTACAGGATCTGCTACCCCACAACTCCCTCTCAGAATCCAATGACTCCCACTGACCTTAATCCCTACCTATTCCCCTCCTCTCCCCAGACTCTTGTACTCTTCTTTTCCTTACTAAAGCTACTACTGGGCAGCAATGCAAGGAACTGCAGCAGATATACCATGCCAGTCAAATATGGCCCGTAGGTCAGCAAATAATGGCAGCCTGGTCTGGGTACACTGCAGGCAGGACCAGAGGTTACACAAATAACAGGGGTCCTGAGCAGCGGTTGCGTGCTGCAGGCCATCCTGAAAGCTACAACCTAAAAACTGACAAGTACAAAAAACCCTGCCTTCCTGTAAGGAGCTGTCACCTACCATTGAAGTTTTCCTCAAAGTAACAGCATACTACTATTAATCCACTTTGAAAAGGATTATAATAGAGAAAAGCATGGTAATACACATACAGGAGTTTCAAATATTGTCATAAGACAACAGGAATAAGGAGGAGGAACTTTACACTGCAGCAGTTTCCTCAAAATCACACTGCATGAGAGAAGGCCAGAACAAGTAATTTAACTCCTTTGAAGACATCTAGAGGAAAGTTTTAACTTTAATAATAGTGCTGGCACCTCCTGCCTTGCCAACACCGGGAGGGACAAAGCTTGCAGGCAAAGGTCCCTTCATTTTGCCTACACGGTGTAGCAGAGCAGCTGGGGGAATAGGAATGGGAGTGACAGACATTTTGTCACCTCCTGTGGCTAAGGGAGCAACAGCTGACAGGAGCAGAGGGCCACTGACTCAGGCCATAGATGATCCTTTGTGCCACTGCTGTCACCAAGAACTGATGTACATACACAACACCCCACACACAGCCCACTACCACTGTGAGCCCACGAACGCATCAGCCTCTTCTGGCTGTGCTTGCCAGCTGCTGTGGCACCTGTCTGCCATTTTAGCTGTGGAGCTTCTGATCCCAGCTCTGTGTTCTGATCACAGCTTTTCAACAGGCAGAGCAGATAACTGATGTAAGAGAACAAAACTTGACCCTTTTTATGGTATTTTCTATTGCATGCTGAACCTAAATGTGTTTAAAAGAAAGCTCAGAACATCTCAGTAAGGAAAGGACTATTTATGCCCATAAAAGCCTTAACACATCACTGAGGGCTAAACACTTCCCACCTTTCCTCTTTCTTTCAAAATTTGGCTTACCTAAAGGTAGGCAAACACAATTAGGGGGTTGTATGAATCAGGTGGATTGTCTCCTTATTTTGTGCAAAATTTTAGTTTGGCCATAGCTAGCAACATCCAAATGGCAATATCTACTGTTTTCCTCAGCTGAAACAAGAATACACATTATTTATTTAACAGACGAAGAAACTGGAGATATGGAGAAGCCTCACACAACAGGAGCTGTGGTGGCCATCCAAAGCACAATGACAGTGACCAAGCTAACCCAAGCATCTTTTAGAAAAATACCCACTGATAGCCAGTTGCTGAACAGTTTGCGTATTCCTCCCCCTTCTTCTCAGTCTCACAAGAATGGTGGGCTCCTTTCATTCCAGAGAAACTTTTGCTGGTGTACAGGACGGAAAGTTCATGAGCCAGACTGGCCCGTACATGAAAAGCTAGAGAAGTGTCCATGCTGTAAAATGCTCCCATTCTTGCTCACACCTCTTCCTAACCAATTCAGTTTGCCTCACGCTCCTATGCATAGAAATATACTTTGCTCTTTATTCACCCAATTTCAAGGTTATACTCAAGCACGTACTGGAAGATAAAAGCTTTAAATAATGTACATTCTCTCATTGTCCTTTTCATTGAGATCACAGGTGCATGACCTCGTCCCCCAGCACAAAAAGCTGTTGTCATGGAAACAGCTCAGGATGCCAACTTGACAACAACTGACATTCAAACCAGGAGGAACACCTTGTCTCCTGCCCTCCCCCAGCAAATCAGCGCATTTCAGCAGGGGCCAAATCTGTGCTATTGCTTTCTTGCCAGTGCTGGGACGCATTCTGCTGTGAGGGGAAGGTGCAGTTGGCTCCAGCACCACATACAGCATCCCAAAAACTGCCTTGGAAAAACAGCATCTGACACTACAGCCTAATCAACTGCTTAACACGATGTAGTAGAGGAAGAGGAGGCCACCTTTCTTAATAGTTAGAACAGAGTCCTGTATCAGGTCTCTCACAGTGCCATTATATCTTTCTGTTTCTTCCAGAGTGCCAATGGATCTTTCCTGGAGGAAAATAACTTCAGTACTCTGCATTTCAGTTTCCTGCCTGTAAAATGGACATAACTATACCTATGGTAAGCCTCAAAGAAAGAGCTTTTAATAATCACATTGTAATATTTATTATTTTTTTTTAATTCTATATGCAGCTGCATTCATCACCTAGCTCTTCTAATTGAGTAATAAATAATCCAAGAATCAGTATCTAGACTTTTAGGCAACTATGTTGGAGAAGTGGATGCACATTACAGAGAGAAATAAACTCAAGGGAAAGGTCTTTATTGATTTATATTTTGTCTCCTGGGAGATTCAATTGGAAAGAACTATGTAGTTAAAACACATTCCTTGCTACCTCCATACCTAAGGATTGAAGAATACATGAAATTGTGATACACAAACTTGAAAGAAAAAATAAATAGTTTTGCATAGGCAGATATATTTATACACATCTATATAAATATATAAATATGTATCATTGTAGTTGGGGAAAGGAAACAAAATATACACAACAACATTTGCTTTCCTGTAGGCTCATGCAGATTCTTGTGCCTGAATGCTGTCTTGTGATCTCTACATAACCTTTGAAACACAAGTGCATATTTCACCCTTGCAGACTAGCACAACCATTTTTTTGTCATTCCAATTTCATTTCCAGTGCGGTGTGGACTGCGGGCTCAGCAGTCACTGGAGTCTGAAGTGACTCTTGGGACCTCCTCACTGTTCTATATGCAAATGGCCCTGCACCTGGGCAGCCGAGCAGGCTTGCCGACAGTTTAGTTATGCAAATCTGATTGATCGAGAGCATATTGCAGAAGAACACACGCAGGCCTGAGACACTGGCAGCTATATTTCACTGGCTAAATTCCCAAAGAAAAAAAAAAAATTAAATGCCAAGCATTTTGATGCATATTCCTTTCAACCCCTGAAGTGCACTAGCATTTATTTCGGTATGTTTTCAACACTTTGCTTAAATGTTGCTAATGCAATTTCTTGTGCTATTGCTGAATTCACAGAAGGGCTTGTTTTCTCTGTTTTTTTTTACCAAAAAACAAACAACAAACAAAACAAACAAACAAAGCCACAAACAAAACCCTAAAACTACAACAACAAAAAAGAGTTACTGTGATGTCACAACACAATAGGTCTGTCAGTTTCTTTGAAATAATTCTCCAGGCAAATGGAGTAAATGCAGTGTTAAAATATAATTAGGTCCTACAGTACAGAGGAGTGCACAGAAACTGATGTACTAGCACAAGTTGTCCAGATTTTATTCTTTCTGTAACAAAAGGTAAAACAAACAGTGGGAATGAAGATTACATACTGTCACCCAATGTCGAAAGCACTTCTTTCTATTTACCAAACACTGCATAAAAAGGCAGAGAAGAAACAGAAAAAAAAGAAGAGAAAAAATAAAGGAATCATCTGGGATCAGCTTAAAATAATACATTCATTTTTATTTAACAAAAAATAAGAAAATAAAAGAAAAAAAGACAACCCACCTATGTGTGAGCATGTGGAAACCTCTAATATAGAAAACGCTTCAGGCATCAAGTTAATCTCAGTTTATTGCATACAACTGATTTATCTTCATTTATAAATGAGTGGTGAGCCCTGGTTCTAATATTTGCATTTCTTGTAGTTGTGTTTATGTACTTTAATGCCTTGGGGAGCCATTTATGGTGTTGAAATAATGATTTTTATTTTCTTTTCCCCCAGTTTTTCCAACAGCAAATACAGACTATTTAAATGCTTGGACACTCTCAAAGCCACTGGGAAGAGATATGAAATCAGCCTCTTGAATCACTTGTTTTATCTTTTTCACACCATTTTTCAATAGAGGTTTTCAACAACAATAGTGTTAATCAGAATAAATTCAGGATAGAAATGTTTATTGATCTGAGGTTGGGGATTTTTTTGTTTGTCTGCTTAAAACAGTCTCTTCTCAGGCAAGTTTTGGGGTTGGTAGTTCCATAGCTAAGGACTCACAGTTGCACAGATCCCAAAGCAAAGAAGAGAGAAACTTTCTCAGATGGTGTGCATAAAATGACTAATGCAGCAAAGTCTGATCTCAGTTGGAGCCACAAAACATTCCATGATCCAAATTGTTATAACAGGCCACTCTCCATACTGAGAACATTTTTACATAAAGAGCAATTAAAATATGTATCATCAGGCAAAACTTGAAAGGAAAACAGATTTGATTTTTTATCTTAGTGTTAAACTTGTCATAAGCTCAAGAGGACTGTGCACCAAACAAAATTTCTCAGTAACAGAAGATTGCACAAAAACACTCTTAGAAACCCCCCCCCAATACACAGTTAAAATTTCTAGAGAGAAACCCAAGCAACCCTGCTGTAGTGATGTTAGAGCACAACTTATTGAATAGAAAACATTTCCCTGAACGTTAAGTTGCATTGCCTTTGGCACAGATTCTTCAGCTGTAAATTTTTCCAAGGAATGACATACAGTACACATCAGAGAAGCAATGAAGGAAAGAGGTTTAGATGGGCACTTTGCAGCTGACAAGGAGCTGTTATCGAGCCTTGTCTGCTGTATTTAGCAAAATAAACAAAACAAACCAAACAAAAAAAACCCAAAAAACCCAACAAAAAACACAGAACATGTTTCACTGTCCCCAACCCCTGCTACCTTCTTAAATAAATAAATAAATATAGACTAAAAAGATAGCCATCTGACAAGCAAAGCCTAGCCAGAGGGTCAAAATTTAAGATCCTGGGAAAGGTCAAGTTTAATCTCTACCCACGATGCCCTAGTGCATCCCTCACAACAGCTGACTAACAAAAGGGGCTCAGCACTGTGACTGACAGAATTCTTAATTGTATCCACTCATTCATGACAATTTGATTAAAATATTACGCCAAAGTCTCACCCCCTGTTTGCTTCGATCCTCCAAATCTAATTTTGAATTTTCAGAAAGGAGATTACCTCCACAAGCATGACTGGGATGCTATTAACTTCTACTTAATCTTTATTACTGATGTGAATTTAACATATGTATGGTTTCGTCTCGCTCCTGTTGTTTTCTCTCTAAAGTAACGTCTAGGCAATATACAAGTGGCGGACATTAATTTTCACTTTGATATTCTGTCATACCAAAGCTCCTATTTTCTTATGAAAACTTAAAGATGTACTGTCTTAATACCATGGCACAATTAGACTGCATTAAAGAAAATAAAGAACCCAAACATGCACTAGCTCCCTCCAGCCCCCGCCAAAGAACAGAACAAAACCCTGCTGAACAGACTTCAAAGTATTATAACTTTTCAGTCTTATCTCCAGCTATATCCCCTTCATTACAGGAGCTGCTCCAAGGCCTGACAAAAACTGGTAAATTCTAGTTAATGTCAATAATGCAATTGTGAAGAAGTCAAGCAGGCAGTTAAAATTTCTAATCAATTTGGATTATTCTCAAATTTATTAAACTAGTAAGTTAATATGGCCATTGTTACCTGTGTTCTGATTTTCCAAAGGTGTTTGAATAAAAGGTGTGATTTAATTTTCAAAGTTGCTTACTCCCTCATTCCTTTTCTCCCCACAAGAAACACAGAGCAAATTCACATCACCAGGTGCAATTATGTTTACAAGAGTATTCACAAACGTATTGAACACAAAACAGCTCTAATAAAACAGACGGTTAGAAAAAATTCCATTGAATTCCTTTGGTTCCTGTTTTGCGAAACCTTTTTCATAATTTCTTTCCCTGTCTACTAATTATTAATTGTAAAAAAAGAAGTAATAAATGAATCTTCCTAAATTCAGACTCAGTGACTTCCTAATTTACCTGTCTAACTGCTGCTTCCATCAGCAGGAGAGCATTTGGATTCGATTCAAACCAGGGGGGGAAGGATATCACCTACAGTTACTTAACATGTGTACCACTTACAAGGAGTTGCAGAACCACCTTAAGTCTCTCAAATCTTATACTACTTGGACAATGAATGATAGGCTGATATCTAGAAGTAATCAGTGGAAGAGGTTTCTCAGAATTCTTTTCCACACTTCATGCACTATTCTGTTCAAATAAATATTTGCAGTACTGTTCAGAATTTGTGTGTTTTTTCCAAACAAGGAAAATAATCTGTATCTCTGTATTGAAACCTTTCTCATCAGCTCCTGAGTACAAACATTATATCCACTCTCAAAGTATTTAAGATATTTCTACTACCTCTATATGTGGGAATATACACGTATTTCTTCTGATCTGTTCTTTCTGTTTCTAGCACCGTGGTGAGGCTCAAGAACCTCAGGTTAGAACAGCAGCACAGTAAAGAGTTTCCATGTTCTGCAACAACTTTCAAGATTTCTAAATTATTCTCACTGCGGTTGCAGAAGTGCAAAAATTGCCTGAAGTCACATTATAAATGTGATTATAATACTAATGAACACTGAAAACATGGATCTCACTGCCCATTGCAGAGAAAACCCTACTTTGATAAATTTCACCATAGTTTTTATAGGATCGATATACAAAGGATCATGTCATAGGAAGCAAAATAAATAAAAATAAAAATATGCAATAGATCTGCCAATCTGTTCCTCAAGGAGGATACTCCTCCCTGACTCCAAGTCTCACAATTTATTTAACCCTTAGTATGACAGTGCAGCATGAGTGACCCCTGAAGCCTTCTCAGTACCATTAGGAGTACTGGTGTAACATTCCAAGCACTTTATGATCAGCTTTGTTATCCTCCAGTAACTCCAGAAAGGGTGGATAAATACTTCAAAGGTCATGGAGAGCTCTGCTTCTCCTTTGTAAATGGAAAACAGAACAACTTCAGCACACCCAAAAGACAGGCCAAAAAGTCAGAGTTTCTTGTTAAACGTAAAGGAAAGGAAAATGTATATGTGTTTCATTTTCTGAGGACAGTGTTTTGTGGGAGCTCTCCAGATAATACAGACCCAAAGCTGAGCAACAAAACTGTTGCAAGGGCAGGCTTTGTTGGACAGCTTTAACAGACAGTAGCTTTGCTTTGTTCAGTGTCATGCTGCTTTGCTTATATACAGATATCATTAAAGGTTCCTTTCTCTTTTGCCAGATGTTTAACAATTGCAAAACTCTATGTTTTATTAGCTGACTGTCTCTCAGTATTCAGTAAATCACTGCTGGGAAGGTATGTACTAGCTGTGTAGGCAGAGGAGCACAGGGATCTCTCCTATATCCCATAAGCAGAGGGAGATTGGGCACAGTTAATGACAGCAACAAATACTCCAGCTTCCTTTGCCTCAGTCTCTCCAAGAAAATGCATCCCCAGCCTCCCATCTTAGGCTCCTCCACAGCACGCACAAGCTTTCTACTGCACGAAAGTCAGCATAGCAGTTCCTTGGTTGCTGTGGGATCAAAGTGTCTAGAACTAAACTTAGCTCCTATGTTTGGACAAGTATGGTTGCACCTGGCTGTGTGATAAGCTCACAAGCCAGTTTCTGACACTTTCTTGAGAATTCAGATGGGGGAGAAAAAGGACCTATTGTCACTAAGGGAAGGGGACTCCCATCACACATGGCCCTTGTGACGCCACAAGGTCTGCCTCAGGGCTCCCAGCTGAAAAAAAATCCTTCCAATAACAAAAGTAAGTCCCTTTAGTGTTTTACCCTAATTTTGACATAGGCAGTGGCTACATCTGTAAGTTAAATCACTTAATCACAAAATCACAGAATCACAAATCTACATGCAACAGCAAAATTACTAAGTGGGGAGGGAATGATAGACACTAACACCACACCAAATCGCATTTCTCTGGCAGTAGTAACTCTCCATGGAAAGTGGCCACTTACTGTTAATCCATTATATCAAACTGGAAGATACTTCCAACCACTCCTGTACACTGAATGCTGAATATATGCCCTACAGCTGCTGAGACACTTCTCCAGGGAGCTGTGGCCAAAGAGCCACAAGATCTGGTTCTTCCCCCATCCCCATCATCTCTCAATCTCTAAAAATGCTTCCTTGCAATTCCTTGCAATAGCCTTTGTAGTTTCCATCCTCATGTCCAAGCCCAGGGAACAGTACAAGACTTGTAGAATTACAGCAAATGAAACCTAGATAAATGCTCAGTCATGCTGAGCCTCGCTGCAGTCAGCAACCACATTAATAGCTTGCTTGCTCCAACATGCCTGAGCTCCCCACAAGGTTTCTACACTGGTCAACTAGTGGTGAGAGTAGTAATAGTCAAAAGGCTAATGTGAACATATATCTAAACAAACAAACAAACAAATAAATAAAATAAGAGATAGCAGCTTGATGAAATTCAGGCCTAAATAAGGAGACAGAGCACTCTCCTATACAGTCCAGAGAAACAGAATGGAAGCTGAACATACAAGGGTTTTAAAGTTTCCGTATGAGTATTTCTACATAGGCTCATCAGGACTTTTGAAAACTTTTTTCACCACTGTACACAAAAAAAAACCGAAACCATACTAAAACCTGCACTGATTTTTCCAAACTGGAGGGAAACATCACCTCTCTCTTTTCACGCCTGGAGGTTACATGCCCTTACAGGAGGACTCTCAGTTGTTGACTCAGATAGAGTTTTCTTGCAACAAGAAACTAAAAACCAAACAGCCTCCCCCTCCCTACACATCTCTAGATGTCTATTCCTGGTGCAGAGGCAGGGCCTTCGTCAGGAGTTCTAACCGTTTGAAGCATAATACTAAGTGGTCATTACTTTTTACAACATAACTGGGAGTTTTCAGTTTATTACTCTGGTATCCAAAGAACTGAAATCAAACTGGAGGAAAAGAGTATGGGACACCCCACAATCACTCCAAGCCCCAAAATAAATCTGACAGCTGCTTAAGAATTCAATCATTGTTTAAATAAAACCAGCCTGCTTTTTGTTCAGTATACGTCAAATGGTTTATTGTAATTTCCAGTAGCATTTTTTTTCTTTTGCTTCTCCAGTTCACAACTGCCTTCTATTGTCAATGCTGTGAATAGGCAACAACAATTTAAAGTAGTGGGCTCCTATCAGCATTGTTCTCCTGTTCAGAGGCACAAAGAACAAGAATACATCTATGTTTTCCATACAGTGTAGAAAAATGTAATTCTCTGTTTAGTGTCATATCAACAGCTCGTGTCCCAATTCACTGCCATGGGCAATGAATGACAGACTGAGCTGTCCATCCTGACAGTGTGACCGAGATATCTGTGGTCGAGAGTGCTATATCATTTTTCCCCTCCCCAAAACAGGTTGCTGGAGAAATCTCCTATTTTTATTCCTTTATTTGTTTCTTTATCTACATACAAAGTACAGATAAAAATGAAATTGAGTTCATTAAACAAGCTGCAAATAATGTCTTGATAGCACAGGAAACATTACATTTCCTCATATTGCAGCATGTGCTCTTAATGGACTATGGATTTCTTTATAATACTATTAAAAAATAGCTGTCATCCCCTTCTTTCAACAAAGGCTTCCCCCCACCCCAGCAATTCAGTAGAATATATCTTATTTTCTAGTGTAAAAAGAAGCCTTTTCCTCCTTTATAGGTAGCAGGCACATCACAGTTAACAATATGTAGCTGAAGGGCGATTAACTCCAGGTACCATAGACCTGGAACTGGCAATAAAGAAGTAGCTTGGAGCTGTGCACTGAAAACAGCATTTATTCAAGGGTAGGGCAGAAATGAAACAAAAATTTGACAATGTTAGAAAAGAGGAAAAAGAAATAGGTTGAGGCAGCTATAGTACAGCAATGATTTACATGTCATTAACATACAGTGACTGTATGTTTTGTTCAGGACAGTATTTAAATAAAAACAGTGTTAGCCTTGGCAGCCTATGTATTAACACACTCAATTTATGTTGCCTCCAAGGTAAAGAAGATCTTCTTGTTGTAACGTATACAGGAATTATAATGTTTCAGGAGCATTTTTAGCAGTATATTCTACCTTAAGCATAGCTTACTGGATTTGTTTCAGTTTATTTTTATTTTATCATCATTTTGGGGTGTTTTCATTTGTTTTTTAAGTTGCTGCTGCATGATTTTTTCTTTCTATTGCTTCAGACTTAAAATCTCTCCAGCAGAGGAAAAAAAAACATGTACACAGAAAACAAACTGGGGGTTTCAGCTTGACAATTGGGGTTGATGCAACAGAGGTACCTGGGCTGCAGACTTGTGGCACAGGAGTTTTCCTATCTTGCAATAGTAAACTTTGTATGAGTTATGGACTGGTACTGTGAAAAACAGATACAACAGTGATGTCTCTGAACAGGCCTTTTGACACTCTGCCAGCATCGGTGTCACCTCTGTCTTGATCCTCCTTTGCTCCTTACATGGCTCTCCCAAAACTATCTGAGCTGCCCGGTTAATGTTGGTCATAGGGGGATCTTAGCAGCTGGCTGTTTTGTGACAAATGACACAGAATCAACAATAGTACATGACCTTTATGGGTTCTGGCTGTCTCTTAGAAGTATGTGAAATATTCACAATGAAATACAAAACCTACTTGAAATTCAAGTTGCTCCTCAGACAATTACTAAGGAACCAAAAGACCTAACTGCCCTGTATTGGTAAGATATTTATATTTCTACTGCCCCCATAAAGTTCTCTGCCTTGTGCATCATTATAGAAAATAACAAGTCAGAGATTTTTTTAAGTACAAGCCTTGTCCTAGATGACTGTCTGAAGTACAGATGAATGACAGTGAAAAAAGAAATCCCACTGGTAGCAATATGATGTGGAGGCATAGCTTTGGAGCTGAGGTGTGAAACCCTTCAGACTCAGCCAAAATAAACCACTGCTACTGGGGAAAAACAAAACAACACAGAATTCAGGCATTAGTTTAGAAAAGCAACTGCAGCATTTGCTACAAACTTCTGAACAAAGCACACTGAATCAACAATATAAGTAAATCATAACATCTTCTCCTGCCTCCCAGAGCAAAAACCCTAATCATGTTGGGTCTCTCTGAACATCTATCATCCTCCACAGTGTATGGAAAAGAATGAATTTTAGATCAGACTCAAGATTCTGTCAGATTAAGTATAAGGAAGTCAGTGTCATACTTCAAGGGCCTCTTCTTTTGTGTGTCATATCCCCTTCCAGTTTAGTAGAGGGCTGGCCCAAATTCCTTAAACTACCATCACTACCACACTCTGACTATAAAGTTCTGGGCACTAAAAGGCTGTTGTAGGAACATTAACAATCCCACAGGGTTTAAGACCTCTCCATGCACTCTAATACATCTGGCAGGACAACAGGGAAGATAACAATAGGATTGAAGTTCCATATTTGGCAATTATAATTCAATGAGATTGTACCCACTCTTACATAACCTGATAATATACCACTACAGAAAGTGGAGATTATGAGCTTGTGGCAAATGGGGTTCTTATTCAAAGTCATAATCAGCAGCATGAAAAAGAAAAAAATAAAACTGTAATGGATAGCTACCTCTGCAAGAGCAGAACAAGTGGCTTCTGCATCTCTGATGGCTGGGAAGCAACCTGGACTGCAATCCAGGGGTTTCACACACTCCTTCACTTCCCCTTTCTTCATCAACTAGGAAGATATCAGATTACACCCTTGCCTTTATTGCAGGGGGGAAAAAATAATAATAAACAAATAAATAAATAAATAACATACCCCACTGGTAAATCTCTTTGAGAGTTTCTCACACCAGTAGACAGTATTTTGAAAAGAACAGAGTACAGATTTAAATTATACAAGAAATAGTTCTCGTAACTTGTCTTAGTGGCTGGAGTTTTTAAAAGTTGGTAATTTAAAAGGCTCCAGAAAAGAAGCCCCAAACCCTGTATTACTGCCAGAACTGAAAGAGGCAGAGTACTGAATTTAGCAAGGAGGAGGATAATTGAGTCAGTCAGATTACAGGTATTCATATAGGGAAAAAGAGTTCTGACAGTGAAAGCACCCTAAATCAGAAGACAGAAAAGTATCAGATCCCAGGAAGAATGTGCACCTACATTGAGAAATGCAAAATAAAAATAAAATATAGATTTTGAGAGCAATTAAATTAAGTAACTTACTTTGGGCAGGTTATGGTTATCTCATCACCTATCGTCCTTATATGAAAATTTACCAGCCAGTTTTGCTAAAATATATTTTTTGGCTCAGGAATCATCCAAGAAAGTTTGGTGACCAGTCCTATGTGTGACCAGTGCTACAGAGGATGTCAGACTATGCTGTCACACCAGTCCTTCCTAGACTTAGATTCTTTAAGAACTTGGAATTATCACAGCAACCATTCTCCTTCCACATGATACCTATGAAATAATTTATGTAGAACAATATAACCTACAGTTCTGAGAGTTACCAAAACTGATACAAACTCACAAAAATCTACAAAAATATATGAGGTCAGGAAGAATTTATGTAGATAAAGTGACCTTTAGGGTGAAATGCAAGAGTTGAAAAAAGTATTTTTAGATAAACTGGTGCCAGAGCATATGAAGTTAGTACACAAACAAAAAGTCCATGCTGATTATAATATTATCTGATTTAAAATATTCCTTGAGGCGAGGTTTTAATAATACTTAAAAAGGCCTGACAACTCCCTGTCATGGTATGTCCATGCTATTAATTTGTAAAGAAACTGTCTTGCTCATAAAACAATCCAAACTGGAAAACGTGTGGTTGACAAAGCCAAGGCCAACAACAGAAATCATTGCTGAGCCTTAACGTGATTATGTGTTGAGATGTGCCTCGTCAGAATTTGCATTAACTTTGATGAGTCACTTCTTCACACAATTCATCTTCATCCCACTGAAACATGAAGAAATAAATTCCAGGCAAATGGAAGCTAGGCAAGGAGGAGGTAACACTGACAAGAATGTCACTAGGACAAATTTCCCAAGTCGGTCCCAGAGCTGAACACCAGAGCTGCAGTGAGAGACATGACGATCTGTGAAAACCTTCTGTCACTATGTCAAGTGAGTGCCATGGGATCATTTCATGCCTGCATTCCAGCCAGTGTTCAGGGCTTTCTCCACCCTCCTCTGAGTCAAATTCTGGCTTATGTAATAAACTTGCCATCCTCCTGACCCATACATTATTTACATGCCATCATCTGATCATAGCCTGCTACCAGCACTCTATTTTTTTTCCAGGAACTTCGCTGAAATCACGGATTTTTTTATTTTTTTTTTTGTACCCTACAATTCAGTTCTCCATTCTTCTGTAAATTCTGTAGTTTCATACACTTCCCATCTCATTACTATGCTTCCCAGTCTTCTGGGTTTCCTCCTCACACTTGATTTCTGTATTGTACATACAACTGAATTTGTTTTCATCACCTCTTCTTATCACCATTATGATCTTTGCTAAATATGTTTACTTTTCCAGCTCAGTGTTTTCAAAATTCTTACATTATGCAGTCTTGAATTTTCCCTATCGAACTGGCCAAGTTTCTTAAGATTTTACTATATTTGGCCCAGCCAGTCAGAACAAAAACCTGACCTTGCTCCTTCTGTCATCTGAGCTAGTAGCTGGTTCACCTGAATGTAAGACTTCATTATGTGTTTCTTTAGTAGTCCATCAATCATGTCCTTTTCTAAAGTTTCTCTCACATCTGATGGCTGATGTTCTGATGGCTTGATGTAATGCTTGAAACCATACAATGCTCTTAGCCTTAAAGTTTTCCTTGAAAGTACATCTCATTCACAAATATTTAACATTTGCACCTGCTTTCTGACATAAAGTGTTTTATAAAAACATATCCTAAAAAATTCCATGGACCTGAAGCATTATCTCATCTTGAAAGGTATCAGAGATTGCAGGAGCACACTGATGGACCTCAAGATAGTTAGAATTACTCCACTCAGCCCTCAGTGCACTATACCCAGATTACACAGAGCATGTTTAAACTCAATGTGTTGCATAGCCTGGGATGGGAGAGGGGAATCCCCTAACCTGCCCAAATTAGATGAAGCAGTGACAGTCAACAGCAGCCTTGGTTGCAGTGATCACGAGATGGTGGAGTGCAGGATCCTGTATGGGAGAAACAGAATACCTAGCAGGACCAGAACGCTGGACTTCTGCAGGGCCAACTTTGGCCTCTTTAATCAATTATTAAGAGAAGTCCCATGGGACAGGGTGCTAGATGGTAAAAGGGCTCAAGATAGCTAGTCAACATTCAAGGACCACTTCTTGCAAGTTTAGGATCAGAGTGTCCCAATGGGTAGGAAATGAAGTAAGGGAGCCAGGAAACCCGCATGGTTAAACAAGGAACTGCTGGGCAGACTCAAGTGGAAAAAGAGAATCTATGGATCATGGGAGGAGGGGCTGGACACTTGGGAGGAATATAGGACTGTTGTTAGAGGATGTAGGAAGGCAATAAGGAAAGCTAAGGCCTCCTTGGAAGTAAACCTTGCTAGTGAGGTCAAAGACAATAGAAAGTTCAAGCCCCATTGTACTGGTTGCTCCACAGAGGTAAAGGCATGTGACTCCCTCATGTGATTCAAGGGCATCTAGAAGGCCCTAGAAGTCCAGACCTTTTTGAAATCCTGCATTAAATGAACAAGACAACTTCTTGGTGCTTTGCCAACTGCAGAGCAATAACCCTACATCTCAAGCTCCAGGATGCTTTCTCAACACATATTTATTCTCTCCTTCCCATTTCCCAGAATAGTGGAGAGCAAGATACTGGGTACTGTTGAGAAGTAAGGGGGTTAGGGATAGTCTGGGTCTGCACAATACTTATACTGCCTATAACTGCTAACAGTTAAGAGAGAGAAAGAAAGCTGAAATTATAAAAGCTTAGCTAAACTTTCTGCTCATAGAATAGGTAAACTACTTGCTTTTAAAGGCAAAACAACAATTTACACTAAAGGGATAAAACTAGCAAAATGGATATGTCTTCAATAGCAAGTGGACTGCCATGACCCCAGCAACATCAAGCTCCCTACAGTAGCTCTTTCTGTATCATCTGGATATCACTTATTTTAATAACACATTTACTGATGAAAGTAAAGCTAATGTAGCATGAAGAAGAGGATGGAATAGAAGGCATCTTATTTGTCAATACATCCTCACTGTCATGCAGCTTTGGTAATGAGGTACAATATGAACGGCAGTCTGATTTTCAAAAACACCACACACCAACATGTCTCTTTGTTTTCTTCTGGAAGTGTGGGAAATCAGAACTATTAAAAAAGAAATTGTCATATTGTGTTGTGTTTGTTCTCCCTTAACCTGGATGTTTGTGGTCATCAGCTTCATCCATAGAGATGAGCCTTAGAATCTATGAGAAGAAAATACATATGTAGTAGTGTATGCAATTCTCATTATTCTACCATTATATTTATACAGTTGGGGGACTTTCCTGGTAATGCAGCTCATGTTAATACCTTTGCTTTCATTTTTTCCGAAAGTATAAACTCTACAATTGCAAAGGAGAGTTTGAAAATAAACCCTTCTAAAGAAGCTTGAACAAGAGAAGACACACAGAACAATGTTTTGCATCATCTCTTGGGAGAAAAGGGAACTGATTCATGATTTTTTGAAAATCTGGGGTCAGGAATAATTTGCAGATTGTTTTACTAAACTGGGAAGAAGTAATAATAATAATAATAACAACAATAACAACAACAATCTTAAACAGAAGTTATTCTATTGCAGCTACTGAAGAGAGATTTACCTCCATTTCCCAGGGATTACCAGTTTAATAGACTTTAATAACCTCCAATTGTTCAGACAAGCATTTTTACACCTTCATTTCAACAGTAGCCCAAAAGTGCCAAAAACATTTGCATTTATCTTCAGTCAGTGAAGTAGATGGCAAGAGCAGAAGGAGCTTTATCTAACAGTAGCTCTGCTGCCTTACAATTGTCTTAAATATTTCAACAAAGAGGTATCTCAGTGTATTTCCCTGGCTACCAATGAGTTGCCAAAGGTCAATAACTTTAGCTTTAAAAACATACTGATCTCTAAAGCTTTTCTTGCAGTTGAGAGATTAAGGCAGACTCTTATAAACATTTATGAAATAGGAGCAAGGGACTTCAGCCTGGCAGTTTAGAATGTAACACCATTCTGTATCTATATTATTTTTGGGATTAGAAACCATTAATTCCTAAAATTGTGCTGTGGAGCATAAGTGGCAACAGCTGCAGCTATCTGTTTACTGTCTTTCCACATGGGCTATTTTCTGTGCAAGATATGCATGAAGAACACAAATAAATGGGGTGCTACCTCTTTAGGCAGAGCCTGGCAAATTTAAAATAAAAAACTAAAAAGCATGAACCATGTTTGCCTTAAAATGATGAACTTAGGTGTTAATAAAAATAGCATCTTAAGGCAAGTCCTTACACACTTCCTGTTTCAGTAATCCATTCTTCTTGCATGCACAAACTAATAAAATGCCTCTTCTTATTATGTCACTACTGTACATGAAACATTTCATGCATAAAATATTAATCCCAGACACAGGTCTCTGAGAGAATGATTGTACTGTCTAAAGGAAGAGAGAGATGTTTCTGAATATAGCTTCAGTAATGCTTTCCAATCCAAAGCAAAACTGCAACTATATTCAAGCCCATGGCTTTTCAATGGCACAGAAAAGCAAACCTTTGGACAATTTAATAATGTGGACAAGCTGATCAAGAGAATCAGGATAAGACACACCATATGTCCCACTCATATTTGGCCTATAAAGACAAAAACATGCCCCACCCAAAACTCAGTTATTTGTGTTTTCTCTGTCCTTCACTTTTCACAAAACTTAAACTTTTAAAAGAATTTATTTCAAAGTGAAAGTAGAAAAAGTAAAATGTATTATTCCTGCCCACCAGAAAAAAAAAAAAAAAAAAAAATCAACCTGAATGAACTTGGCCTTTAGGCTTTCATAATAATTTTATTGTTGAGAGTCACTGCTTATTTCACAAGTTCAGAATGATGCACAGTTAGTAAACCACTCACTCAAATATGTAATAAAATATTTCAATACAAGTATTTTAATTAGGACAATCAGGCATGTCTGATCTTCCACTCCTTCTTGATAGTATTACAGGACTGTATGTGAACTGTGCCCCATTCCAGCGCCCTGCTGCCCCTTGGGTACAGATCAATAACTTGACTGGAACATCCTGCTTTTTCCATGGCCCACCTTTCTTTGACAACTGAAGCCACAATGCAGTGTAGAAGAAAAGGTACAATAATTTCTTGCCACAATACTAACTCAGAACACAGCTGAGGTTTTATAGTAGTAGGACAATGCCAGCTCCTTCAATTTAGTCCTCACCTCAGACCTACTTTTTGAGAAAGAGACTTGTAAGAGTCCTCTGCCCTCCAGAGGAAGACCATCCTCTAGAGTTAATTACACAGGGCTTCATCCATACCACATCTAAATGTCTTTCCTACTGGAACCCTGTTTTCTTTTTTTCCACAAGGGTATTTTACAGTTTCAGAAGCCTGAAAACTTATATAAATGGAACTTTCCGAAGAAGCACTCAATCTGCTGCCATCCCTTTACCCCTGAGTAAAGGGTTATAGAATTAAGCACAAGTTCCACACCAGAAGAGGTTTTTCACTAGGTATAACTTTGCTAGCCTGCAATCATTCCTGATAATCCCTCTTTGGAGTATGCCAGGCAATTTTTCTCTTTTCTTATTGCCCACAGTCTCCAGATCCTTCTGGATATATATTTTACTCTTTCCTCTTTATAAGTTATCTCCATCTTCATATCTTCTCTACATATTGACTTCAGAGGTGATACACTACAGTACCAGGATGGTTTGTGGTGTAGTAGTTGTGGTCTCACCTCTGAACTAGGAAGTGGTGCTTTACACACACAGGTCACAAAAGACCACATAATAAATAAAAATTAAAGGCAGTTCTGCAATACAAATAAACTTACACCAAGAAGAGGTATGTGCTGCTGGAACAAAAATGACCACTTGTACATGAGATTTCTTTGCTATTGGATGGGAACAATGTCCAATTACAGTCTTTTCTTACAAAATAAATTAGAACTTCAATGGGGGTATCAACTAATTTATCTCCTTGGAAAAGGGCTTTAATTTGTGTTAATATGGCTCAAGGAATATTTAGCTCCATCATTTATGTATGTAATGGTGCTATAAGCCCTTCGGTACCAAAATACTAAAGAGTGCTTAAACAGTAGTCATGGTCCCATACAGTAACCTTGCTACCTTTTCCCACTTGGAATGATATACAAAAAATTGCCAAAGCTGCACCACAGGATTAATTACAGATTCATCATGAAATTCTAAAACCACAGTTCTTAGGCAGCTCAGCAAGAATAGCTCTGCAATAGATTTAATCAACTGCTGGGTAAACCTTCAGACTAGTAGAAGATGTGACATAAGAAGAGAGACCAATGAATCTGAGTAGGCTACAATGCCATTCACCAGGCTTTTTTCTTGAAATAAAAAGAAGAAAAAAAAACCAAATCAAAACAAGAACACCACTGACCCATTACATGCATTCTTCAACAATATTCTAAATGAACTGTCCAAATAAAATTAAAACAAACAAACAAACACAGAAGTCATGCTTACTTTATATTAAAGTCTGTAAATAAATAGTTTCTTAGCCTATTAAACATAATCTTCCTTGCCAGAAGGACTCCTACCCAGCAAATGTAAGGGCAGCTTTTCTGAAGGTTTTCTAACAGCTAGATGCTACAAACGACATTCCTTATTGTTGGCACCAGGCTGCCACTTAGCTCTCAGAACACAGAACAGGGACTGCTCTTTCCTAAATTTGTTTAAATGTCTAAGGCTATTACCTTGGTCTCTCACATAGTACATTATTTTATACAAAACACAAACAAGTGCACTAGCACAGCCCAACTCTCTTAAAACCAATTAAAAATAAATAGCACCTGAACAAACTCACTGTCAATTAGCAAGCAGTTGGTTGCTTTGATAATCACATCACAGAAGGAGTATCCACAGAAATTTATTCACTCCAAACATCAGCAGTATCCCAAAGACTAGGCAGACATAGACAAAACAGTTCTGGAGCACAGGAAGGTTAATTTTCTCTCCCTCTCAACACCCACTCCCCTCCCTCAAGAAACAAAGATAGAACCAGGCCATTTTCCCCTCTAACATGCTAAAGCTTTCAAATAGCTCCCAGGCATTTTAGAAGCAGTTGTACAGCGTTTGCTTGCCACTTTCAATTAAACATGGTACAGCAGTCTGATGTCACTAGGATCTACTAATAAGAAGAGTTCATTTAAGAGGGTGTTTAAACTCCAAACAAAGAACTATTCAAAGGTCTGAATTTTCTGGATAAACACTGAGGCAATTTATAGAGACAAAAACAGAGAAAACAACATAAAGCACTGCCTCACTTGTCTTGTAACATTTGGTGAATCCAGATAACTTACTGTGTATGACCAAAATTACTGACTTGTGGGATTCTATTAAATCACTGCTAGTTTTGTTCATCTCCTTAGAGGCAGTAGCTATCTGCAGAAACAAAACTATTAGAAGTATTTGAGACTCTAGCAGATTCAGACACAAGTGCATTTAACCAAGTTCTCTTCTCCATATGCTTTGGTTAGATGGAAGTTTCTCTGGTTGGCCAATCTTCCATTTTAACACTGTGTTTTCAACTTCTTCAAAACACAAAGACTTGAGGAGAACAAAACTTGAAAACCCCACCTTTTTCCTGTGTTTCTCAAAAGGAGGCAGGGCAAACAACTTAAAGCTGGCAATAGGAATTAGGGCAAAAGTGGATAAGAGAGTAGAAGATAGCAAGACATTCCAGGGCTGATCGGAAGCAAAGAGATCATAGAAAAGGAATGGAGAGGCTTGATAACTAGACAGAAGGAGTCCTAAAGTTCTCAAAAGTCTGTGTTTTTAAAACAAGGGTGCAGTATCTCTATCCATGTGAGATCTGAGCTCCAGCTCCATATAAACACTTTAAAAAATATGTTAAAGTACTCACCATAATCAAATATGGACACTTAACAGATTTGTTATTTTAATCAGGTATTTATCAAGTCCATCTATAAAGTTTGGCCCCAGCATCACTTATGTTGGTGTATTGGACTCTACTGCTTTGACTCTCAAGGTTTTTTCAGGATTAACTGAACTGCAACATCGTGAAAACCAAACAGCAAAGCATATCTGGAAGATCTCTAGTTCTTCTTGCTCAGCCCCAGATAAAAGCTTGATCAGCTCTTTCTTTTTCCAAATAGCATCTTCAATAATTTAAAGAATTGGAGTCCAAAATTATTTTTAATTTTGCAAATGAACAAGGAGTAGAAAATATTTGCATGGAAAGTTATAATAAAATAAAGCATAATAATCTCATTCATATAAAATGAAAAAGAAATACTGCACTCAGTGGTACTCAAAAGGCTTAGGATTATCACAATAAAGTCACATCTCCCAGTGTACACAGTTTGTTTACTTTTTGTATATAACTCAGAGACTGAAGGAAAGGAGGATCAATTGTACTGTTATTGATTGTGCTTTCTTCTAATCAGGTTCCCTGCCTGGTTTTCACACATGAAGATACAGCAATGTCTGAGTAAATAACAATGCAGAGAATGCTGCTGTTTTAAAATTAAGATTTCCCCAGAATTTTTATATATATATATTTTTTTTTAGTCATGGAAGCTTTTCTATCGCTGCCAGGCTTTATACATCGTTGATTTACAAAACCTCAGTTTTGATATTAGGTTGACTTGACAGTGTCTCACATAATGAGTAAAATTTAAAAAGCTGCAATAGATTACACTCCTGGCATGCAGACCCAAGCTTGACTGGAAGTTAGAAAGAGAGAGATGCCTCTCTTCCACACAACTGTGGCCTCTCAGGGCATTTAACACGTGGTTCTACTCAGAAAAGCTACTCACAACATGTAGCTACTGTAATTTCTGCTATGCAGACGTAAAAATCCCATGTCTTTTGTTTTGATTTCTTGGTGACACAGTGCTTGCACAGAGGCAACTAAAGCCTGCAGAACTTTTAGACCTTGTAAGGACCAGAAAATAACTCAGGTTGCATCTCAGATGCAGGGGGACAGGTCTGCAGTGCTCTGGGCACTGAACAAGTCTTTTAATTTAGAAAATCAGCTTATCTGATGAAAGATTTTGAGAAATAACAGAAAGCAAGAATCCAAGAATATATTTACAAAGTATTTAATCAGACTGTTGGGATGTTTGGTTTTTTTAAAAGACTTTTGGGGCCAGCCCACAGCCCTTCTCAGACAAAACTCTTGTATTTCCTAGAAAGTTGCTCCTTAGTTCACAGATGCTCAAGAATTATTTACTGCTGTTTCACTTTCAAAACTCAAATTTTAAACTGCAAATTATTCTAGTATTTCCTCAAATTCATATTTGTCTAAATACTGAGAAATTACAGTAATATCTATGTAATGTAAATGCAGACAAAGAGAATTCTGTGTATGACAAGATTAAGCAGACTCGGTGCAAAAAGAAAGGAAGAAAAAAGAAAAATTGGGAAATAGATAGACTTATAACAGCTTTTCCAGAGTTATTGACAAACAACAGAAAGTAACGTATACATGGTGCAACTCAGCAAGAAACTGTTTACTTCATTGTATAAAATACAGCCACCTAAAATGCACACAGCTGCATAAAATGCAGCTCTACCCTGTTCTGCCTCCACGAAAATGACAACCTCCCTAAGGTCCTTGCTGCTTCTCTACACAACCAGGACAGTCTCAGAAAGACAAGATGAATAACCACACACTTTACAGCTGACTGTGTGGATAAGAACATCAGTAACTTGCATTTTCTGATATATCCTATATGCAAGTATGCAATTTCTGAATAACCAAAATGTTATTTGAAAATTATTACTTTCTTTTCCATGGTGGAGACAGAAAGGTAAGATTCAGCTTCCTACCTTGATTACATTTTTCACAGGTGTTTTGCCCACATCCCTTTCCACTCTATCCATGCACCAATTCTGAACTAGGCAACTGAAGCAAAGTTAGAACTATCTATTTTCCTTATATAAAACCCCTACAGGATATATGCACAGCCCTGAGCAATTGCATTACAGAAAATGAAGCTCAGCTGTGAACCCAATATATGCAGCTGACTGTGCCATCACACACCCAAACTGAAATTCTAGTAAGGATCAGAGCAGATGCAGTTTAATGGTAAAATAATTGTAAATATAAAAATGAAACATTTTACTAATTGTAAAGACAATGTTTTTGAAAGTTTTCATTCCCCAAAGCTTTTATATTTTACTTTTATCCTAATATGTCCTTTGAGGGATCAAAACTTAATTTTTGGTCCCTTTTCATTTCTAGATACCTGCCTCTGCTGAACTGCATTCAACAAAATTAAGATAATATACAATAGTTTGTGTGAAAATGTCATTTCCATCGGCTGCACCAGAATATTTGCTCCACCTTTTACTTTGAGCTTGTATTACTTCTTTTTTGGATAATTCCCAAGCTTCCTTTTCTCCAAAGATTAGAGTATCTCCTGTGAAAGGATAGTATTCCAAAGGAGATAATTTAATTACCTGCAATTCTGATTTTTTTGAGATTTCATGAATGAGCTCCTTTTTTTCACTCACAGCTCCTCCAAACTGAAATAAAAGTGTTTCAGGAGGTAGATTTAGTCATCATATTTTGATTCTAGAACTGATTTGGTGGGGGTGGAGTGTTTCTGTTCAGCTGCTTTTCTTTTAGTCTTAATTGTAGATAATCTACTGTGAAAAACTCTCACGATTTATTACAGTTTCTGCCAGTGGCATTTCCCTTTAGCCCAAGGATAAATCTTTCTAACTCTGGCAAATGTCAGGAATGCTCCTGTGATACAGGTGATTCTACAATAATAAAAATCAACAGCTAAAAACAGACTTTATTGTAGATATTCACTACTATATTTATAGCCTATTATAATTATTCATGTCATTCTTATTTAACAAAGGCTATATATTACTACTCTCTCTATCACTTTGACCACAATCAGAAGTCCATACGGAGTTATTATATGCTACATACATAATAATTTTTACAGTAAAGCTAAATACTGAAGTTATCATATTGAAATTTTATCTAAAACAGAGAAATGGGTGCTAATTTTTTGTATCATGACAATAGTACAAAAAATACACAGCAAAGACAAAGTTTAAGACTTTAATCATACTTAAATCATTAAATATCAGAATACAACAGTCAATTAACCAAATTTTAAAATACCCCAGCAATCTGCAACACAACTCACCTTTGCCAGAATCAAAGCCATCATTTTGACACTGATTCAGTAGCCACCAGCAGCAGTTTCCCAGATTACTCACAGTGGTTTTTTTTAAGTCAAGCATGGTCAGTTCTCTTAAGTATAAAGTTTGTCTTTTGTCTGGAACATGCTGAACAAAGCTTCAGCACAGTAAGGAATACAGAAAATTAATATTTCTCACTTTCCTAGTATCTTAGTGCACTTACCTTTATTTTCTGGTACTCTATTTGCTAGCATAAATACCAATAAATTTTAGCCTGAAATTTACATTAAAATGGCAGCACAAACACCATTTTGAGTTTTCAGCCCCCCACAAACAAACAAACAGACAAAGAAACAAAAAATTAAAAGACCCAAAACATCCCTTTGGAAAAAGAGAGAGCCATTCCCAAATATGTTCATCAGGAAAATAACCAGTCATGTCAAGCATTGTCCTGAAACCCAAGCAGGAACAACTTGTTATTTTGTTTCCCATTTTACGTTCCTTAGAAAACACTGCCTTTGTCTCTGCATCGAGGAAACTCTTATTTACAATTGCAGCTCTGTTGATTTTTCTCCTGACAATGTCAAGCAGTTTCTATATGAGAGCCATTAGCCAAGTCCACTACTTTGTCACCAACACACACTTTTTCAGGAACACAGACGAGGGAAACAAAGCTTTACATATAAAAGCTTTCTTTGATTTTTGTCATCTTTGAGCCACTGCTTAACCATCATCACATTTTTAGATGTGTCACAGGATACTTCTGAAGTAAGGAAATTGACTATGTTCTCCCAGTGGTGTGTGCAATGTGTTGACTCCAGTATGGAAAGCCACCCTGCCAGAACAACTCCAAAGTGAGTATGCAGATCCTTTTTAGTAACACTATTCACTATGCAACATTATCTGAATTAATCTGGGAGATCAACAATAATTTTGTTCTGGTCAGATAAATCTCTGGTCTTTAGTATAAAATCACAGCTACAGGAGTGAGATGAAAAATAGAATATATAACGATCAAAACAACTTGAATGAGAACTTTCAGAAGTGCCAATATTCTGCTATTAAAATCACCGTTAACAGACACACCGATTACAGGGCAATTTGTAATTTTCCCATAAACTTATTTATCACAAATACATAGTTTAAATGAATGCTAATTTTAGAAGCATACATTTTACATTTCTTATTTCACAGAAAAAAAAAAAAAAAAAGGCACAAGAACTGACTTCAGAAATCTTCCTAGTACTGGAGTTCCACAAAAAATTAGATAAAATGATGATTGCTTAAAAGTATTACTTTTTTTTTTCATAGTGGTCAAATATTTGAGTTTCTTTAGAATTGGAGTATGATTAAAATCGCAAATGTATTTAAGGATGTCAAAAAACTCAACTTGCCAATTAAGACAAATGGATATTGCAAAAAACACACTGAATCTTGTGAGCATTCAGTCACAAGATTTACTTCGTAGCACATATGGCTTGAACACGCTTCCAGGTTTGGTTTATCTTTTTCACAGAGCTTTGAGTTTGATGTCACCAGCAGAGCATCCTGAAATACTGTTTGCTTAACCAGTCACTTCAACACTACAAATCCCCACCAAACATATGCTTTCTTAACAGTTATACCATTGTCCCACCCCAAAAAAATATTAACCCTAAGAGCATCTGGAACCTCTTTGCTCTATTGTCTTTTCACAACTTGACTTCATGAAAGCTGTACACATAGCGTACATGTTGCATTGTGACAACACATTAGATCTCCCCTTCTTCCACAACAGACTTGTTATGGATAAAGCAATTAGACCATCATTGGTCCATTCTGAGCATTAAGTAGAAAGCCCCTTTTGTTGATTCTATTGATATTCCAAGTGCCTACAGGATCCAAGTACAAATTTCACTCCCTTACCAGCACATGCTCTCTACTGTCTTAGGAAAGAGCTTCCTGTGATTAGAAAACGCCAGGTTCAGTTCTCAGGGTAGCCAACCACTCTCTGCATAACCCCCAGAAATCACTTGTTCTAAAGGTGGCCTATGACTATGAAGTGTCAAACCTGGCATTTCTTCACTGTAGTTTTCAGAAACCATTCATTTCATTCAGAAATACAGGTAAGGTTTCTAAAATCTGGGCAGAAGAATAGGGGCAGCTCCTACAGAAAAGGAAAGGCAGAGTCCTGCATGCCCCAAGACAGGCCCTCCAAACCAGTAGCAGTTTTGAGGCCTTGAATCTCTTTGTCATTCTCCTCAATCTATAAAATCGAGACAAGAACATTTCCCTCCTGCCCATGGATTGTGTGGATAAATACATTCCTGTTTGTGAGGCACTTAGATAAGATAGCTAAGGGAGCTATGTAAGTTGACAGATTCCTTGATCTTAGGGAACTGTACTCTTGAAAGAAGCAGCTTGACTGAGTTATAAATGTCCGTATTATTCACCATATGAAACGGGCAAAAGATAAAAAACATTCTAATGATATTTGAGAGCAGGAACTCCCCTTTCCTCCCCATACTTTGAGGACTTTGTCCCTTTGGAGATGGTATGCCTTTCAGTGAGGAGGATTCCCTATTGTTTTCTTCCCTATTCTTTATAATGTAAATGTAACCTCATTTATTTATTTATTTTCTCTCCGAGGCCTCTTTTCATCTAGCAAGATGGCAGGGGAGGGGGATGGAGGGAAGAGAAGCTGACGGAGGGGGGCTATTTAATAATGTCCTATTAATCGCAGTGCACTATCAGCAGGCTTTAACCCTGTTCCAATTCTTTGATTGCTTTTTAGGGATTAGAGAAAACTTCATTGTCACCCATTGCATTGCAAATGGGTAAATCTGAGTGATATGTACACAAAATATAGATAGGCAGATAGTACATCGATATATGTGCAGAGTATATGCATGCATTTATATAGCTTGTACACACACACACATAAAAATAAGCTACATCTCCCTGTATGCCATACGAGAAAAATCAAATCAAGGCACGGAGAAACTGAAAAAAACCTACATGTATCATTCACCTGATTTCAATTGTGACTCCCTTTGAACCTTGGCCAAATCATTTTGTACATTAAAAATTGGTCAGGGATGATAAGATTCCATTTTCATGGTTGGTAATGCAGAACCGGTGAAAGAATACAATTACAGACCCCTGAGTAAACTCTGCGAATGTCAACTTGATGTAAATGATCAAGTGTCGACAAAGGGCTGGCAGGAGGGGGGGCAGGCAGAGATGGAGGGGAAAGAGAGAAGGAGAGGGAGAGGCAGAAAAGGAGGCTTCAACTTCTTCAGCAGCCTCTCACCCAGTGACACTCCAGCACCTTCCCTGTCCCAGCCCTCTGGGACCTGACCTTTCTGAGCCAACACAGTGCCCCAAGTCTCCCACAGATGCAACTGACATCGCCCTGGGCTGGGACCTCAGCTCTCTTGCCAGGATTTTGACACAAGTGACCTGCCCCTGCCTCCAGCAGGCCAACAAAAGCAAGCAGCCAGCACAAAGAATTTCTGGGAAACAATAGCACGCCTCTACATAAATCCTGCAAGAACCGAGCACCCAGGGTTTGCATTGAGGGACTGTCAGACCCTGACCCCTGCATGGAGTGCTTGCATGACTGCTTGTGTGAGAGCTCCTACAGTCTCACCCCTGAGCCCTCCCAGCTGCCTTCCCGCATCAGTCCCACCATTTCCTGGGCCCCAGGCAACCCAGCTTTCTCCTCTCTGCCTTCCCTGTGAGCACCAAGTTGGTGCCATAGCAACTTCTCTTTTTATATTGAGCTGACATAGGAATCTGAGGAAGGATGCTGTGACCAAGTGGAGGTACAGAGGCTCAGGGAGTGAAAAGGAGGCAGAGGTGTTCATCAGTCATTAGGGAGAACAATGGTTTAATAGCTCCCAGAGCATGATCTGTATATTCCCTACACCTTGTGAATCCCAAAGGAAGTGGATTATTACCTTCCCCTACAGGCAGGTAAACTGAGGCACAGAGCAGTGAAGGGACTTAACTGTGCTCTCAAAATTAGTCTTGAGCTGAGGACTGAGTGCTGAGTGGTGCTTGTTTCCTCCAGCTTCATGCTGACCACTAGCCCTCACTGCCCCTTGGTGATATGAAGAGCATTGATATGCAGGTCACGGGCAAATCTTATCTTGTCCCACATTGCAAAGAGGAGAAGATGGCAGTGAACTTCTGGGAGGGGAACACATACCTAAAAGCCTTTTGCCATTCATGAGCTGAAAACAGGAGCAATATTTCCATTTATTTTAGAATTATCACCTGAGCTGATTAAAGCAGTTATCAACTTCAGTTTTTCTTTACATGTCGATTTTGTTTCACATTTGCAATGTTTTTCCTGTGAGCACTGCATAAATTATTGAAACATTATTTTATTTATCCGTCCCCCTGTGACAGAAATAGATTCTCTGAAAGCAAATCTTGCCCTAATCACTTTTGTTTGTCTTGGTTTCTCTCCTCAATATTGCTACTGCTTTTGGATTAGTGAACAAGTAGCATTAGTTTGCTTTTGTGGAGAACAAAAAAGCACTGTGGGCTGATAAAGACAGGGTGCTAAATTAAAGGTTATTCCAAAATACATCACGGGTGGCTAGGAAACAATAGGCTTGTAAAACTTTTAGCAAGCTGGGTGGGAAAAGAAGATAACATGCTGAAGTTAGACAGGATGGGGATTGTCTAGATCCCTGCAGCCCTGCTTCCCAGTGAGCCCTAACCTCAGCAAGAAACTTGCCTTGTTCACAGCTGCCTCCAGAATTGGCCATCAAGAATATGAGACAATGAAATAAGCAAGCCCCAGGGTGCTAGTATCTGGGCTTAGGTTTATATCTTATATAAAAATGGCATAACAGTATTGTCCATTCCTAGCCTGTGCTCAATTCTTTTTATACATTAATACATCAATAAAACCTCACCACCTCACCACAGCACTGTTACAGAAGCACCCACTTAAAATGTTGCCTTTTTTTCTCCTTTTGAGTGTTGTACATGCCATCCTAACTATAAGTAAAAATAAAATTAAGTATGTAAACGTGAGGCAACTCGCTTAGCTGGTAAGGGGTCTAAACTCTAGGTAACTACCTGTACTTTAAAATTAGCTCTGCTTAAAATATTTCAAGCAATATTATTAAAGAGCCAAGTGATGTTCAGAATGTTAGCAGGACTGTTCGGGTTTTGAAGCAGAGTTTCAAATAAAATGAATTTTAAACAGTTCAAAACGTTGCAATTTCTCACCTGCACATATGGCTTATGACAAATTTGAATACTGAGTGTTATCTGAATCTTAAACTCTGAACCAGTGTATACAAATACAGTTAGGGGGGTTGGGCACTGCAGTCAAATCTATTTGCTTCTCAGGCTAAAATTATTTCAACAGTTATTATTTTTCTCCCTTTCTCTCCCTTGATTCTACATTCATGGTTCCCCTAAATGACACAAAATTATATATTGAATTTTTCCTCCCATGTCACACAAAAATAAAGTAGACTGAACCCATTAACCAGGAGAGTTAAGTCAATGCACATCATCCTTTTGACTAACTTTACTATGTGTCACCAGTCTTTGCAGATCATTACAGGAATTTAAATATAGTTTGTCTTTACTGAATTTAAGAAAATGAAAGCATTTTTTTCTATGTCCTGCTCATATAATGAGAAAGATCTCTGTTAACATGGATTAAAACTCCATGGCATTCTTAGAAAATACAGCACAATCCATTTCAGCAAATGCAGAAATGACCATTTTTGTGTAACACGGCTGAAGTATTATAGATTTTACATAAAAAAAAGCTTCAGCTCTAATACTAGATTTAAATAGTGCAAATTACAGCACATGTTAAATAACAATTCCCTTGTGTATTTATAGCTTTAGGTTCTGAACTTGCTGTCTTGCGTATTTTTCACACAGTCATTTTAAAAAGTTTTCAGTCCCTTCACTGGTATTTTATTATTAATAATCATTAACATATAGTTATTGTTGTCACACTGGAGATGAATTACAAATACCGTTTTGTTAATAAATGTGGTAGAAGGTTTTATTCTGTTAAAGCACTTCTGGCAAATATTTTTTCAACTGAAGTGTTCCTTTTGGCAATTCAGATCAAGTTTCTTCTCTTTTTACATATTTTTTTTTAAATACACATGCTTAATTTGGAAAGGGAAAAAAAATAAAATTCTTTGCATCAAAATGAGGAAAGATATCATCCAAGTCTGATTTGCCAATTACACCTTACCATGAATTTGTAAGTAGTTGAAATCCTTTTTGTTTCAACAATTCTGAGACACAGTTTTTAGGGAATACTAGTATTTAACGCAGATGAATGGTAGACCTAGCAACACAAAGACACAGCAGCAAAACGGTAGTTAGCATTTCAAAGCTAAGGCTAAGAAACCTATCTAAGTCCACATAGAAAAGGGTAGCTGACCTTACACAAGTTTTTTGCAAGGTGGATAGAGCTCCAGACCCAAGAGTTGGCCGCTGCTGATGTAAGCAGCAGAAGCAAACCACATTGCAAGTGCTGTGTCCAAGCCCTGGCTGAGTGGGCTCAGCATTTTTCTGCAATTCACCTTCAGTTACCACTTTACAGACTTGACAGTGATGTTTCAGAGATGTTTTTGTTTGTAATGTACATATTCTAAATCACATACATTGAAAGGAACTTTTTAAAATAAAAAACACTCAAAGTTTCACAGTTAAGGCTTTCTGTGTGTTAAGCAAACTGACTGATCTAATGACAGAAGCCCTAGAGAATCACCTCTTGAGGGAGTCTACATAGCCACTCGCTGGCATATAGTATGTCATGGTCACTGCTGAAAAGAGCAGTTCTGGAATCAACCTGAAGCACTTTCATAGTCTACCATGTGTATTCGGACACAAACCTTCACTGACCTTTGCTCAAGTTTACCTACAGCTACAGAAGGAAGGAAATTATTTGTGTACTCAGCCTGCAAGGGACCTGTGCACCTACTAGAGCTAGAACAGGAGCGCATAAAACCAGTCAGCAGTGGTTACATACACAAGAGAAAGTAATATACAGTTCCTTTGGCTTGAAGCTTTAAAGATATGGCAATACCTGGGGAATAATGTATAAACCTTAGTTTCTTTGCGTAAAGACCACCTGAAATGTCACTGGCTTGTGGGTATTCTAACTTTAGGAAGGGTATAATAAATTTGAGACTTGACAGCAATGAGAAAAACTTGGTTTTTCCCCTCATCTACTTTTCCATTTGAGAAGGAGTTTTAAAAATCTAAATTAAGTAATCAGAAACTGTGAAATAGTTTAAAAATTATAGTAAAGATATAGTATTGTTGTAGTTATAGAAGTGTATTTATGCATCAAGTTTTCTATAGTTTATTTCCATATCCTGCAGTACTAAATATGTTATTTTCTACTTTTCATATTGTAGCAACAAGTTTCTTTAGGGGGCTGCAGTGGGGGAGCAAGTTTTACATTCACACCTCTGCAGGTGAATACAGGAGAAATATAAATAAGACTAAATGCATGGGTTACACATCCTGCTCTTTTTTATTAATAATTCCAGAGTAAGAGTAATTTTTAAGTGGGAAATCTTTCTAAATCTGTTTTTACATGAATGATGTACAGATGTATCTTTTCCAGGTAAAATATTAACCACTATTAATAAAACCTAGTAGATGAGCAGCAGACAAGAGGCCCTTTCTCACTGCCCACCTGCAAGCAGCTCTAGTGCCCCAGGTTTTGTCTTCACTCTAGTATGAACCCCTCAAAAATAGTGCACTCCTGAAGTGCAATACAAAATCCTGAAGGAAGAAACATTAGCAGAAAAATCTCTGTCACCTCTCAAATGAAAAGAATAAATAAAGGGAAAATAATGTATTTAACTCACTACAAAAAGCCTGGATTATTTGGAACACCCACAGTGATCCACCTGGTGAAGCATTTGTAATAGTCAAACACAGAGGCTTAAGTTGTTGGGAAATGAAATGGTCCATGAAAGAGTGGTCTACAGAGTTAAATCCCTAAACTAGGCTCACCTCACAGCCAATTTTGAAAACATATTTCAGCTCAGGAAATAGGAGCGAACAAGTTTAAGTGAATGTCAAACCCACTAACCCTTCTCCATAGAGGAGAAAAATATCAGCAAAGGATTAAAGCAATTCAGGTACCTCTACATAGCTAAAGAAAAGCAGGCCAGAGTGTGTCCTTGAGCACTGGATACCTGATAGCCCATATTGCTTGATTATTATCTCACCCTTGGGTTTTGTTTTAGATCCCCAGCTCACTTTCAAGGAAGCAACCATGGCCAGCCTCAGGATAATCTCCTACATGGACAACTCCCAAATGGTGGTATGTATACAACTGTCCCAAGTTCGGCTTTCTCCATCCTACAGAATCCTTGAGAAACATTACAGCAGGCTTCATGCCTCAGAGGCCTCTTCATACTGCTTAGTCTTAACCATTCCTCCTCCTCCACAAGCACATAGAGACCTCTCCTTGCTAGTCCACCACTGTCTTCTGAAGATACTGAAAAGAAAACACAGTCTCTCTCACTAGGGCTGAAGGTCAGTCAGTAAGTGTGTGAGGGCACCTCTCCAGAGCAAAATGTCCCAGGCCTTTCTGAGTCTCCCTCAGCTGAAAGAATTGGGGTAACCTCTATTGGCACTGTTGACACAACCAAGCACTGCAATTAACAGTGGAAGTTCACTATTTCCACCTTGTGAAACAGTATGAATACACTGTCCGCATTAGCAAGTATCTACTTTCCAACTGCAGAAGGTGAAAGAGGCTGGCTTTAAATTGCTCTCTTATCTTAAGTGGTCATTGATTCTAAAGCTATATCTTCACTCAATAACTCATTAAAACTTTTTTAATTTCAACTATTTTTCTTAAGTCACCCATGCACACCCAGTTGTTGCACTGCCATCCTGCATTGTTACACCCAGATTGATGTACACACTGGGTCAATAGACACCTACTGTTTCCCTAAGAAATCAGCACAGGTACTAAAAAGGAAAGGGTATTCCCCAGTTAGGCTCTGCACCTTCAAATACATTTGATTTTTGATTCAAAAAAGCCTTCAGGTGTCAGTGCAAAACTAGTCTTTTCTGTATAGCTCATCGGCAAAAGATGAGCAAAGATATGGTTTGAAGGAACTCTGGTGGTGATTTGTTAGTGATTTTGATTAAATTTAGTGTAGTCACATGGTTGCTGTTGCATTTTTATCCATGGATAATTATGGAGTCTGCTCATTTTATGAGATGTATTTTTAAGAGTTTATCAGTGGCTTGGGATGAGTGCTCTTTTGTTTAGTGATGTATAAATTTGAATAATAATAAATAACAAAGTGAAGGAGAATGAGGGGAGGGAAGAGACTAAAGTCTGGGAAGACGCCTTGCTACACGTCTGCTGCATTTGATCACAGCATAGATGATAAAGCAACGGGCATTATAGAAAGCCCTGATATAAATCAGATTAGATAAATACTAATTGCCATGTACTAACTGTGCACTTTACTGGAGTGTAGTAATGTTTTCAGTCAAAGGCTCATGTAATTAGTGTACACTTAATGATCAGTCACTTTTCTTTACACAGTTCTAATGTTTTGTTGAGGAGACACCAAAAACAAGACTGTGACAGTGTATGCACCATAACACTGTGTTACAGCAAGAGACGGGTTCACTTCAGCTCTCCCCAGTGCTGCATCGTGTTAGCCTCACACTGTGGCTCCACTGGGATTTCCATGGGGCACTCCAAGTTACAGATACCCTCCAGACTGACACTTCCTGGAGGAAGAGTAGCAGAGGGCTCGTTATTGCAGATGTACCATATCATCTCAGTAGCAAAAGAAGTGTTCATAAAAAATTACTCCTATTCAGAATGTAACAACTGCATTCACCACGAAGTTAAACTAGGGGGGAAATTTGAGGTTAACCATCATTGTTACTTTGTTGTTAAAATAATACTGGCTTGGGCAATTTTGATGTATTAAAAACTTTTTAATCATTCAAAGTGAAGAAGGCATTTAAGAATGAAAAAGTCCAAATGGCAAAGTTAACATTTAAGAAGCCAAGAAGAAATTCCCTCTTCCTGTCAAAATATCATTAAACCAAGACGTTCCAATAGAAAGCCTAATTTTGACAAAGCTTCATATTTCCAAAATATCATGTAGGGAGGTTTTCTCATCATTAACATAGGGCAGTAACAAGGTGTTCTCTTTCAGGTTACTGTGATACACTTGAGGTTAAGTTTTATTTCTTTTGTGACAATATGAGGCAAAGTGTTTTGCAACTGCTGTAGGATCACTCAGCACGCTTAAATTGTGCAGTAATGAGTGCATATGTCAGACATGTATATGGGTTTCATTATGGACTTGTGCTGTGGGTCCGTATTTTGTACCAGAGGAGTGCAAGTGGTATATGGAGTGCAAGTGCTGTTGTCTGCATCTCACTGTGGCTGTTTGGCTGCAGGTTCTCATGCCTGATCTGGGGTGGGTGTCCAGCTGTGGCCTGTCTGTACAGCCTGTTTCCACTTTTATGTATAAACATGCAACAAGCCACCACACTTTGCAGCTGTGCTGAGTGCCTTTAATATATGTTATGACAATGCTGTATTGTGCTCAGTACTATTGCTGCTTGCTCCATACTGTAGGCATGAATTTAGCTGGGTGATTTGGCTGCAATCAAACCCCTGCGCCCCGCGTTGCCTGGTGGTGCCAGGCTCACATTGTTTGCTGTGTTTTATGATAACGTTGACAGCGCTGAACGGCAGCGCTTGGCACTTTGCGGTTCTGCTGCATTCGTGTGAGGTGGTGCCTGGGCTTTGTGTGGTGGGTCGCCAGGCAGGGCAAGGGGTAGCGCAGAGAGCTCCTCGCTTGCCTTTTGGGGAGGTGCAGAATTAATGGCATGTAATCTCCACTTTGTGGTGGGTCTGCATCAGTGCTATGTGCTCTCTCCTGCTTGACTGTGGGGTATTAATGTCAAAATGCTTCATGATCTACTGCCATGTGGTTGTGGTGTAGCCTCAGATAAAATCATGGCTTGGTTTCTTAATAATGCAGAATTTTAAGAGGCAGCAAAACATATAGGAATTGTTCTCTATTAAAAATGCAACATATTTGTATAATTACAGTATTTGCATCATGCTAAACAGATTGGTTGGGTTATTTCAGATTCTTTAAAGTCAGGATGGCACCAGGCCTACAGTATTTCTAAACTGTTTTGCCCGTCTGCACTTGTATAATGAAACACCACAAATTTTACCCAGCAATACTTGTGCTTCCTAAGTGCTGCATTACGAGCTTAAAATTACCAAATGTACCAAACACACTTACCAACACTGAACTAAGATCCCTTATCTCTCACCCACAAATTAAGTCTCCACAGATCCTTTTTTACAATGCTGAAGTAACAAATACATATATATATTTGTACAACGATTTTAAGAAATTAGAAGGAAACCCACACAGTAGTTTAGCAGTTAATTTACAACAGTGCAGCTTCTCAAGTATGTAAAACAAACACACATCATTTATTTCCCTCATTTGAAATCCCTGCTCCCTGACACACAGACAGACAGACTCATACACGCAGATCACTACAGCCCAAATTGGACATCAGAGAAGAAACTAGGACTTCTTTGCTATCATCCTTGATTGCCCTGAGGGTTGAGGAGTGGCCAATTTACAGCATGAATATAGTCTGGGGATACATGAATCATGAATCATGTTTGATGTATGGAAAGGCACAGTCATTCTGAAAGGCTGCAAATGCAGTCATCTGCTTTTTAAGTGGAAAAAAAAAATGCTTGCAAAACAACAACAACAAAAACAGAGAGATTAAATACCTGGGAAATATTATTTAAAAGACACCATCTTTGGGTTTTGTTGCTTTTTTTTTTTTAATTGGGTTGGAAGGGGTTACTTCATTATGCAGCAAATTAGAAAATTCATAATTTATCATTGCACCCAGTCGAAATGCCACCCAACTGAGTCGCACCCCTGTGAAAACCATCACATAGTAACAAACTGTCAAAGCCTGCTGCAGCCGACGGGCAAAATTAATATGCAAATGTATGCAAGAAATTAAAAAGCAGAATTACCCAGGCAAATGAGGTAGCTATACTTGAATTGTTAGAATTATGAATAATTACTGCGAATTTTCTGCTCCTAATATAACTTGTTTTTTGATAAACAAAGACTTAATTATCGAGATGCGCTAGAGAATTTCCGTGGCGCTCATTAATCTTGCAAAAAAAACAAGTCCCTGGTGCCCAAACCGTAATGAAGAGCGCGTGCCCTGAATCTTCAGAAAGATCAGAGGCACCAGGGTGCCAGGGCTGGAGAAAAAAAATGACAGTGCCAATGTCCCCTCCTGTACCCTGGAGTGTCATAACGTCTTCCACTAACTATCAAAGGGACTTATTTATGCCAGCAGCTGAGCTATAAGTCCAATTTACGATGCCTAAAGCAGTGGTGAAATGATCTGTTGATGTGCTATGGAAATGCCATCTTGCAGTAGCTCGATTTGGTCCCAGTGATACCAACACGATGAGGACCCTCCGCTTCTCTGCTAATGGATGCAGCATGACAGACTGTAATACACAAGAGGGACAATCTTTTAGGACCAGTCTCAATGGTCCTCCATTAATCTTGGTTCTGCAGTGCTGTGGTGTCCATGGGAACAAGGGCATTATCATAACCACTGGTTTTAAATGTTCCCATTAGGGATTGCAATACAGAGGAGAGCTGCATGGGGTGAGAGGGTTAGGGGAGACAGTCCACTATTAGTTTACTTCTTTTTTTTATGATCTGGATTCGAACCATAATGGGTGGCTTGGAGAATTGTCTCTTCCTAAATAATATAAAGAAAACAACAAAGGAGGAAGCAGCTAAGTGTACAGCACAGTGCAGTGCTGCATGTTCATCTCTGTTTTTACAGCTAGAAAATCAGCTTGGCCCTGGTGGGCTGAGATAATTTACCATGAGAAAGCAAAGGGAAAATAACCCCAGGTACTCTCAGCACAGACCAAATCGAACCCGCTGTGAGCTTATTATTACTTAAAAACTGGCATCTAAGTGGAAATGACTGACTCTCTGTCATTATCCCTATTACCACCATGATAAACCCAAGCAGATGATAAGGCAAAATTACAAAGCATCAGTTCTGGAGATTGGAGGCTACTTCAGAAGCTCAAGGCAGACTGTGTTTTCAAATGCTTCCTTCTCTGCATTCAATCCCCAAATTTCCTGATGCCTCAACAGAAACATTTCACTGCATAGGCAAATTGTTACCTTTTAAACCAGGGCATCTGTCATTTTTATACAAGGGTCTACTGTTCAGTCATTCTGATTCTTAATCCTCCAATTTCTCTACACACGCAGAATGGCTACAGTACCTGAAATGTTTGAAATTTGACTTCCACAGCCTGCATTACACCCAGAGAGAGGAAGGATAGGGGAACAACTACCTCTTAACTGACAGAAAGGGCCCCCCCCCCCCGACCATTGGGCTTTATTCTTTTCATCAGCAGGAGCAGCTTGCCTGGGGAGGAACAAGCAAGAGGAGGGGAGCAAACGGAGAGTACAAAAAGGAGCTTCCATGATCTTCCACTTTCCTCTCACCCTTCACATTACCATGGCCAAGAGAAGTGTATTTCCCCCACATATCCCTTGTGCCTCCTTCCCCAACCTCTCCCTGCAGAGTGGTGACAGCCACATTGCTGTGGAGTGCTGTGGACTCTTCTGCAGCAGCTTCTTCCTGGTGCAATGGAGATGGAGGGGACCCAGAATAAGTGTTGCCTTCATCTGAGCACATTATATCTGGCTTATCAGCTGATAATTCACTTCAGCAGTTGTCTGAAAAAGGAGTAATATTTATATCTGACATGCTTGCCTACCTGCCTGTTGCTCAGAGAGCAGGACAGCTGTTAAAGTTCTTACCAATATAAACTTTTGTTTTCCTCCTAGGGATGGCAGAGTTTAATCTTCCAGCCCTGCTACTGCCAAAGCAATTTTCATACAAAGTGTTCACCATGCCGTGGTTTCACCATCCTCTTAATGATTGTTACTACACCAGGCTGAGTCAAGAGCCTGCTGGGCCAGCTCCCCAGATCCCACAACCCAGTGGTGTGATGCTACCAAAGCAGATGCCATCTTCCTTTGATTCAGAGCATGGGAGAAGCAGGGCCATGCTTTTGTTGGCACTAAAAGCTGTTACTGTAGTGGCCATAGTGACAGTCTAAACATTTTATAGTGATGAAACCTCAGAAGTGATGACCCCAGGTATGGAATGAGCTTGTGAAAAATCCTCAAAGAAATGCAATTTCTTTCAAGACCTGTTTCTTGTTTTACAAGAACACTTCAGAACAAATCACTAAGATTTTCTCCCTCCTCCTTCATGTGCATGCATTTAGACATTTATAACAGAGAAAAATATAAGGTTTGAAATTAAATTTATTTTTATCTCAGCAAAGGGTTGGGAAAACCCAAAAAACAACCAACATGTTGGGAGATCCAGTTTACCTGTCCAAGAAGTTAGGAAACAGCTTCAGGAAAGAAAAACAATTTGCACATAGTGGAGCACTTGTGACAATATGAAAATCTCCCTTATTGCACTGTTCATCGAGTGGCTGCAGGAGAATGAGCTGGAGTGTGGAGAATGAGCTGGTCATCAGCTACTATGACAAGGAACACAACAAATCCTAGTCCAGACTCCACAGAGGCCTAATAATATTTTGCATCTACAACAGTTTATTACTTTTAGCCAACTTTTGTGCAACAGAAAATGACATGAGCAAAGGCTTCAGTAATTCACTCAAAGTCACTGTCACAATTTTTTGGCCCTTTATAAGAAGCTTGAGCCTCAGGCAGGTCTTGTCCCAGGCATCGGTCCAAAAAAGGGGAAGAGATCTGAGTGTGCAAGATCAAAATAATTATTATCTGTGGCCAAAGACTGCATGGTTTAGATTTTTCACAACCTGTCTTTGCTGTCAGTAAACTGGAATCAGGATATAAGTGTTTCCTCTGAGAAGGCCTGGGGTACTAGTTGCAAAGAGAACTCCCTCTTTCCTGTAATTACCACATCCACAAAACACCCTCAGCAAAAGGATCTACATATATACGTGTGTGTGTTCATACAAATATATGTGAATGTATGTATCTATGTTCCTGACAGAAATGGGTGCATGAGGGAGGGTGGACATCAAAGACAGAAGAGGCTTCTCAAAATGCTTGTGTTATGTTTGCAAGCTGTTGCAACACCACTTGGCTGACAAATCAGATTAATTACTTTCCAGTAGAGGAGACTGTGATCATGAGAAGGTAAGCAAAGATTTCAAGTCCATATGAATGTCAGCACTTGGTTTTATGCTACTCCAAGCCTCTCTCAAAGAGACGTAAAGGTTTTCAATCCAGGTCAGTGTGCTACCATGGCAAAACAGAACATACACCATGTGCACCTTTCTGACACAACAGTTGTTCAGCTTGCTACAGAAATCCCAAAGGAGACTAACAATTTACTGTATTTATATAACAAATAGTTTTGGGGTAGAAGAGCTGTGCTTATAGTTGTCAGCTTGAGGGTCTTTACAGTGTTGAAAAGTGGAAAAAAAAATACTTAGATTATTCCTAGTGACCCACATACTGCAAAACATCTGCTGACAACATGTTTGGCTTCCTGCCCAAGTTCAACTATAAACTGTCTCCAGCTGATCATCTTTGTCCTCACCATAATCCAGAGAGTCCACGGCAAGCAAAGGCAATAGTCAGGGATGCAAAAAGCAATTTGACCAGTTGAATAAGCACAAACTTGCATAAACATGCACACACATACCTCTAGCATAAATCTGACCTTAAAAAAATATATAAATTAAAAAAATGTGCTACCATCAAATAAAAATCTTAATCTGAAGATTCTTCAGGATAGAATTATGAACTCACTTGTGTTTAACATGATCCTTTGTGTTTGAAAAGCTTCGGTTGTTGAAATTTTTAGGTCTTAGAGATATGCATGCACAGACTAGACAAATCACTGGAAACAAATAAAAAGCCCCAAGAAATATCTTTTATAAAGTCAAGTTTCACCATTGTGTGAAACACAGTATTATTCTGTTTGTAGAGACAGAAACAATATTTCTAGAAGCATTTGTGTTCCATCCTTCTTTTTACATTTGAAATGTGCATTACCCTGTCATGCACACACATTGATGTAACTTGACTGTCAACCTCCCCTTTTATTGTTTGTGATTATTACCTTTTTGTTATTATTTTTATTCAAATCAGTAATTACTCCCAACTTCCAATATTCTTGTGCTTTCTTTGTTCCTGCATTTAGGTACTCATTCTCCTTTTTAAATGCATCTGACTGCTTAGAACACAGCCCTAATCATACCTGATATTGTTCAAATGAATAGTCATTCACTTGTGATCATAAGGGTTTTTTGCACCTTGTGTTACAGATGTAAGAAACCTTGCCATGCAATTCAAAAAGCCATACAGCAATCTCTCATTTTAGTGTTACCAACAGAGAGTAGTTGTTATTATGTTGTACTTTTTATTGGTGTCAGTATGATTATTGTTTCTGCTCAGTAAAGGCCAAAGGATACTGTTATTCAAGGGGAGGAGAGGGTGCTCAGCCACCTCTCATTAGAGTCTCTTCCGACCCAGCAGAAAGCCTTGAAGATTTCACTGAAATTCCTGAACAGACAATGCCTATACTTGGGTGAGGGCTTGTTACACACAAACTGTTTGGATGATTTAAAATACAAGTATATAGAAATGTAACAGAAAAATGTAACAGCAAGCGACAGAAAACATGATCCCTTAGGTGCAGTAGCTGGAGGCTTAGTGACAAATGATGCTGCAAAATGGCTTCAAGATGGGATCTTTACAAAATTGCTTTATGAGAATTTTACACTGCTAATCACAAGGCTCTAATAATAAGTCTTCCTTTATTAATTGAAATCTAAATACTGGCTCGCATTTTCAGACATTGTCTTTGTGAAAGCATGTTAGAAACTTCTAATATTCCTTTTCCATTTCCAACCCTGACTTTGTATCTAACCATTTCAGGACTGCCTTAGCCCTTCTGTATATACTAGACACAGTCCTCATATTTTGATTAATTCTAATAATTTTTAGCCATTATTACCTTTTAACATCTATTGGTATTGCAGATTAAATATTATTTATAGCTTTAATTTGTGTCCTCTTTGGATTGTACAATCACGCGGTTAACTTGGATATCATTATTATCATATTGTTTTATACTGCTCCTAAAATTAAAATCCATTCTTGTCTTTAAATGTTTTATTGTACTTGTCTTTCTTGTTTTGCATTGCATAGTCCATGATTAATTCTGTTAGCCAAGTGCATATGGCCTGCTTGGCTATCATCCATTATCTTCATCATTGTTGCCTCAAAATGAGCACTTTATTATTACCTTTTTCATCTTTCCAATTACCAGATGTGCTTTTGCATTCCCATACTTTTCCTACTAGACTGAGATCTACATTTAGAGTAAAAGTCCCAGCTCATTAGTCACTGAAGTTTAAGTCAGTTTTCTGTGGCTAAATACAGGAAACCTGAGGGCCAGTTCCAGTCTTAGATAATAGGTAACTTTTGAAAAACAGAATCAGGAATGGCTAGATCTTCCTCTAGAAACAAAGCTTCACTTATCTTAATAAAATAAAACAAAATAAAATAAAATATTAGTAGTTTGGTAGAGGATCAGATTTAGATAAAAAGGAAACTCCTCCTGCAAATTCTGCAACTACATTTCATTCAAGTATCTTTCTGAAGTCTCAGAAGTCTTATTTAAGCTGAGGTTTGCCCCTATCTGTCTTCACCCCCATCCCTACGAGCTGCTGCCCAAGGAAAAAAAAAAACAAAACCACAAAAAAACCATTATTTACATGGTTATGAATAAAAGTGTGTTAAATGTTGACAAAGTACTGGCAGCATCATTTCTTACTGTGAGTAGCCCCTTGCAAGGTTTCTGTCTAATTTTTCAGGTTCAGGCAACATATCTGGTTCAGTGTGCCGACACCTGAACACTTCTCCAATTGTATTCAAACTCCTCAGCATGCAATGTTCACTTAGCCACAAGGTTAGCTAGGCTAAATGTAACATAACATACAGTGAAAAAACCTTGACAAACTAAGGAAAATATAATTTCTTTCTTCATTTCATTAATATACTTTTAAAGAAAAATCCCAGTTTGTCCACCTAATACCTCAGTCCACTGCAGTGTTATTCCTCTAAGTGTCGTCAGTACAGATAGGGTATTTTTTTTTAATAGTCTCATTCTTTACCATTTAAAAAACAAAACAAAACAAAACAAAACGAACAAAACCACTAGAGAAACATTTCATATAATGCCACAAACTCTTCTTATGACATAGCTATTTGTAAATGCCTATTAGTTCTTTCTATATAAGGTGCTTTGATTTAAAAAAAAAAAAAAAAGAAAAAGAAAAAGAAAAAAAGAAAGAGAAAAAAAGAAAAATAAATAAGGGAGTATATCTCTCTCAAACCTTTGCACTGTAAATGAGTTACTAGGCAAGAACCTACTTATTGCCCCACAAAGTAATGATGGAACTAGACCTATGCATAACCCGGGGATACATAAGGGAAACATTATATGATAAGTAAGGGAGGAAGCTGGCAGAAAAAGAACACGATAGCTTCTGTTTTCAGACCTAAGTATGTTGCTTTGAGCATTTTAGAAAAATCTGTCAATAATCACTGTGAAGGAGGAAGAAAACATTACATTACAACAGGAAAAATTCCCATAAATGGGCAGAAGAATGTAGGCTGAAATATTCAGAAGTGACTAGGGTGACAAACTTTAAACCTTCCTCAATACTCAATTTTCAAGAGACAGGCACCTGTTTCCAAACAGGTGCTTCAATAATGGGAAGCAAAGCACCAAAAACAGGGGTCCTATGGTTCACCTTTGAAAATTGTATAGTCCAGGAGAGGTCAGAGGAACGGCTGAAGTGCTGTAACCTATAGGAAAACTTGCAAGGCTCTTTAGCACTCTAGCACTTAGCTCAATCTTTTAAGAGTATTTTTGGGGACTTAATTGTTCAAGTAACACTTTATAATTAACCCTTCTTGTGCTGACCACAGCACTAAGTTCTTTAAATTATCTGGTTTTGAGTATCTCAGAATTGAGGTTCTCTTTTTCCCCGCTAAAGAAAAAGGCTTGCTCCTCAGGCAAATTCTTGTCCTTGATCTCTCTAGATCTGATGTTTATACCTTTATGCCTCTCTACAGCCTCTTACTCCAGGCACAGTGACATTTACTTCAACAGAGCTTTGCCCAAGCGTTGTGCCATAGTGACATATCCAGACTTGGTTCTTCTGTGCCTGCAGAAGCAAAAAATGTCCCATATGTATCAAGATGACAGGGCAATGTGTTGAGAGCTTTTACATATGAATTGTATTAAGATACCAGATCAAAAGAGACTGCAGAAGTGATAAATGTCATTTATACACTGGCAAATTAATATCATGGTAATGTCTGGATTTTCATCTAAACATCACCAGGAAAAGTTTGACAACTCTGGGATATTATGGCATGGCTATTTCTCTCATTTGGGCTGATATTTGCTTGATCTGTTTATATCTTAAAAAGATTACTCTGAGGAGAAGAGCAACTCTGCATCTTCCCTCCTGGCAAAAGACATACAAAATACCTTTTTGATCTCAGTGAACAGTTTGCATTCTTCCACAGGAATTCAGAAACTTGCTAGAATATCCTCTCTGTCGTTTGGTAACGTGGTTATATTAGCAGTGGTAGATTGCCTTTGGTACTCCTTTGTTCTGAAGTTTTAGTAACAAAGTGTCTGGATACAAAACTTTGTCTTATTATGTTTTGAAGGTTTTGTAGCAGCAGAAAGTGGTGTGTGTCTATGAGCATTTACAATGGAGAAAAGCTAAGTGATAAAGTGCACCTTTAACATAATGACAGTAATTCAGTCTCAGACAGTGAAAGCTATTATACCTTCTTTAAAAGACTAAAATCAGTCAATTGAAATGACAATTATGATAATCCTCATGTAATGAAGATTATTTTGAAACAAAAATCTTTTTGGGTCTGTGTGCCTGTGAATGTCTGTGTATTTATTGTACCTAAGCACAATCTCAATGTTCTGCTTGGCTAGAAATTCCATACAAATATACCAGTATTTTCTAACCACTCTGCTGTTTTCAGTTGATATTTAGTGTAAATTGCTTTTAAAAAACCAACAACAACAAAAAACACAAAATAAAAAACCACAGCCAAAACAACCACAACAACAACACAAAAGTCAATAACCTGCTTAAAAACAACTCCTTAAAAGCAACTCCTTATGTATGTTTTGGCAAAATACTCTGAGCATACAGCTTGAAGAAACTGGAAGCCTTATAAAAGTGGTTAGATTGATATTCATCAGTCACAGAATATGACATATTTCCTCTCCAGATTACTCAGGACATTCACCTTGTGTTTCATCTTAACTTTATAAACGAAGATACCATAAGCTTCTAAAAAAACACATGGATGGCTAAAAGTGAGCAATAGTTTCAGCTAACTAGGAGTCAGTCTATGACAAGTGGCCTGTCAAAGTTATATGAGTTTAAAGAGAGAGCATAGTGATCACCTGCATTTAGTTGTTCTGTCAGTTAAGACTTTCAAAGAAGTCTAAGGGAGCTATGCATCAAATCCTACAAAAATACAACCAAAGTTACAATTATTCCTGGGTTCTTTTGAAAAACTCATTCTGTTTTAACAAATTAGAACACTCACAAACACCGTACAGCAGAATTAAAATGCCACAAAACCCAGAACAAAGACACACACATACAGGGAGTTCAAATGAAAAGAAAGATAAGAAAAAGATTTGATGGGGCAAAGGGGGTGGATAAAGCAACTAATAAGTACAAGATGACCATAGGCAACTTTCCTGCATGCGCTGACTTGAATATCACATTCTGATCTAAATGCAGTAAAGATTAAGATTACAAAACACATTGGAAACATAAAAGGACACTTAGTCTAACAAGGAAGATGCTTGTTAGCAAAACGTAGCTCTGCATTTCCTATATTACTGGCTGCCTCAGTTGCTTCAGCTTGAAAATTTTCCTAATGATACTCCTCACCCACCTCTGCAAAATGTTTTTTTTGGAAAATCGGTATGTAAATATTCCTAAATGTTTTTGGGGGGGATTTTTTACCTTCCATTACTCAGTTGATTTTGAAGTAGAGAACCAGTGATGAGCCTCACAAAAAATCCCCAAGAGATTCTGTAAGACCAAGTGATAGTTTCCCTGTAAAGTCTAGAAATCATATAGGATGCATCCCTTCTTTGTTGAGGAATGATATTTAGGACCAGGTGATTTTGTATTTTGCTCACAGAGCTTTAATAATGTGAACTACCCTAAAAGTGGCAATTCATGTTAATAAAGCTGGCTATTTCTGGTTAGTGAAAATGGTTATTTCTTCTTAGACCTGACCTAGTTCTAATAATTTGCCATTCAAAAGATGCAGAACTTAGATCTTTGCTGGAAGTTGCTACAATTCACTGTGAACAGTGGTCTAAAAGGGTTGCCATATGCAGTCAAATACATTGGCACAGTAGGGAAATATGATCTTTTCTAAGGCTATTATTCTAATAATTTCATCTCGTCCCTTGTCCAAATATAATATGCACTGGCACAAAGTTAAATTAATTTTTTTTAATCCCTGCAACAGTATAAAAACCCATGACAAAGCAGGGTGTCAAACATGTGCTTTTAGGAAGTCCTTCATTGCCTGTTAATTGTACAATGTAATTTTGTCAAAGTGGTCTAGATGACATTGCTCTGCTGACTGTTTTGTGGCTACGTTGAAGAGTTAGAAGGCCAAATGCAGTAGCTGGCATTGACTTTCAATATGTCTCATTACTAAATATGGTTTCACATGTGCACATTTCAGTCATGATTTTACCCTTCTGTACACTCTTGTTTCCTGCCAGCAAACTTCACCCTGGCTCTGCATGAGTCCCAAATACAAAAGTGAGGACTTCAGCTGCAAATCTTGCCAGGGTGCTTTCTCAGACTTGCAGCTCAACAGCCTTGCTAATGAAATTGTTGGGCAGATTTTAAAAGTGGTATCTAAATCTTACAGGCAAAACCTCTCCTTGTCCTACATCAGCAATCACACAAGAGAACTCCACTGTCTGTCCTCCTCCCTCCACTATTCACGGAGAAGAAGAACAAAGCTTTAGTCCTTTTGCCACTCCAGAAAGCTGCTGTGTACCTGAACGTCTGACAGAAGACATCCATGGGAGCAGACTGAATCACTTCTTTTTTTTTTTCTTTTTTTTCTTTTTTTTTTTTTCCCATCCTTAGCTCATGACTAACACTAATTCTGACAGCCCCAGAGATGCTCAACACATGGTCAATAGTTGCTTCAGCGGGAGTCAGGCACTACAAGTCACCAGAGACCCAGGCCCATGTACTCACCCAGTGTTTTGTCTTAAAGGCTCCGCAAAAACGTTAATTAATCCTCTCAACATTCCTAAGAGGTATCCCTACCCTTATTGTCCTGAAGGGAAAACTGAGGGAGATAATTAGAGCCTTGTAATGAAATAATGTCTGATGACCTGGAGCCCAATCTGCTGTTTGGGTCAACAGACAGATTATGTCCTTGGACCAACTAATTGTAGGCACCTAATTGTATTAATACACAAAAGCAGCAATTCACGCTGTGGCAAAGAAACAATCACCCCCAGCAGTCCTTCCCTCTTGGAACATTATGTCACCTCAGGGTTCTGATTCATGATCCCTGTCAAATTTATCTGTGGCAACTAAAGAAACTGCTGCCTCTACTCCTGTCACAGCTAAATCTGAACACCCCTGCTCAGGAATGAGACAGCAAATATTCTCCCTTATTAAGAATAAAATATAGCATTGCACATTATCTTGGAAAAACACTGTAAGCCCAGGACTGAATATAACATCTTACCTTCAAGTGCAAGTTCAAATAACTTACTGCCCATTTCTGCCTCAGTTTCTCTGGTTATATGTGCTACTGATAAAGTAATAACTTCCACTAACTGATATCCTTAAATTTTGTCTTCTTCTGTATTGTTAAAAAATTGTTAGGACAGGACTCAAATAAGAAACTAAGGGAGCTAACTGTTCAACCCCACCACAAGCTGCTGGACTGAACATTAGCTGATCATACAGAGCAGCTTTGAAATGCTAGCCTTGAAGTCAGTAAATTTTTTGGGAAAAAAGAAGAAGTACCACTATCATGCTTAAGACTGCTAAAGCTAGTCTCAATTATTTTAACTGAGATAATTGAATTGTAATTTAGGGATTCTGTCAGAGTTTATTTCTTTGCTGATATTTCTTTTTATTTTTAAAAATCTAAAATCTAGGTTTTTAATGGAAAAGTTGTAGTATTTCCATGGAAATTCAGGCAAAAATAAATTTTGAGCAAAAGAGAATGATCTGAGTATTTTGATTTTTTTAAATAATTGTGTTGTGTGTAGAAATATTTCAATTGCCTGAAGGACTAAAATTAAACAAATAGTTCTTATCAATAATTGAATTAATTCACCTATAGAGAATATTGGTTCTGTTATTACACATTTAATGTTGTAAAAAATCTTTTCAGCCTTAAGCATTTAAGAACTGGGGTTTTTTTAATTATTTCCCCCCTCCTTCCCTCAATATTACCCCTGTCTCAGAAGTTCTTGTGTATTTTACTCACTTTGAAATAATGTTTAGGGACACATCAAAGGAAAAGAAAAAGAGAAAAAAAACCAACAACAAAAACAACAAAAACCACCAAACCTAAAACTCAGATATTATTGCCTGTCTCATATGCTGAAATGCAAAGTAATTGCATTTCATCAGACATACATCCTTTGCCTCCTTCTACTACAGGCACTTCTCAGTATAAAAATTCTATTTGAAAATTTAGACAAGCACTACATTCTGTAGTCCTGAAATTTAACAGAATAACACGATGAATTTCAGAAGCATCAGCATAAACATGAGTGCAGATTGCCAGGGTTTGTATACAGCTACACTCATCCTTCAAACTTTTTTTTTAACCTACCTTGTGGCTAATGACCTCAGGTGGGAATATGTGAGTATTGCATTTAAAAAGCAGGAAAGTTACAGGCAGAAGCCGAATGTAGGTTTTCTGCTGTTATGTATGCTCTGAAGAGACAGAACAAAATCAGAAATTTAATCAGAACCCCTTCAATTTATTTTTGGTGGAGTTGGATTCAGCAAAACCACAATTGCTTTCTGATTTTCCATCCCAGAAGCCTGACAAAAGCAAAATACAGTGCTGGACACTGACTTCAAAAACATTGTAGAAACAGAGCATTCAGATACTGATCTGTGCTCTTTAAAAGAGAGCTTTGCTTTGCATTCAGCTTGACACCACAGCCCTGAAGGAGATGACTGGAGATGGGCACTCGCTGCTCCAGCAGCTCCTCTCATCCCAGTGGCCAGCAATCGCAGGAACCTCAGGGGGGCTCTGGAGCCTCTAAAGAATACCAGCAAGTTCAACAACAGTGTCTAACAGGCAGAACCACCTGCTTTTCTTCTCCTAAACTTTGCCAACCCAAGAAACTGTGGTTTTCAGGTTTCTCTGAGGCCAACGGACTTTTAGGCACTGGGAAATAACTCTCTGGTTGAGAATGACCACGAAAGATGGCAAATTGATATTGTATTAAAAACAGTAATGAAGGCCACTTACATAATTTTGCATTTCCATACACTTAAAGAATGTCAATTTATTGAAAAAATAACAGTCCACTTACATCCAGCAGACAAAGCCAATAATAATGATGTATTTTACAACATATGAACTTTGCCATGTGCTGTAGAGGTATCAAAAATCAATACAACTAAACTGACAAGTTTGTCAATTATTGAAATTAATTTTCTTTTTTCTGGTACTTCACTAAGCTGAATTCAATAGCATCACATTAATTAACATCCCAGTGGAATGGTCTGTGGAGCTGGGAAACAACTAGGTTACCTCTGGGCGCATTCAGGGAAAGGGTTGTATTAGAAGCAGATAGACAGTGGAAAGTATTCATATGTAGCCACAAATTATTTACTAAGTTAACTGCAAAGACTCGTTGAAGTTATCAAGGTTAAAATTTCCAAAGGACACCAGTCATGCTGCATTCTCAGCTGGACTCAGTTCTCAGTTCTCAGAATCTACAGCACCCCACAAAATCTGGGTAAATATGATGCAGAATTTCAGTATACAACCAGAAATAGGCCATAAGACCCAGTACCTCATTTAGAAAATACTAGCACACTGACTGAACTGGGTAGTCATGTCTCATGGAACTCAGAGAATCCAAAAAAACAGGAAGAAGACTTACACAGGGTCACAGGAGAAAGGCCTCTGTAATTTCTGAATATAAACATGTGAAAATGCTCAATTTCACTTTAAGGAGACTTAGGGTGAAATTGAGAGGGCTGGACTGCAAGTATTGTGAAACCCTTCCTCTTACAAACGTGAAAAGGATCAGGACTTACAGCTATGATATACAGCTACCTTATCTTTCTAGTCTTGTTTTAGGGGAGTTGGTGAATTTCAGTAGAAAGAGCCTTTGATTTTGGTTTGTTTTCCTATTTACACTCCAGATAACAAGGAGTATGATTTTTTCAAAATAAATATTTTGTTATTTGCAATTAAGTTCCTGCAGATTAAATCAAGCAGCTGGATCAAAGAGATCCTTAGGGAAGGGTGCTAAGGACCATGTTTTTCACCTTGGTCTTTTGGGCCATGCCCTTAATTGGAGCTTAGTGTCCCATTAATGATTTTGCCTCCTGGGATTCATTTGACCATTGCAGTTCCTGCCTAATGGACTGCTGAACAACAAAGAGTCCTTGTAGCCATATCCCAAAGGCCCCCCTATTAAATATACAGCAGTTCTCAATTAACCTGATGTTTAAAAATCCCAATAGCTCTAAAGGCTATCTGTGTAGGAAAGTCCCTGGTCTGAACTGATATAATGTAATTGTCTTCTAATGCAATTCTGTCCATATGCAAAGACCAGCTTGTGTGTGACACTAATAGTTGACTCCATGCTCTGCTGTGACCAGGCTAACAGATTTCTGTACCCATAAGTATCAGTTTCAAGGCATTAGGATACTGAAATTAACCTTGATTGTATCTCAGAGTTCACAGTATCTGTAAGAAAAACGAGTTCTTACGAAGTTTAAGCCACTGCAGGAGTAATATGTCACAGCTCTTTCTGTGAGATCAGGAGGTTGGATATGAAAAAAGGAGATGATAAATGCACTAATCTCAGCAGCAGTGTGGAGAGACGGTGCTGACATGTTTCTATGCTCAGGAAAGTGAGTTCCACCACGTTCCTGAAACACCTGTGACAAGACAAATCTTAAAAAAAAAAAACAAGACCAATTGCTTAACCATAGAAGTACACAGACAACTATACTACAAAATGAACTTAGAAAGGTAAAACGGGATTTCACGTAAGAAAACTTATACAAGGTGCTATTATTTTCTCATGTTCAAAAAAGAGATTTCCTGATCTTCCTCATATATTTGCTCCAACTTCAGTTTCAAAAAGGGCCAGTGATGTAGCCCCAAATGAGTGTATTTAGCTGCCGATCCACTGAATTGTCTCAAGTGAATAGAGAGAAAATATGCAAGGTCTGCACAGGACCAAAGGAAATGGCTCAGCACCAGATATTTATTTGCATGTATGTAGTAGAGGAAATTAAAAACTTTCCCTTGCTGCTTACCTGAATTTCTGAATTTTAGGCTCCTGGCCTGCTCCTAGAATGCCTTCTGGGCTGGGTGATTCTCTAGGCTGTCCCATTTCAATTGGAAAAACTTCAGTGGGAAGAAAGACCTCATTCCCTGCAAGTAGAATTAGAAATCAATGATCGCAAAGTTATGGGGAAAAACCAAAACAAACAAAACCACCCCTCAAAGACATGAAAGCAAACAACAGGGTGTCCATGCTTCACCCACAAACCCATCATTCATCAGCACCTGGGATTTCTCTTTCTACCCACTGCTGAAAAACTTCCTCTGAGCTTTGAAAGATCAAAGCAAAATTTTAAAATCTGTGAAAGTTTTAGTAAAAACAAACCGAACCAAGCAAAATAAATCTTCATGGCCCTGAAAATTATCCTGTGGGAATACAATTTGTTTTCAGAGAGGAGGCTTTTAGCAAAGGAAAAACAACTACCAAATACTCTGTCAAGGGAGAAACAGGCCTAGTGGCCAGTGTACTGTAATAAGTCTCTCGAGATCTCAGTTCAGAGCCATAGATTTCTTGTGTGAGCCCAATGCCAGAAACAACAGCTGCTACAAGAACATGAGGATGAGAATCTTTGATTTCCTTAAAAAATATAAATATAGCTCTTGTTAGTAAAGTATAAGTTTGAAGACTTATGCTAAGGGAAGCAGACACTTGGGGGTGAGAAGGAGCAGGAATCGCATTAGTTGTGAGCTGTGATCTGGTATGTTTCTATGAATAGATTAAGTCTGAAATTCACTCCCCTAAATAATTCCTTGCAGCCAATGGCTTTGGAGCTCTGATTCATCATCTCAAAGCTTCAAACAAATATTAAAGCTAATGTAAAGCCCTTTCCCATAAATAAGGTCCAGCTGAACACAGAGAGGTACAATTTGTTCTAGAGAGGGAAAGATCTAGGCTGACCATACAGACTGTGAAGTTACTCATTACTGATGGCTAGATAGTGCCTCTTAATGAGAAGGGGAGTCCAGATAAAGGTCATCAGAGAAATTTCCTAGGATATCTCCAGGATCTCAAGGATACTTTGATCTGGGTCCTAAGCCGTTTTTTGACTCCCTTGCCAAAACACCTGGGAACGCTGCTAATATCCAGGAGTTAAGAAAGAGAGGAAGGCATATGGGATCACTGGGGTGGTCTCCCCAGGGAATTGGAGGAATGAATTTCTGCTCTGCTCTCACCCCATTTCTCTTCACTTTCCTCTTTCTTTTCCTCTTTTTCCTCTTCCTCTGCTACAACTCATGTTCACCCACCTCTTATATGAATGCCTGCAGCCATTTCAGTGCATTTCTATTAATTTCTCTGTGAGGTAGCTACCGTTACCCATGTCTTACAGATGAGGAATTGAAACACAGAGTGATTAAAGAATTTACACTAAGTCCCAGAGAAAACAAAGGTATGCCTGGAATCTGAACCCAAGATTTTCCAAGTTCTCTGGTGTTAACAGAGAAGGATGAGTTGCTCCTGGTTCTGAAGACTGCAATGAAAGCCATGAATTAAGGAAATGAATCATAGAACACACATAAAAAATCCACCCTTACAATATTCCTCACAGAAGCCTTGATTATTCAATATGTACTGTCTTCCTTCATAATGTTTGTATTATTAAACAAAATCAGTATTGTTAAAGATTTTAAATACAGAAACTTCAGTAAGTACCTTGAGAAAACAGCAAATGCACTTGAAGCAGAGAGGTGCCTTTATCATTATAATAAGAGCATGCAAGAGCTTTATATAAAAAAAAAAATAATAAATCAAGTGTACAAATTATCCAGCATTCATTGCATGACATCCTGACAGCTATGTTAGTCCTGTTAAAAATATCCAAGAGGACGGCACGTTGCAGATGGTACTTCATAATGCATTCACTTAAAAACAGTTGTTCTCTACCTCGGAGAGAGCACAGCTTGATGAAGGCCATAGGACACTTGGTTCAGCCAGTAAAAGCTGCTTGATGAGGGCATCTTTAGTAACTTATTCATTCATTCATTTTATGCAGGAAAATTTCAAGAAACTTGAAGGAAAAATCATAGCCTTGCATCTTCTTCGCGCAGAACGTAGTTCAAATAATGTCTGCTTCTCTGAGAATTACAAGTGTGAAAAATGGGTTAAAATGCCCTAGACTTTCACCTCTGGGAATGAACTCAAACCTGGCTTCCTATAGGTTCCAGTGAAATGACTGACTATTTGTCAGTGCCACAAAGCCAATAAATTACTGGGCAACTGATAGGACTGATTGTCAAAAGATGCCCAGGAGTGGAATATCCTGCCTTGGATGAGGTGTCTAAGCAGAACCTTATAAGTGACCTTCAGGATCAGCCCATCTCACAGCCCACTCTGCTATCATCCCCGTTTTGCTTGCAACACAAAAACCCCACATATGCCTAGAATATCATACAGAAGAATATTTTAATAAATACCAAGTAGAATAACATCATTTTCTTAGCAAATAAGATGTCAGCTCAACAGTACAAATGCCATATTTACATTCATCTTATTAAGATTTATTCCATTTAATGTTGGGCTTTAAGAATTACACTATAAATGGAATATAATTTTCATATAAAAGGGATGGTATATTTTTAAATCAAGCCTGTAGAAACTCACTCATCAGTGGCTTATGAAACTTGAGTACACTGATGCTTCAGTACTCAATTAATGTCAGGCAATATGGATTTCAATCTGGCTTGAAATATATTTAAACAAATGAAGTAGACACAAATGTTGGCTCTTTGGCCAGCCAGAGCTAAAAATCCATTTTCTAGCCCATTTATAATAAGAAGTAATCCAAATGTAATTTGTCTAAAGCACAATATGTTTCCTTAATTTTTACATGTAACCATTACTTATAGTTTAAGTAATAGTTATATCCATGGATCTTAGTGCAGTTAATTGAAAATGCATGGTATTAAAATGTAAGACTCCATCCTTCAAAAAATAAAAGCATTATCTTAAGGAATAATTGAAGTGAGGGAGCGGGGTTGGTAAAAGGCAAAGGAAAGGAACCTTAACAGAAACACTTAAATGCAAACTTTTTTGGTTTATTAGGGTTTATGTTTTATTACGGTTGTGTCTGAATGAAATTAGTCTCTCTCAGCCCTATATTTCAGTTCAGATTATCAAATTCTCTCATCTGATTGTCACATTTTGCGCCGAAGTCAAATCCTTCTGCAGCAGAGTGACATGTCAAGGGTGACAGTGACAAATTGTCACTAAGTAAGGAATAACACATGACAGGGCGTTCGGCCATAATGAGATATATGCATGCCTCGAGAGTGTTTGCAGGCATGAAGCTGAAGGGCGATTGCTCTCAGCACTCATAATGTTGCTAGATCTCATTAAGACTTTACATGCACTGGAGTAGATTTCTAGTGATTAAAAGAAAAATACAATAAAATAAAACTTATGAATGAGTATATTACAGCAGCAAGTTTTATTTTTATTTATATTTACCTAGAAGTTTGTATGGCTTATAAGGCTGGAATAAAAGGAGAAATTATCTTTTATCCCTCTTACAGATTTTTTGTCACTGTCCACCACAGCAGCATACAAGTTCCATCCCCTCTAAATGAACAGCACCAGTGCAGTCTTTGGCCTAATGGACTTGATAGTGTTCCGTGACATGTATTCATTTGTAGCCATAAACTCCACATGGTCAAGGTGTTACTCTTCAAATATATAATGATTTTATTAATGTCCTTTTTTGTTGATGTGGGTGTAGAGGTAATAGGGAGGCATGTCAAAGTTCATGGAATGGTTTTTAACTTATCCTTTGTTATTTGATTTCTAATGACTTTTTAAACTTAGTACCTCTTAATTAATTATAAGCACAACCACTAAATATTGACAAGACTATCATAAGTTAGAGACTTTTATGAAGAAGGTCAGGCCTGTGGTTAAAGGGACATAGGAAGTCATATATTCAGCTCATCCAGTGTCTCTCACCACCAGGGAAGAAGAGAAGATGTTCTTAAGGCATTTTATTGCAGACATCACACTATAATCCGTTTGACTCAGGATTCAGGGCAAGATGAGACAGTTGTTCGTGCAGAGAAAAACTTGAAGTCAGGCAAAGAGAAGTGGGTAGAGCTTATGGTCCCCCATTAGCAAGTGCAGGTTGACTGAACTTTCCATGCCTCAGTTTCCTTATGAAAGGCTGCCACAAACCTTAACTTCTCCACCATCTGTGGCACACAGTTTTTGGGGCTGAGAATAGTCCCAGTTCAGAGTGCACAGCTTCTTAATATAACTTCAATGTACAAGAAGTTTGTCACCATAAGCAACAGCGGTCAGTGAATTTCACCCATTCAAGAGAAAAAAAAATATTGTCTTATTTTGCTTTAAAAAATTGAGAGGTACCAACAACATTGTGGTTGTTTATCAGGTGTCCAAATATTTAGGAAAGTGAAGTGATATTCCCAGAAGGTTTCACCATTGAGGAAAGCTAGTGGGTGATAGTATAACTGTTGTCTAATCCACAGAGCATTAGGAGCATCTTCTAAAGAGGAAAGAACTATCACGTTCAGAAGCTGAGATTGTGTCTCTGCTTGGATGCCTGATGTGCAACCTCAGTGGCAAATTATTTTATTACTCACAGTAATACTTAGTATTTCTATAGCATTTGTCATTTAAGAGTTTCCTGAACCTTTCACAGAAAACTCTTTCCATTTTGCATTCAGGTATATGTCTGAATAAACTACAGGGAAGTTAAGGACTCAGTTCAATCTATGACAGAGCAGAAATAGGGAAAACATCTAAGGAATGTAAGGAATGTATGGAATTTTTCCAACATTATATTCTTCTGGATATCCCAAACTTATATCCCAAATCTAAATCACAATAATGCATAGAACCACAACTGATCTTGAAAGCCTTTCCATTTGGATTTAAATAAAAAAAGAATCAGTGGGTGCTACTGCCTTGCTAGGAATGGGGCCAATCAGAGACACTTTCCATTACAGAAAATAACCAGAGCTGATCAGATTGGCCTGAGGCTTCCGATTTAAACCTTTACTCATGTAAATGACTCCCACTGAGGTATTTTTCTTCCTGCCAAGGAGAGCAGTTTGTGCCCTTACCTCTCATCCAGCAGGTCCCCAGGCATACAACCCAGCCTCTAAACAGCAATGCCAATCACCAGTCTCAGTTCTCCCATTCAAACAATAAAGTCACAGGCCTCTTGGATCGCAGAACAACCCCCATGGCTGGAGCTGACAACCTTGGATCCGTCGCTTTCCCAGCAATAAGTGAGTTATGCAAGTACATAAATTTCAATGACCACTTTGGAAAAGGTTTTCTGGATTGTATTATCCGCAGTAATGTCCATAACTGGTGGATATGGTGGCATTGGGCCTCCCAAGCATTTTTCAAACAAAAGGGGCACCTGGGTTGTGACATTCATTCAAACAGGCTGGTTTAAGCTCACAACCCTTAACTGTCCCACAGAAATATGTTTCACAGATGGGATGGTCATTGAAACAAAGTAGGAAGTTAACAGAATGGTGGCAGTTTTATGCACTGGCAACTTGTCTGTTTTAATTTTAGACTTTCTTGATGGCTGTGTTGGACCTTTACAGCCATGGCCTCCAGATATTCCAGAACAGGATTTTTTTTGATTTTTTTTTTCTTTTTGTACCATTTGTATTTCTTAAAGCATAGCTGCTGCTATTTATGGAGAAAAATCATGACAAACCTAATTGTCAATTTGTACCCATGAATTCTAATCTGCTTTAGTAGATCATTGGTCTTCTGTGCATTATGCCTATCCTGGTGCAAACATACAAGGGGCAGTCCATGTTGAGTAGAACAGAGTATGGAGATGCGCCCCAAAGGCACATAGAGACTTCCAGGCTGTACTGACCTGAGCACCTCACATACTGAGGAGACAATGCCTTCCTGGGGGTCTTGGAGAGACCTTCAGCCTCTAGGGATTGTCCAGGTCTCTTCAGAAGTCATTTAAAAATCAAGAGAAACATAAGCAGAAGTGGATACGAGGAGCATGTCCAAATTAGTTTACATGCAAATCTGGGGTCAGGTCAGCTTGAGCCCAAAAATGAAGTGAAGGCAAGCTGAAGATCTCCCCAGAACTTTTCACATTCAAAAGTGTAGGACATGAGGGATCCCCAAAGAAAAACACTAATATTGGATGTGGGAGGCCAAGTGTATTTGGGAATTTAGTCTTCTCATGGTCTATCCCAAAGACCGAGGAAGCTAACTGGACTCAGGTCATGAAGTTCCAGTAGCCAGAGAATTTTTAAACCAAGGAGGCTGTAGATTCCTTCTCAATGGAATGGGCAGAGAGCAAACTGAAAGGGCCACAGGAATGTGCATGGAGGACACCAAAGTGTGTACAGACTAATGTATTTTGAATACATTTTTAATACATTGAATACACTGAGTAAATGAGGCTTGGTTTTTATTATTGGACATGCCTGTATGTTACTAAGTATAATGGAAGTTTTCTTCCTGTTCAGGTAGGGAATACAGAGATAGATCTTAATTAAGATAAGCATTATAAACAGGTAAATAAAAAGGAGGTGAAAATATGAACATTCTGAAATAATTATTTTTTTCTTTTTTTCTGAGTGACTTTAAAACATGACTGGAAAGTAGATCCTAGCCTCTTTCCATCTCATGTTATAGTGTTCTACCTGATGTCACAGTGTTCCATTTTTACAGTCTACAGTAATTGTGTAAAGCTTATACTGAGCTAAGAAAAGGCTCACAGAAATGCTTGACAAGTTCCTAATGCCTCTTCTCCAAGGAACATTTCTCCAACTAGTACTGCTGCATTCACTCCATCCCTCTTCCAAGACACAGATGCAGCTACCTGGGAGGGGTGGATAAGGAAAAGGCCAGCCTGCATAGCCAAAGTTTCCAGGAGATTTATCAGTCTTGAAACTGAAGGCTGAAGTTAAAAACTTTGTATTGCACAAGGGAGGAGATCGGTCAAATAGAGTGCAGTGCATTGGGGTTGTCTAAAGAAGCAGCATGCAAGGCCGTGCTATGCCTTGTCCATCGCCTGCGCAGTGCCTGTCCGCCTGCCAGGTCTCACCTGTCACTCTGCCTAGTCTTTGCTAGCTCAGCACTGTGAAGCCGGCAGCGAGGGGAGGAAGCAGCACAGCAAAGGACACAGCAGACTAGATAGTGCCACATTTGAGCCTTGAAGTTCAGCAATACTCAGGGAGACTACAGTATTCCTTGTGACAGGAGGAAGCCCGCAGGCTTTTTACAGTGGTGGCTTCAGTCAGACCAAGTACAGGGAACAAAAAAAGGTATGAAATGACTTTCCTACCACTCCCAGCAAAGCTTAAAAATCTGTTCAAATGGGAATTGAGTCCTGAACCTTTAGACAGAAATGTCTTTGAGCTGAGAGTAAACCAGAAAGAGTTCTAGTGTTGTCTCTTTTTTTAGTTTGGATGTGTTACTAAAACAGTATAACGCTACAGTCAGCTACACATCATCCCAACTGTAAAAATTAAAAAGAGCTGTTGAATGTCAAGTGATGAAGTACCAAGTGTCACAATTTCAAAAGTCCTGTTTTTCTGGCAATATTTACTTATTCACATGACACATTAACATATGTAATAAGTACATAAAAGAACAAATGTCATATGGAGATGAGAAATCAATGTGTACCCATTATATAGTGAACAGTATCAGAAAAACTTTAAGATTGTTTTAATTATTGACTCATATACCTGAAAAACAACACCTAAGCTGCAACAACACTCTTCTCCTGGACTGTACAACACCTTGCACTGTCAGGGTTTATGACCATTGCTCCTCTTTTCTGCCTCAACACACCTAACAGAGAAAAGTTTCCTTTTCACTGAATTTCTTCTAGAGTTTATTAATTAAAAAAAAATATAAAATAAAAGAGACAGAGCTATAGAGAAGAGATGTTCCTAGGAAGTTTGTTAAGCATTATCAGCTCTAACTTTGCCAGCCAAGGCTCATCCCATCAGTTCTTAATTCATATAAGCAGTGCAGGTTATTAAGCTATGAGACTGCCACAAGATTATTGTGTAAGATTATGACCAGATCTTGAAAGTTCATTTTGTCTTGGCTTTTCAACTGGCATATGCTTAACTGCTCTGCTTGCTTCCAAATTATGTCTAATGTCCATTGCATGTGTCATATGGCAAACATCAGCTAGTTCTGCAAAAGCTGTTTCTAAACATGTTTGGTTAGGGGTTTTTTTTAAGGCAAGTTCATTTCCTCTGCCAAATTTAAAGAACAGACAGCCTGACATGTATGCAGCATCTCAGCTTCACGGTCAATGGTCTTCATTCATTATTTGGGTGTGAAAATAAAGTGTAAGAAATGAAATGCTGCTACAGCCTTCTCTACATCTGATCTTAGCAATCAGTTCCTCCAATGAGAATATTATGGGTTTCATACATATTCAAAGAAAACAGAAACACAAAGGCAAATGACAAAAATGTATGAGCCAGATGCAATAAATAAATAAGTAAATAAATAAATAAATGCATTATATTTTAGGCTGGTACATCCTAGACATAAACTTTTTTCTCCCCCCACAAAAAAATAAAGATTATAATGATATTCAGCTACCAACTTAGAGCACAGACATTTTGCAATATTAGACTTCTAAAGACTTTGGAAGTCAGTGGCTAAATAAATCTCCCAATTTTTAAAATAGCAGAACAGTAGCAAAGATGTTGACTATATGCTATTCATTATATAAACTAGTAAATCTGACAGCTGATCTGAGACTCTCATTGTTACCTTCAAACTTGAACTTCGACTTGACCTAATCCCATACCAAATGATAACAGTTTACCATCTGTCCTTGGCCAGCCCAATGGAAAACTTCAAAGGATAGATTTAATAACATATAGTTTGGCCTTGACATACAGACTGTATCTGTTCTTACTTAAAGAACAATAAAACCTTGTATTTAATTTCTTTTTTTTTTTTTTTTCTTTTTTTTTTAACAGATGGAGGGCTGGTATCTTATTCCATTCTGTCACCCCATCTGGACGCCTTAAATGTGATACTAAGGGAAGCATGGGGTAAGCCCACCAAAAGCTCAGTTCAAGTTGAGATACAGTGAGAAAGGGAAGAAAATAGACTGATACCTATCTTGTGTCATGGCAAATTAAAGGCATTTAAAGCTGCCATAGGGGAATGTGGAAAAGAAATCTGTGCTGACTTCTGAAATAATGATGGCAGAGCATAACAATGCAACATTGGAGTGAACTGCAAGCTCTCAAAGAAGTACAGATGCTTCATCAATGACATCTAATTGAAAACACCATTTTTGTCAGTCAGTTTATGCTGCACTTTGCAAAGCAACAAACAAGCAACTAAACATCACAGGAATCACTTTCTGCTTGCAGTTCCTCCTGAGATCTCACCTGGTTGAGTTTACCACAGTAAAATTTCTTGGGGGAATTCAGAGAATATGTTTTTTCTCTCACTGCAAAATTAAGTATTTTCCTCTTTTCTGAATGAGCTTTTTGTTATAATCAAATGGGGTTTTTTTGCTAAACATCCCAATGCTTTAATACAGAAATGGCTTTTTTTTAAACTCAGAGGAGTAGGTTCTGTCAGTACTTTTAAAAGATGGTGGGATGCTTCAATGTTATGGTGATACCCCTGGTCCTATAAGCAAGAGCTTCAGTCCTCAGTTATCTTTAATCTAATACTTTCAACATACTGAATCTTAACATTTAGAAACTTGGGGGAAGAAATGCAGGATAACACAAAGGTGAGTAATTAATAAATATAAGGAATTTATCCCTATCTCTTCCTGGTGTCTGTATCCCTCTTCAGATGTGAAGCAGCAATGTAACGACCTCCCATTCTAGCAAAGGATATTGGAGCAGTCACCATGGACAAAGGCATCATTATATTGTCATGTCAATCACAGCTTTGTCAGATAATGTGACATCCAATGACCAAAGCTTTGTAAAAATATGAACAGATTTATGTCCAATAAATCTCTGCATAGACTCCTCTAATCATATCTGATTATATGATTTACCAGGTAAACCAAAATAAAGGAGGAAAAAATCAAATTGATCCAGATTAAATGAATGTTTGTGTTTTCTGTGACAAAGACAAAAAACAAGCAGAGAAAATGCAAATCTAAATTGCTAAATTGTTGTAAAACTGCTGATGCCAACTTTCCCCTTTTTCACCCCTGACTTAATTACAAATTGCAATGCTTAGGTAGATCACTTGGAATGGAACAGCCCTCTTTTCAGTCTCCCAGGACAGCACCCCAGCCCTGAAGCAATAAAGTTATTTGAGGTATGACTCTCTCTTATTGACACTGTTCCACTTTGGGAAACTAGCATTTCCTAGATCAAAAACCAAAACTTCATTGGTTATCTTAAACACAAGACTGCATAATTACTTTATATAAAATATATCTAGCTTGAAAGCTCCAATGTAATCTCAGCTTCGAAGTGCACTTTAGCTGGGGAGTTATGTACTCTTCTGACACAAGGGAAAGGCTTGATTTAAATCCCTGTCATTGGCCCCTCTGTGAGAGACCACAGGACAGTGCTTCCACTGAGAACAGCTCCAAGGAGCCAATTTTTCAGGAAATAATAAAGGAACATGGATCTCTGTAAGTGCTGAAAATTCTGTGCACTCAAAAACTGGGAGAGGATCTGAACATGAAAAAATCTGTCCTCTAAAAGTACCCTGAGCACTCAGCAGGAGGCAGGGCAGCTGGCACATAAACACCCCATTCCCAAATCCTGGCTGAGCCATGAAGGAACAGCACCTGCCAGTGTTACAAGAAAAAAAATCTTCAGAAATGTGTTTTTTCATTGGTAAGGGGTGTTTCTACCTCATTTACTCTAACGGGTGTTTCTCACATTTACTCGCGCACCTTTACTGGTGTTGTCATGGAGGTAACCAATGCAGCCTGCCTGCTTTGAGATAAATCCTGCAATGATGCAGGATTAGGTCAGCACTAACTGTGGCACTCAGGGGTAGATATTGGGACTGGTGCTGTTTAACATCTTTGTCAGTGACACGGACAGTGGCATTGAGTGCACCCTCAGCAAGTCTTCCAACAACACTCAGCTGTGCAGTGTGGTCAACACGCTGGAGGGAAGGGATGCCATCCAGAGGCCTGTAAGGTGGGCCCATGCAAACCATGTGAAGTTCAACAAAACCAAGTGCCTGGCCCTGCACGTGGGTTGGAGCACAATCCCAAGCACAATCACAGGCTGGGCAGAGAATGGATTGAGAACAACCCTGAGGAGAAGGACTTAGGGGTGCTGGTTGATGAGAAGCTCAACACAAGCTGGCAACGTGCACTTGCAGCCCAGAAAGCCAACTGTATTCCTGGGCTGCACCAAAGTAAGTGTGGCCAGCAGGTCAAGGGAGGTGATTCTGTCCTTCTACTCTGCCCCCATGAGACCCATCTGGATTACTGGGTCCAGTTCTGGAGCCCCCACCCTAAGAAGGACACAGAGCTGTTGAAGCCAGTCCAGAGGAGGGCCACGAACACAATTAGAGGGATGGAGCACCTCTGCTATAAAGACAGGCTGAGAGTTGGAGTTGTTCAGCCTGTAGAAGAGAAGGCTCTGGAAACACTTTACAGCAGCCGTCCAGTACTTGAAGGGAGCCTGCAGGAAAGCTACGAAAGGAAGCTTTGCAGAGGCATGTAGTGATAGGATATGGGGTAATGGTTTTAAAGTGGAAGAGGGTAAATTTAGGTATTAGGAAGAAATTCTTTACTGTGAGTGTGGTGAGACACTGGCACAGGTTGTCAAGGGAAGTTGTGGATGCCCTCTCCCAGGGAGTGTTCAAGACTAGGCTGGACGGCGGTTTGAGCAACCTGGTTTAGCGGAAGATGTCCCTGCTCAAGCAGGGGGTTTGGAACTGGGTGATCTTTAAGGTGCCTTCCAACCCAAACCATTCTGTGATTCTATGAAAGGAAGCATTTTAAAGCCCATTAGTCAAAATCTTGGTAGGTCTTAGACTCAGTCTGCAGCTCTTCCAAATGAGTCAGACTAAGGGACCTGTTTGAAGGCTCCTATAAGGTGGCAAACCTGTTTTCATAACGATCTGTCCTTTCTCATCTGCAGAGGGAAAGCAAATCAAGTGTGTCCTTATACACCACTTTAGTAAAATGGATGTGCAGTACACACTGCATTACTACCACCATGGGGATTAAAAGTAACTTGAGCAAATGGCCCCAACTCCTTGTAATTATCTTTTGAAGACACTTGAAGACAAAAGAAAAAAACAGATGAACTAGCTCAAGGACAGAAACATTTGCCGAGGGAACAGTGAGCAGCTAATACAGGCCACAGGCTCAGCAGTTCGCCCTGTAAGCCTGGCCCTCCTGCACAGTGTCCCGGGCTGATGGCAGTGGTGGTGGGCTCCATGACCCAGGAAGTGTGCAGAGCTGCTGAGAGAAGGAGCCCTTTCACGGATGTGTGCAGGACACGGCTGAAAGGTGTCCGGCTTTGTCTCTGAGCAATGCTGCCCTCCGATGGCATGTTGTTCAGCCCACTCGCTTCTGTGCTGAGACCCCCTGGTCTCAAATGCTTCAACAGGTTGCTAACCTCACCAAAACGGCAAAAGGCAGGTATTTGATCATCGATCTATTACTCTTTCTGGCTAGGAGCCTCTGAAACATATTCCCAGATGACTGATCCAGCTGGCAGAGCCACATGCTCTGTACAGGCCCTTGTACTGGGTAACAGCCCTTTCTGGCCTTCAGCCCCTGTTTCCCTCTGAAGTCTCATGGCTGTGGAGCTCATTCCCCTGTTAAGTCTTTCAGAGGCAATGCAACAAAGAAGGAAGAACCTGATATGTTTAATTGAGACCACAAATATTCTTTCTAAAAAACCCTGCAAATCGTGACAAGTACTGGTCCCTAAACAGTTCCGGACTAGATTCATGTGCTCCATCACTGCACCATCCATGAGAACTGCAACCCTGCCAGAGCCCTTAGGCCAAACCAGTACTGAGCCTTCTTTCTTCTGATAGAAGAGTAAGACCTCTCTTGCTTAAAGATTATTTTTCTTTCAAAAATAGTTTCTAGCTCCTTTCTTACCTACTTACTAGCAAAGTTCCTCTTTGTTGCCACAAAGTGGCTGCAAGTGGCTGTGGAGTCTCCTCTGGAGACCTTGCTCAGGGAACATCTCTACATCTTTCTATGGCCTCCCTTCAACACAGCTGCTCAGCCCTGATGGCCCCCTTTGGAGTTTCCTTGGCTTACTAAACCATCTTTCCGTTACACCATCATTCTCCACTTGAGCCAGTCAAGGCCTGTTGTTTATTGGTGGTACTTGGCTTTAAGCCCTGAATATGTGTGAGGATTTATTAAATAAACATACCGCTTGTCTGAAATGTGGCACAGAAGCCTAAACGGTCAGCAAGTAGTACAGCAACAACACATGCACCCACATCTGAAACAACTATTATGTAGACAAAGGTCCACAGCTGCATTTTCTGAATGTTCTTTGTGGAGAAGGAGGCTTGAACTGGGTACACCTCATGAGTTTACAAGCAGCTACAGAATATAAATATATAAGGGAAAAGAAATTCTAACTTGAAGAGATTTAGCATAATGGGAGAAAATGGCAGCCCATGGACTCTGCTCAGACCTAGTCAGTGCCCTGGCTGGTAACTGCATATTTTGTGCACTTAGTGAAGTTAATTGCATAAGGCACTCAGATACCTGGAGCCACTTTTAGCTAACGGAGCATGCTCCTCTGCCACTCCCTCAATCCCCCAAATACCTGTTAAATCACTTCTCCAGCACAGAAATAAGTCTGCCTTAAGCCACACCAGCCCACTTTCCAAATTTGCTGTGCTCAGAGCTTTCCAGTTCTAAGTCAAACCTGTAGCTTTTATGCAATATAAAAGTAACTGACTTCATGTTTACCATGTGCCTTCTCAGATGCTTCTCACATCTGGATTGTTTTCAGTGTACATATATAGTTTATATATGTTTATAACTTCATAAAGTTTTAAAAGCTTTGGCAATCTCTCAGGCAGAGCTGTGATGTAGGTCCAGTGTGTGTTTATGGGGCCTGGGCCAAGTATCAAAATACTGGGAAATTTCAAGTGCCTTTATGAACTTGCAGATGGAGTTAAGCAGAAGCTGTAACCCAAGTGAAGAGCATTTATTCTGTGTGTAAAAAAATGAACTTTTCCTACAAGAACAAATTCCTGACTGAGCCTCACTGTAAGCACTTAAGTCAGCAGAACCCAGTCAGTGCACTCCTCCCAGATACACGCAGAGCCACAGCTGTCTGAATGGACACACAGGCCGTCATCTCCCACTGCCAACCCAGGTTTCACCACCACCCTGGTCCCTCTGTAGCCCACACTGCTTTGCACAGGATAACAAGTATAAGCTTTGGGTCTGGCCCACTCTCCAGCATGCCTCATGTGCCATGGCCACAGCTCTCCTTTATCAGACAGGAGGGCCCTTTCCATGCCTTAACCCTAGCCTTCCCTTGTCTGAATCAGGGAGACCCCACTGGGGAGTGGGAGAAGGGAGAATCAGTAACTGCCCATCTAATCTCAGATGCAGGAATTTATCTTTAGTCTAGGCTATGGTCCCACATCTCACTCCCAAACTTCCTTGGGCTCCTCATCAGTGGATCCTTCTGCTCCCACCTTTGCTCTGCCTTTCGGCAAAGCCATACGCAGTGATATACTCTGCTGTGTGAACACCTGGCATTTGGATCTTAGAAGTCCATTTCTGAAAGAAACTCACCTTGCATGATTGTACACTAGTGCCTATCTGGGCTACCACACACAGTAATACTGTGACTCTAGTGGTTTTATCACCCCACTGTGACATGCTCTTGAAACCTGATACTAGTTTTTGAACATAGGCCACAACTGGCATCACACAGGCAATCCAACAGTCAGTGGAAATTTTGCATATAAAGCTATTAAAAGACAAAGTAACATGAAGGGTCAATTTCTTTCCATGCTGCTATTGCAAGCAGTGAGAAGATAAAGACAGAACACATTTCTGTAAGCTAATTGCACTTAATAATATAAAAGAACATTGGGTGTCTACTCAAAGAGGCTGTATTCAACACTAATGGACACAGGAATGCTGGACGCTGTAGTTTGCATTCCTTACAATACCTGAGCACCTGTTTTAAACTACTTCCTGACAGTCTAATTTCCCCCTTGAAATTTCAGAAGATGTGGGTACCAGTTTTGCCTCCCTTCACTGTCCTCAGAAAGTGAAGCATGGATGTTTTTACTACAAAACAATGGAAGACCTTTACTGCTTTTATACACAAGGCTAAGCATTGTTATTTCCCTTTTTGAGAAAACACCCTCTATGAATATATAGTTAGATTTCATCTACAAACTGATGAACTGATTGCAATCATAGAATTACTAGAAAATAGACACATTGTAAATAATTATTTCAAAAGGTAAATATACCTATTTTTTTACTAATGATGTTCTACAAGCTTCCCATAAAAAAACAGCTATCATTTTGAAAAATCAAAATGCAAAGAAAATAGATAGCAGTTCAATGTCCTTACTTGTACAAAGTGGAAGATTTCTGGAATGTAATGGGAGAGATTGTGTTAATTGTTGCAAATAATTAAGCAAACAAAATTTGCTTTTGATTAGGGTTTTTCGTCTATGAAGTGCAAAGAACTTCTCAGAAGCAGGCTATGAGTCTTCCCCATCTCTTAAATAGAGGAAAGAAAGGCTCCGAAACAAATCCAATCTCAGTAACAGAGGCAGACACTGAACCCTGTAGTGTACTGACTCTCAGAACCCTGCTGTAAGCATTAGGAAGCTTCCTACAGATAAAGAGGCAGAAATGTGCTAACACCTAGTCAGTCAACCATCTTAAGTCCACCCAGGTTATTATATTTTAACTCTTCAAGGGCTTTGGGAAATCGTCAGTCACATGAATGCTGAGTTGGTGCAGCACATACATTTGCCATCTTAGGGTGAGAAATGTATTTCCCAGCCCAGGAGAGGACAGATGATGAGTTCAGATGATGACTGTAAGTTTAAAACCCCTGGTATTTAAAAGCAGCTGACCAACAGAAATAATAGAGAACATACCCACAATACTCTTCATTTGTGACAGATAAATAAAGGAGTTTAGAGAATCTGTATACCTTCCACTACAGATAGTTCCTTGGATTTGACTGAATGGAATGAGGCTGCTTTACTCCACAAGACCTCCAAAGGATATTGAAGTTGTACCTAAACAATTTAGCTGGACAGTGAATCAATAACAAATGCTTTTCAGGACTTCTATGAAGGACCAAGAGAGGTAGTGCAATGTGCTGGCTGGGTATTTTATAAGCTGTTTATCACCTGATTTAGCATGTGATGCTGAGAATGATGTACAGTGTTTCTGTTCCCTTGTTTCCCTGTCTTTAAAAGGAAGAAGGTACCTAGTTCCTAGATATGAGCCCCTCTTACTGAGACTGTAAGGCACAATGTTTGTAGAATAGCTTGGGATATTTGGAAGAAAGATGTAAAAAATCATTATTGATCCCAAATGTTTTGTATGCTCTGCTGCTGCACTCAATATAGCAATCAAATATAGAACATGTTTCTGCAAAGCAAGAATGTAGAAAATTCTCTATTGTCTCTTTCTACTGTATCAAGCAGCCCAGGGAATTCTTTAGAGTCCCTAGTCAATACTACTTAAAACATCAAGACTGATTTTACTCTCCACAGTCTTTGTAATTTCTTTCTCTCAATCAGGTAGTGTGCTTGTGGGAAACATGCTTTCCCTTCATAATTACAACACACAAAGCTTCAGACATGCATGTTCCAAGTGGAGGCCTAAAATGTTGAAGGTTCTCATTACCCTCCCAAAACAAAGACTTTCAGAGGGACTACTGTTTCTGTGTGAAAGGATGTGTATTTTGTTTCCTTTCAATATTATGGTGAAAGATAATAATCTGATAGACTTTCTGGTAATTCTTTTCATACAGGATTGCCTAGGAGCAAACTGGTTCCAACATGTCTCTGCAATCTTTCAGCTTCCAGTGGATGTCACTTGGAGTCAATAGGGCTAGCACAAAGCACCTTGACAGCCCTGGAAATTATTCTAAATCAGTTCATCGTATTCCAACCCAACACTTCTTCTGATTACTAAGTTAATAGCTTGAAATGGATATTCTGGAATTAACCTTGTGACCTGCTTAATTGGTGACAAGAATAACAGCAAAGTGTGGTGCAAGCGACAGGCTGAGAGTGACAACACCTACTGATGCTTGAGGCTCCACTACTAGAAGCAATGATGGAAAATAGAGGCACTTGCAATTTTTCAGTTTCTCCTTTTGGTCTGCAAAAGTTTGCTTTCTGTAATGGACTTTCGCATGCTACTTATTATGTGTATTTCTCAATAGGAAAGTATCAGCCATGAGCTACAGTGATGCAGCTTGATCAGATACGTGGCTAATTCTCAACTGTTTGAAGGTAGAAGAGAATTTCTGAGAAAGGAGTGTAGGACTCTTAGGATAGGACAGGTATACAGAGCTGCCCAAAAACTACTTTTGGCCAGTGACTGAATGATTTACACCCAGTCCTGTAACTGATGAGATTGAAGTATTAAGGGCCAGGGAAAAAGAATTAATTCTTAGAGAAAAAGGGACTTTAAAATTATCTTCTGAAAAGAAACAAACAAAAAACTCAATCCTTAACAAAAGGATTGTGCAGTCAGCAAGCTTAGCTAGCTCAACACAGGGTCGAATGAGCAACATCACTGGCACAGCAGAGGGGTCAGAAACACACGACTAGAGGGCAGCAAAATGAAAGGGGTGTGCTACTGACCCCATGCAACCATTAAACTGAATTAGTTGTAATATAAATCTATTTTCTGACTGATAACCAGCCTATCTATAGAAACGTGAGACAGGACTCAACCAAATCAATCTCATTCTCCAAGTATTAGACTTGACAGATCTGAATGTGTGTTTTAAATGTCTGTACAAGGAAGGAAAGAGATTCTGGTGATGAAAACGTTTTGCAGAACAAAAAAATTCCAACCTGAATCCACATTTAAAGCACTAAGGACGTCTTTTTATCTTTGGAAATTATTTTACAGTTAACTGAATAACAACTCTGAAAATAAAGCCTCTTTTTATTGTCTCTCCTTGAATTTGCAATGGTAAGGATTTAAAGAACTGTATTTGATCCATTAGGTTGAGGAACTCACAGTACTGTACATTGTTCTAGTGTACTAAATTTAGTTGACTTCTGTCTATTTCAATTACCCTTCTAAAAAGGACAGGTGAAAAATAGTGTCTCTCTTTATATCATTTGGTTTGCTGTTGATTAATTCTACTCTTCTAGTGCTTGGTTATGTTTTGTAGGATAGGGAGGGCAGAACAGCATAAAAGGGGGAAAAAGCCTTAAAAAAAAAGCTCTTTTTGTGAATTTGAGCCTTTAGAGCCTTCCCTTTCATATTTATATTTCATCAATAAAATATCGGGATCGTTGATAAGGACGTGAAAGTCAGATGGAGAATGGACTGAATCTTAACTCTGGTAAAACAGGTTAACTTTAAGAAATCCTGAATGTAAAAATAATTCTCTACATGCTATCCTTATTGTTAATGTGAAGCAAAACTAAATACAAGTTTTACATAATTAAAGAACTGTAGAGGAATAGCATTCCCTAATTCTTAAAAGAACTGTGCTCATCAGAGGGTCTCTTACACATTTCAGAAATAGTTCGATTCCATTTGGTAACCCTTATGTGTATGCCCTCTGTAAGCTACGTACAACTCTTCCACCCTTTCACCTCTCAAACAAGAGGTAGAAACCAGGCATGACTTCTGGGGCAGGTCCTGAAATCAGCTTCTTTTTTCCAAAGAATACAACAGTGAGAGGCAAAGGGGTTTGGACTGTGATGTCTTCCAGCCATCAAGTGGTAATCAAATACTTTGATGAGAAGGAAGCAAAAAGATGAATTGTCGTGGTTTGGGCACAACAAAGAAACAGCCCCATGGCCGCTCACTCAACTGCCCCCACACACACACATACTCTCTGAGATAAGGAGGACCAAACTCATGGATCGAGACAAAGGACAAGGACAGTTCTTCACCGACTAAGGTCCCAGGCAAAACAGACTCAACTTGGGGAAAAAAAAAGAAAAAAAAAGAAAAAATATATATATATTTTCAATTTCACACCAATCAAACACACGCAGGACACACACAACACAAAGAGCAGGGCTTGCATATGTTACTCCCACCCCTCCCTCCTTCCCAGGAGGGAAATCACTTTGTTCGCAGTTTCTCTCCCTCCGTCCCCCCAGCGGCACAGGGGGACAGGGGATGGGGTTTAGAGTCAGTTCACAGGCTGGTGATTCTTGCTGCACCATCCTCCTCAGAGGAAGGATTCCTTACAGTCCTTCCCTGCTGCCCCACGGGGTCCTTCCCATGGGACAGAGTCCTCCACGAACCTCTCCTTCATGAGTCCTTCCCACGAGGTCCGGAGCTGCTCCAGCCTGGGCTTCCCACAGAGTCACGGGCTGCTTCGGAACAGCCACCTCCCCTGGCGCCGGGGTCTTCCACAGCCGCATAATCAAGAGTCCACTGGCCACAAAATCCAAGTCCACTGGCCAAGTTCACCCCTTGTGGAGCCTTCAGGGAATGTTCCACCATGTTCCTCTATGAGCTGCCATCTCACCATGGGCTGCAGGGAAACTTCTGCGTGGGCACCTTCTTCCCTTTCTTCCTCACCAACCACCAGCACCGCTCTGCTTCCCCAGCACAGCTCTACTCTTTCTTTAAGTGCTCGCTCTGCTAAACTCTTACCTCAGTTCTTTCGTATGATAATCGCTGAGGGGCATTTATTGTCCCTCTAATGGCTCCTTAGCTGGTTTTGGAGCAGGGGTTGCTTCTCAGCTTCTTACCGGAGCCACTCCTGGGGCCCTTTCCCCACTACAAAAAAAACCACCAAACCAGCACATTAATGTATTTTTGTGATCCGTTTAAGTTTCCAAAATAGTCATTGCTGAACTTAATTGCTCTCAAAAACCTTGTTCTGAAAACAGAAGCAGCAATGATTTGTCCTGAGTTTCTGCAGAGTCTGAATTCTCCTAATTTGTTTCTGTGCTCAGACAGGGCTGATAATCCATACGGACTAAAGCAAAACAAAGCAAAACAAAACAAAATAATCAAACCAACCAAACAAACAGGCTTCTAGAGAGGAATGAAGAGCTCCATTCTGAAATTCACTAAATTTTTCCAACCTTTCTGTTGGAAACATTAGAAAAGTCTACCTTACTATTTTGATAGTGTATCATTAATTATCAGGATTAATATACCTCTAAAATCTAATGCAGAAAATTCTACAATGATCATGTATGTTCATTGATTCCTCCAGAGAAACACAAAGCAAGAAATCTACATCCTATAAAAAGACCTAAAAGAAGTTATTATAGGATTGAAAACCTTTCCAGCACATCCTACATCAGTGCCAGTGCCAGTAAATTGGGTAGTAGACTAGTATCAAAGGCAGATACAACTCCTACAGAGGAGTTGTGACTTCCTGGAGACAGCTTTCTGTGGAGCAGATATCCGGAAATCCCTCTTTGCCATCCATCCACCAGATTTTCTCTACCCTTTCATTTAAAGAATGCCTTCAAAAAACACTGGGATGTCACCAGGAACAAGGGAAAATCTTAATAGACATTATTTTTTTTTTCTTTATAAGCGATCTATTTAATGAATGTTATTGCTTAGTTAAAGCTCCACTTTATGAGCAGGCATTCATTCTTAAACAGAAAATTATGCAAGTCCCTTTGCCACCAGAGATTCAGATCTCTGTTTGGCTGGTGGTCTACTAGACTGATCAACTGCTGGGCACATAGTATCTCCTGGCACTTCTCTAAAGAAGTCTTGCAGTTCTAAATAAAATTGCAATTTTAAGATGTTGGACAGTCTTCATTGCTTGCTGCTGACCTACACCATCCATGCTTTCAGGCAGGTTTCTACAGTAAGCAAGCTCCCAGTGGAATGTGATATGATGCTTGTCCATCTTCCAATCTAGATACTTGAGAACTCATGAGATAATTAGGGGCTTATAATCTATGCTGTCTCTCCCTTGGGGACCATTAATGCATTAAGAAACTCAAACATTCACAGGAAACCATGCCAAGACAATGTACATTCACAAAAAACTATCATGCCTATGAAGTAAAGGAACTGGTGGTTGGATATCATACCACTGGATAAAACTGTTTTCCAGAAGAAATAACTTATTTGGAACAATTTTTTAGCTCACAGTTTGATGGTCTTTCAAAAAAACTAATAGGATTGTGGAAGGCAACACCACAATGTGGAAACACAGTGAAATGTATGCTTCTCTGATGAGTCTTCAGATGTGCCTGTGCAGAATAAGTAGAGGGAAAATGGATGGAAGGGGAAAAACTATGTCTGTAGATCCTGTAGAGATCTGAGGAGATGTTATGGTGGAAGAGAGAAATAAAAGGAGAGCATTTAGGGGAGAGTGGAGAGCAAACCCTTCTCCACTATGTGTCCCCATGAAGGCTCCCTGTTATATCACAGCCTCTGCCAAGCTGTGAAATCCAGCTGGCACAAAGTGATTTAGTGAGTCTCCAAGTGTGTAGGACTCACACTCCTGGTCCCAGGGCTTTGAACGTTCCAAGCATGGCTCTGATTAGAACAGTGCATCAAATAGCAATTAAAGTTGTCTGCATTTAAAGGGGGAAGAAATCAGATTGAACTGGAGTGTAAGAGAAAAATGAAGGAGAAACTCAAGGTGGATGGCTCTGTCTTGCTTTTTCCAGGCAGACAGAATGAAGAGGAAGCAGGAAGGCAATCACTGTTTTATGAAAGACATCATGAATCTTCACCCCTAAGCAAGAAGCAAAGTCTGTCCAGAACAGCAATCCCACTTCCTCAGCTATAAGCACAACGCTGGCCTGCTCCAATGCCTGCCTCAGGTCTGTTTGGCTTCCTTCATTTTCAGTGCCCTTCAGGGCAATGTAAATTTCAATAAGGCTAATAATTAGCCTAATGAGGCTAAATAATTAGTCTAATAAAGCTAAACTACTTGTTGGAATAACCAAAAAAATTCTGTTGGAAGGCAGAAGGAAGAAGCATATTGACATGAAGTAAGCGAAGTAACTAATAAAAGAAAATTCATTTTACTAGAGGAGCGCAACATCTCACGTTCTAGTACACCAGGTGCTATGCAGATGGGTAGGAAGACAACCATGTCTTGAAAGAGCTTAAAACAAAGCCAACATGCAAAAACTGTGAAGAACAAAACAAAAACACAAACACATTTCAATACATTTGTTTCTCACTCCTCATTACCTCTATCACAGTACCCTTAGTTAATCAAGAAATGTCAAGTTCAAGCATAAGTTCTGTGGGTTAGCTTGACAGTTACTGTGTTCCTGCAGACAATTTCACTTCTGAATCACTCATTTCCTGTTAGGGCCTCTCTTGTGATTTTGCTTCTATCACTACTCTTTAAGGATAATTCAGCAGTGTGTTAAACAGCCAAAGATATCATTGTCTTTCTTGCAGGTAAGGGGTACGCTTTTGGAGGAACATCAACTTGATTTTCAGAGATATTGGATACCTGTGGCTCTTACTGGCTTCATATGGTATTTTGGGCACTACCACCTCATAAAAATCAGGCTTTCCGTTCTGTTTCCAAAAGAGAATCATTTCTAGACAGAGGAAAAAAAAAAAGTGTTCTGGTCAGATTTAGAGAAAATCTTGTGCTGAGCTTATACCAGAAGTGGATGATGAGTTTCAACATTGTTTTCAGGAGGGCTTTGATTTCAGGAAAGGAACATAAAATCAGTGAGGTAATTGACTGTCACGCATGGAACCAGCTAATATATGAAGATAACAGAAGCAAAAAATGTTGCCAGTCTCTATGGTGGTATATTAAGTAACACCTGGTCTGGGTAAGAGATGAGTGTTAAATACCACCTTTTTCCTTGTTTGACAACACTGATTAAAAAAAAAACTGAGAGCTTATAAATTATGGATTATTAGCTTTGTCAGTGACAGAAGGAACTAGTTCCTAGACAGTGTCCAGATATATTCAGCACCATATTGTCTTCTAAATATGGTGCTCTTTACTGTGTACCTTCCGCTATGGCTATCACCAAGCATTATTAGCAGGGAGTCAGGGATTGCACACTTGCTAGTGCAGATCCACCTTCAACATTCCAGAGGAAACAGCTTCATAATGAGACACTAGTGAGAATATAAGAATAAAGACACTTTTATTTTTCATAGATATATCTATTTTCAGAAAGGAATTCAGTTTATTAGCAAAACTATTTTTGTTCAGGTTTAGCAGCAGAAAGAGAAAATTAGCTGGAGGGTTACTTACTTTCAAGTAGATCCAGTGTTCCACTCCTCTCCTGGCAGAAAGGAAAAGTACCTTCAGGTTTTCAAGGCACAGATTGTGTATTTCTTGTGGTATGAAGTAATTTCTTTTAACATTCAGCTGTGCAATTCACCAATTCCCAGAACTGCATGTTATAGTTTGCATTCTGAACAAAGCTAAGTACCTTCCCTTCCAGGGCTCTTTTGTCTTCTAAATGCATCCTCCTTGGTTGTATTTCATGTTATTGTGTTCTCACTGCTTCTGTGTAAATGAACATATTAATCCTTAATTTTCTAGGTTTCTTGCTCTGTTTGCCAAGGAAGCATTTTTTTTCTCTCAGAAGCTGCAGATGCAGATTACCGCTGTGCCAGCTTCTTCCTGTCTGGAGTGCTCTGGCAAAAGGAATTAGTTCAGAAAAGTTCATACAAATGTATATTTTCTTTTCACCTCTACTGTACTTCACAGCTGTCTCATTGTGTTCTCATCACTTTTCTTTTGAGTATACTTACGGAAAACTCATCACAGCAGCTACGCTCTGCAGGGTTGGAAAGCTGGCCTTCCAAGATGAGGGGTAGAAGTATAGGAGGCAATCGTTCTCCCATCAAATGACAGTCCCTCCACAACTCTTATACCCTTTGGGGTATCCCTGAGGGAAAGCAAAATCTCAGGTTTGGCTTGTTGCAACATTCACAATGGTGAGGAAAAAGCTGTTAGGATTTACTTGTCAGCAACTTTGGTAGTTGTGGAAGTTGAGGTCCATTTATATAGGGTATTTGTATTTGGCAGAACTAAATGTAAGGGCATTAAAAACTGGCATGGAAGCCTACATGGGCAGGATATGCTCCAGTCTGAAAGAAGACATGTTTTCATTGGGATCAAATGGAACACAGATCACTGGAGAGAAGTACAATTGCAATACTGCTGGTGTTCAAAAACATGGCATGTCAGTTTAGAGAAAACTAGTTTGTAGCATTCAGTTAGAGCTGCTGCACTTTTCTGACCTGTCTGGCTTACCCTGCATTCAGACAAAAATTAGTTCACAAAAACAGTTTATTCCCTTTTCTATATAACCCTTCATGAAAAAAAAAAACTAGGCTAGGGAAAATGTGGGTCCTCTCTGGAAGGAAACAGGAAACCTGATTACCCGCCACATGGAGAAGGCTGAGGTACTCAATTACTTTTTTTGCCACAGTGTTCACTGGCAAGTTCTCAAGCTACACCACCGAAGTGACAGAAGACAAAGGCAGGGACTAGGACAATAAAGAACCACCCACGGTAGGAGTAGATCAGGCTTGAGATAATCTAAGGAACCTGAAGTCGCACAAGTCCATGGGACCTGATGAGATGCATCCTCAGGTCCCGAGAGAATTGGCAAATGAAATTCCTAAAGCTACTATCCATCATATTTGAGATGTCATATCTGTCTGGTGAAGTTCCCACTGATAGACAAATGGGTAATATAACCTCATTTTTAAAAAGGCAAAAAAAATTAAGACCCGGGGAACTACAGGCCAGTCAGTCTTACCTCTGTGCCCCCTAAAACCACAGAGCAGATCGTCTGGGAACTATGCTAAAGCACATAGAAAACAAGGAGCTGACTGGTGACAACCAATATGGCTTCACTAAGGGCTAATCATGCCTGAACAAATTTGGTGGCCTTCTATGATGGGGTTGCAGTGTTGGTGGATAAGGGAAGAGCAACTGATGTCATCTACCTGGACTTGTGGAAAGCAGTTGACACCATCCCACACAACATTTAAATCTCTAAATTGCAGAAACATGTACTTGATGGTTTGACCACTCAGTGGATAAGGAATTGGCTGGATGATCACACTCAAAGAGTTGTGGTCCAAGTGGAGAGCAGTGATGAGTGATATTGTGTTGATATTGGGACTGGTGCTGTTTAACATCTTTGTCAGTGACACGGACAGTGGCATTGAGTGCACCCTCAGCAAGTCTTCCAACAACACTCAGCTGTGTAGTGTGGTCAACACGCTGGAGGGAAGGGATCCCATCCAGAGGGACCTTGATAGGCCTGTAAGGTGGGCCCATGCAAACCATGTGAAGTTCAACAAAACCAAGTGCCTGGCCCTGCACATGGGTTGGAGCATAATCCCAAGCACAATCACAGGCTGGGCAGAGAATGGATTGAGAACAACCCTGAGGAGAAGGACTTAGGGGTGCTGGTTGATGAGAAGCTCAACACAAGCTGGCAATGTGCACTTGCAGCCCAGAAAGCCAACTGTATTCCTGGGCTGCACCAAAAGTAGTGTGGCCAGCAGGTCAAGGGAGGTGATTCTGTCCTTCTACTCTGCCCCCATGAGACCCACCTGGATTACTGGGTCCAGTTCTGCAGTTCCCAACGTAAGAAGGACATAGAGCTGTTGGAGCCAGTCCAGAGAAGGGCCACAGAGATAATCAGAGGGCTGGAGCACTTCTATGAAGAGAGGCTGAGAGAGTTGGGGTTGTTCAGCCTGGAGAAGAGAAGGCTCTGGGGAGACTTCATAATGGCCTTTCAGTATCTAAATGAGGCATACAAGAAAGCTGGGGAGGGACTTTACTAGGGCTGCAGTAAAAGGACAAGGGCTAATAGATCAAAACTGGAAGAGGGGAGATTTAGCTTAGATATTAGGAGGAAATTCTTCACTTAAGAGGGGTGGTGAGACACTAGAACAGGCTGACCACGGAAGTTGTGGAAGCCCCATTGCTGGAAGTGTTCAAGGCCAAGCTGGACAGGACTTTGAGCAGCCTGGTCAAAGTGGAAGGTGTCCCTGCCCATGGCAGCAGAGTTGGAAATATATGATCTTTAAGGTCCCTTCCAATCCAAATGATTTTATGATCCTATGAGAAAAATAAATAAAGTGTTATTATAGAGGTATCACCCACAGAGATAAAGTAAGTCTAAAATTAAGCAAAGAATTAATCAAATAATCTTTCTAAATCTTCAGCTGCTCAATCTTGAAAATATCAGGGAGGAAAATTGAAATGCATGTGAGTTAGCATGTAGTTGTATAAAGCTATCCATGAGAACCCAACTAGGACTCTAAAGAATTTCCAAAGTTGATCCCACCACACCTGCTTTCTCTTAGCTCTGTGACAAAGGACATAATGAAAATCAATCCTTGGACAGGTAAAAGATTGCTTCTCCCTTTGAGTACAGCATCACTGCAAAAAGCCCAGCACTCCCAAAGCAACACAGAGTTGAAGAAACTGGCACTTAGTGCCACAGAGCTTTTCCTCAGTTTGACGTTGCAGTGCAGCTACAAACAATGGGTTCCGACTCGTGTTCAGTGAGTACAGGCTCTACATCTTATTTGACAATAGAAGTGGTGCACTACAGAAACTCTAGTTCAGATGTCCCACTATATATGCTGATAAAAGCATATATACATTGGTTATTGAGACATAATCTGGGGTTTGCCTCACACATTCTGCAATCAAGCTACTGATACTTACCTATCATCACCCACGCAAGGCACTGCAAACCATGCTTGAAACCACTCATAAGCAACTGGTAGACTCTCTGTTAAAACTGTAGCAGTATTAATATCCGATGTCTTCACCACAGGGAAGGTACTTTTTAAGAGCAGAAAAATCTGAGAAAGCCATTATTTGTCACAGGATGATCCAAAGGTTGTTAATCTCCTGTCTACACCTTAAGAAACAAAAGAGGAGAAAATCTAATTTAAACAAGTGCTACTAGAGATAAAAAATTCAGACTGATGCTATGTTGAATTACTCCGGAGGCTGAGGTATCCAGCCATGGTCTTCAGTACAAAAGAAAATTATAGGGTCTATCAATTAGAGAAGCAGTGCTCTGAGCCTATGTGCTGGCATACTTACAGGTTTTTTTTAATGTCTGGCAGGATGTTTTACAAACTAAACTCAGCAAGATGACAATTCCACCAGAAGGTGCTTCAGATGGTTTTGCTAATAATTTTGATCAGTTGAAATGGAGAAAAACATCACTTCATTTATTTGGCTTTTCCAGAACCTGTCAAATCTGAGCAGAACCATTAATTGCCCCCTTCTGCATTTCCACTCCATCTCTCCCACCTTCTTCTATAAAAAACACACTTCAATTTTATTTTTCTTTAAGAAGTATTCTGCATAATCATCCTTTGTTCCCAAAACAAACTTTGGTCATTCTTTGTGCACTTCCTTTGCTGGAAGGAAGTGCAATTTCTTGAGAATATTCACTGGAGGCTGGTACCGCTACAGCTGCAAACATGTAAGTGCTAACCACCATATATTGGCTTTTGTTTTAATAGCCTTTTAACCAACTTTGTTAATGGACTGAATGCAATTTAGATATGGAACTTGGCTAAAATGTAGCTTCAATTGGCTATTAAAATTTAAGAGCCAACTAAGATAGCTAATTACAAAAAAGCTCCAGTGATAATGCTAAGCAGAATTAGTAATAGCAAATGACAGTCTGTCTCGTCTTATTCCCAAAGGGAAAGAAACTCTTAACTGAGAAGTCAACCAGACAACGTGCAGAAAACCTAATTGCATTACTGGTATTATGGCATCCCAAATCTGGCAGCTCACTGGGACAAAATAGTGAGTAAAGTCTGTCAAACTACTCAGGAAAACAAGTGACCTTCCCCCTCCCTTTTAAGGCTAGCTGCAACAGGTACCAGGAATTGATTTTATTGTAACTTAATTGGAAATATTCCTGTAAAAATTATCAAATCAGCAGCATCTAAAAAAATACTTTATATTCATCCTGAAATGGATTCTCTCTCCAGATATTTTAGATTAGGGGAAAAAATATAAATAATCTGTCTGCAAAATGACAAAAAATGCAGCATTGTGTGCTTCATTATCAATATCCCCATTACACCATCAGCTGAAGTACCAAGCAGTTCTCCTGTGAAGATTTATCATGTATGGTGGCCACTTTGAAACACAGGTAGCGGAGTCTTTAACATTCCCTACTCAAGTGTCTCCCTGCTGTGCCTGTAAATGTCAGTCCAGTTTTTTCACGGCTGTGCGCACAGATTAGAAACAGCAGGAGAGCTTGGGAGTATGACTACAATACCAGTAAGGACACTTGTCTTCATGGCACTGCTCAAGTGATTCTTGGAATGCAGGACCCTGCTGTTTTCTAATATTTACACACAACTGGAGTCATCAAGAGCAGTAAACGCAGTCTGAAGGCAGCTTGCTTCTTTTGTGTTCGGGGCTTTCCTTTCAAATGGGGATGTCAACAAAAAAATCTACACCCTCTGCCTCTTATGAAGGGGTGTATTTTTACATCATTGTTTTGCAAAACAGCAAAAAAACGTGTGCAAGCACACAGTGTTTGCAGTATACGCAGTAGAACTGTGCGTATTATCACAGCCTTCAACTTGGCTCATCCTGGCTGTCCCACACTTAAAACTTCACTACATTTTACAGTGAGCCAGATACATTCCTGCAAGTGAAGACTAGTTTTGCACAGCCTCTTGTGAGTAGAGACAAAGCCTGAAACAGTTACCTAGAATGGAAATCACTCTTTCTTTACAGAATACTTGCCAGTGCAAACTTTTTGCAGGACAGTTCTGGGGTGGGAAGAGGAAGGGGTGGCTTAGGAAATCTGCACCTCAAAATATTCTTTTCAAATGTATGGAAATATCTGGCTTTGGGAGTGTCAAAAGGAAACACAGTTCTTGAAACCTTAGAAAGTAAAGAAAGGAAGTTCACCAGTAAATAACTTAGTAAAAACAATGTCAAACAACTAAAATACAAAAGAATGACATTAGCTTTGAGCATGCAAGACAAGCAAGAGAACACTATGCTTCCTTGACAGTAATTCTTCAGAACAGTGTAACATACTTTTTGAACAAAATGATCAAATGAAGTCTTTAAAATTATATAAAACTCCTCAAATCAAACTATATGAGAGATGCTTTAGCAGTCCTGTTTTTACATCTGAAACAAAGAGAATGCTACACTTAAAGTCATCAGCCACACTTTGCTAATACCCAGGAAAATAAGTCTGTATAGCAGTCAGAACACAAGTGAGGAGGCACTGGATCTTTTAAATATGTTATTCCAGTTTTATTTCAAAACAATAGATTCCCCTGTTTTTCAAAACAGTCTCATCATTCATTCAACATTTATGCTACAACATATTTATTTCAGTGAGTAGCTACTCAAACATAACACAAGCAAGCAGAGCACTGGACATCCACACAAATGCACCACCCATTGGCTCAAATGGATCCCTCTTGGTTTGCCAAACTTCATAAAGCTGTCTCCCTGATAATAATTATGTTCATGCCCTAAAAACATGTATTTTTGCAATATCTAAATGAAAAGTAGTGGTATTTCACACTGAAATTAAACACTGCATTTTTTTACTTAAATCTGAAGACTTGAAGCCAAGCAAGGAAGCACTTCAAAAAGGTTACATGCTTCTCAACTATTAAAAACAGGTAAACCATTATTTTGTTAGGAGAACCACATGTGAGTCAGGCTTTTGTGGGAACTAGATACTTTACAAAGTTATTAATAATATAACTTTTCTAGCCTATTCATTAATAATAAAATATTAAAAAAAACCACCAACCACAAAACAAAGCCAAAACAAAAAAATGAGGGGGGAGGTTGAAAATGGCCATGAAATGGTTGGTTCTTTTCTTTGCCCTGGGCCCTGTGCCTGAAATTCTGGTCTCTTCCTTTGCAGACAAACTCTGAGTAATTGGGAATGTGATACAAACACAAACACTATGCAAAAAAAAAAAAACAAAACCTAAAAGTCACTACCTGTACTCCAAATAATTGTTGAAACACATTTAAAGCAAACTAGAATGGCAGGATGTGATTTTTGTCTTAAATTCTCCTTTTTTTAAATTGAAACACTTGAGAAATATTTAAAACATGTCTGTTATTTCAGACGTCATCTCAGTGTACCTCCAATAAGACTTTACTCAGAAGAAATCAGGTGCAACATTCCTGTTCCTTACAAAGTACCTACAACAAAACTAAATAAAGCTTTATTTCCAGATGATAAAGCAGAAAGAACACTTTGTTTTAGTCTGCATTTAAGACATGAACTTGTGTATATAAAGAATAAAAATGCATCCTTACTTCAAAGTTGGCAAAATTTCCAATTAGGATTAAAGTATACATAAATGATGCAAATATTTTAAGAAAACATTTATTCTTCAAAAACTGTCCATATTTTTACAGGATTCATCAGGTAAAAGGTAAGAATTCCAGTGCTACAGTAACTTAAAAATCCACAGAGATGAGCCAAAGAACAACTTAATTTGTTGTTCCATCTATTATTTACTTCTGAACTCTCACTCTCCTTCTGGTTGCTGCACCTTTCTTGGCTTTTGGTGATGTGATCTTCCGGGTTCTGGTGGCTACTGTGTCTACAATTCAAACAAAACAAAAAAAGATAAGACTTTCTATAAAATAAAATAAATTGATCACAGAAAAATACTTTTAGTCTTTAAGAGGAGACATTAACACAAATCTTTAATTTACTTTTGACTGGGAGGATGTGGGACATATGACAGGACTCAGAAGAATTTAACACAATTTCTGGACACCAATTTTCTCCTCAAAAATAGATTGCACAATTCAACTCCTCAAGTATTACATGCAGCTGAACCAACTGAACAGCTCACCTCTATGAAAAGATGAAGAGTCAGATCCTCTTCAAATCCTAAACTTCTCCTTCTTCCCCGTGCACCAACTTTTAGTTCTATGATCCCTCCCCAGTATTGTCATTTTTTTACACTCCTTGGACCTTGTGCTAAGCTGATCCAGCTCTGCAACCTGGCAATGAACATTTTTTGGGCCTAGTATTCTTACAGTTTAGTGAGTTGCAGCAGCTTAGAGTGTTCTGAATGAAGCTTAGACAAGGGGAGGTGGAAGGCACATAGGTAGAAAAGAAGAAGACTTTTCTTTGGCAAAGTCAAGCTGTTAAATCAGCTCAGATATCAGTGCAGCTTTACCTACAGATTTCAAGCTATTATTTCAGAATATTTTATTAACAAAGGTAACAAACAGTGTCATCTAAATAAGATTCCCAACAAACCTGGAAGGCAGCTTGTTCAGAGAGCCCATACTTAAATGCAGATGTGACATTTTGGGACATTATTTAGTGGGCATGGTAGCATTGGGTTGATGGTTGGACTTGATAATCTTTGAGGTTTGTTCCAACCTTAACGATTCTATGATTCAGTAATAAAAAACTCCCTGCACTTTGATTCTTTCCTGCCCACTAGCAGGGAAAAGATAAAAACCCAATACCATAGCTCGTCTGCATGAATCACATTCAACTGTAGTTACCTTGAGAAAAAAGTATTACATATTATAAAAAATTGCTACCTTTTAAAAAACACAGTAAAAAATAAATGTTTTTCATCTCCTAGTTATGGTATTTTTTTAAATCATGACTTCTTCCTTGAAGTCAGTATGCCAATTTAAGTACTTGCTTGTGAAACTACATGTAACTCTACAGTTCCTTTCAACTTCTTAATCTGCATTACTGACAAAGCAAAAAAGGTAAAACTGAGTTTTATGGAAGACCTCAAGAAGAAGGCTGCTTGCATAAGACAACAGCCTTTGAGCAGTATGAGTCACTGATCATTCATGCTCAATGAGTAAATTTAGGGGAAAGCAAGGAGGCAGAGAACAATGCAAACCAAACCAAAATAGTCTTGAGTCTACTCAAAACCACACCAAGAAAAGCAGCAAAGTATTGCAACCAGTTTTGCTTTTATATTTAATTTTAAGTAATTTAATATGCTCTTGAAATGCTGATTTGAAATTAGAAATACCAAAATTAACATTGAAGAATTTTTCCATTCTTGAAAATGAAATGGAGAATGAAATAATATTCTTGCTCCTTCTTTGTCCAAAAACACTTGCTGCATTCAACAAAAAACTACAAATAGATTTTTGTCAGACTCTGCATCTTTGATTAGCAAATCATTAAAAAAAAAACAACAACCCACGACAATGATAGTCTCTTACTGAGCAGAGGGCAGCTTTATCAATCAAAGATCTGCTCTGGCAAAACACCACCACCTCCCCAGCTGCTATGTAAAAATCAAATCTATGGTGTTACCCTTACAAGAACTGGTAGCTAAAAGCTGCACAAAAAGGTATCAAACTAAAGTAGAAATTCACAATGTAAATCATTCATTCTCCCAAATTCTGGTTTCAAGAATTAGTTTATAATTTTCAAAGTTACAAATATTTTTTGGCTACTGTAATTCTGAATTCTAGCAACAGACATGTCTTCTGAGGTTTCAAATTGAGTAGTCTTAGTAGTATGTAGGCCACGTTATCCTGCACAAGCAGTACAGGTTTTCCTTTCTCCATCCCTCCTGAGATTTATCCCTGGAATCTTAGTATTACAACAGAAAGCAGAGAATTATTTGGGTCATTTTTCATGAAAAAAACCCAATAATCAGATCTTTTTCCCTTTCATTAATCCTCACTGGTTTTCAGTGAGGTAACCCTTGTCACGGTTCTTTTATTAATAATTTCAAACTTAAGCAGCAGAAATATTATCTCAAAATATCTGATTAACTATTTTAAACTCAGAATGACTGCTCTCAACTCATGCAAGCTTAAAAGTTGGCAGCTATTTCAGAACTGAAGGTCTTCTGTACCAAAAAGCTTGTCTGCATTTTCAAAATCAGTTAGCCTAATAAAATGTATATTGCCCCCTCCCTACAAACTTTTCTTGTGGGAAAAATGTCAATTCCGTTGCTGAAAACAGAAGTCCTGCGTGGACAGCACCAAATGAGGACACAAACAAAGCTATTACAAGCAAAAGAGAAGCGTTTTATAAAGCAGATTAAACTGAATTACGTTGAAACAGCTATTTAAATGAGGACGAATTATATAGGCAAAAATAAACCAGATGGTGTCACTGCACAGCTTATTTTGAGACTGGAACAGAGTTCAGCAGAGGCATAAAGAGTCCCACAGGCTCTAAAGGAATTATTAGACAAGTTGACTGTGATATCTGATTCTCTCTATATCAACAGTATTGTACAGCAGCTTTGCAGTGAAACCCAGCAGTACTGTGTATAAGCCTTCAGCTCTCTCCTTCAAGCAAGTTCCAAGAAAATGCAAAAAAAAATATCAGGAGTAGTGATCATGGTTACTAGTTTTCTAGTAAGAAAAAAACCAATGCATAACAAATCCCAACAAAAAAAAATTATCAGAATTTAACTGATTAAAGGAAACAAAATGGAAAAGAGTTAGGTTGGTGCAGCCTTTTGTACTCATCAAATGTGCAGAAGATTGCTGCATAAAATGAGAGCAATTGTCACATCCACAGTGGATAGGACAACTAATAACCTTAAGGGAAATTCACAGTAGGTACTAAAATGATCAAAAGAAAATATCTGGCTCTATCAAACCCTTTTCAGAAGCAAGGATAGTTAGGTACTACAAGTGGTGTTGACCAGGGATGTTCTAGAATCTTAATCACTGAGGTTTTATAAAAAAATATTGGTATGTCTTAAGATCAACAGATGTAGATAGATAAGCCCGTCCTCAGGCTGGTGTATGGAGCAAATCACCTCTTGATGTCTCTTCTCATCTTGTTTTCCATTTCTATATACCTTGTTTTAGAAATACCCATACATCTTATAAATAAGAAGAATAAAACTGTGCTTGAGTAAAAAAATGAAAGTTTCTGTAAAATGACAGATGTTCCTTTGGTAAAAATAAGCAGACATCAGAGTCCCAAGTTTCCCACTTAATCATCTGCTTTGATGGAAACGAGGACAGTGACAGATTCTGAGCATGAAAACACAGCTACTTAGCAGATGAAATTTGGTATGATTTAGGTGTTAATGGTGACTTCTAAGTTACATCATAGGCTAGAATATTTGAAAAGAGAACCACATACAGATTCTAGACTCCAGGCAAACATCAGGTAAGTGAAAAACACCTAGCAGCAGGCACACTGGGGGCGAGCAACTGCATCACTTGCAAATGCCGAATTTACAGCTGACAAAGACTGAGTACATGCCAGTCTCTGTATAATGCCTGAAGAATTCCAGCAATTCTAGTCCATGCAAGCTCTTAAACTAGACTTGTAATAATCATCACTAAACAACACAGCTAACATTTTTTTGCTCTTGAAAGAAGCACATGCAGTTGAGTATTTTGATCAGACACCGAAAGGTTTCCTTTCTTAAAACCAAATAATCTAATGTGTGCACACACGCACAGCTTCACACAGACACTTCGCTAGACATTTCTCTCTTTAAGAAACAAAGGTCAATAAATCTGGAGTGTTGGACCATGTGGTGAAGAGTTCTCAAGTGGTTTCTGGAAGAGATGTTCTAAGACTAGTCTCCACACAGATGGATCTTAATCACTATTTCTGTGTAGACACCCAGTGTGCTGCAGCAGGACAGTCCTATGAAAGAACTGACATTTCTTGAATACTCATAACTTCATGACACATACACTGAATTGCCACAGTTAAGCTGAGAAGTGACAAAGTAGGAACAAGAGGGCCAACGACCTAACATACCTCTCCCTAGTCAACTAGATGTGATCTTGCATATGCCATTATATCAGATCTCAGTGCAATAAATTATTCCAAGAATATACTTTGTTACTAATTAAAGTGACTAATTGTGGACTTGCAATTTCCAAAGAAGACAAATTTAGGGCCGTCAATTCTAAATTCTTCCACTGACCACAGTATCACTGTTGTCTTGCCAAATGTGCTTCAGTCGCATTTCACCTGTCTTTAATCACATCAAATAACCAAGTCATTTTGCTGGATAGATCCCTAGGAGACCTTTTTCTTTAACTGTCCCTTAAGAAGGTTCTATGATCATCAAACTGAAAAGAAAAGACAAGAGATTGGAATCCATACAACAGCTATTTACATATGGGAGGAATAAGAAAAAAACAGCATTGTAAGCTGAAAGCCTAGACTCAGCATCCAGCTGCAAACATCAAATGGGACCTGAAGCCAGGATGTGCCACATTTAATAAGAGTAAAACATCATACTAATTTACTGTTCTCAAATCAGTTTGGGCAGTTTGAATAGGGTGCCAAGAAATAGTTACTTTTAAGAAGATGAAATAAGGAAGAGTATGTAATCCTCTGACAAGCCCTTTCCCAAACTGGCCAGAGAAGCCTGCATAGGTGATAAAGCCTTGTAGTGTAACACTTCTCAAACAAGAATTTTTCAGTACTTGAAAGCTGATGAAGCAACTGCAAGGCCAACAAATAGTAGTTTTGGTTGGCTGGCTTATTCTTTGTTTTTTGGTGTTTTTTTTTTTTTCACAGTTCTTTTTTCTACAAAAATTCAGAAATATGATTCAGAAAAAAGAACAGAGAGACCAGAAAAATGCAAATATGGACCAGAATTACAGGAAATATATGACTGTGGGGTGGGGATGAGAAAGAAGAAAGTAAGTTTGTGGAATTATGGGATGGGGTTTGGTTTTAGGTACTCTGTTCTTCCAAGTCCTGTTTCCTGCAACAAATGGAGCTGATACATTTTCATACAATAATATGGAAAAACATCAGGACACAAGAATGTGTTATTTTATTATTTCTGCCTGTGTATTTCCTAAAGATAGCATCAAATCTGTGTTCTTGTAAAAATTTTGTATTAAAATTGTACCAGATAAAACCGAAACTGATTTACTTCTATTTATAAAAATTATTTTACTGAAGACATTCCAAAACACAATTGTACATATACACATAAATCAGCAGTCACATGCAGCATGTGTTTAAAAATAGCCCTCCTCTCTACCACACAGCAATTTACAGGAGGAAAAAAGTTTAATTCAAATATAATATTTGCAGTCTTGAAAAAGGTTAGTTCCCTATAAAAATCTGAGTCACTGCAGCACAATTTTTCTCTCTTTCCTGTAGAAAAATTTCACTTGCAAATTTTATATCTGAGCTTGAATTGCAACACTGGTTCAGCATACTGCAATACATCTTCAGGTCACAGAATAACAAAAAAGCAGACATCACTCTTATTCTTAAGAGATTTAATTCTATATGTAAAGTCACTACATGAAATGTTACCCCATGGAGAACTTTCCTCAAAAGGTTTTTTTGTTTTATTTTAATGGAATACTTTTCATTAGCAGTAAATACAAGCAACCTAAATGTATTTACATTTTAAATGTTTTTAAGTGCTAGAAGTGGTCTGAAGAGATTGTACAGAAATAAGCTATAAACATACAGGAAGACTAAGTAGAAAAGTGTGTTCCAAGCAAACATACACATAAACAGGAACATTCCCATACTTGGACATTCATTTTAAAAGTGGCATACGTTCAAGGTGCTTCTCAGTTCGTCACTTGCAAATTGTCAAGGAAAACAATTATACAGAAGAGCCACAGAAATGTATTTGGTTTGTATTTAATTTATTTTAACCTTCCTACCCATAATATTAAAGGATCTTTATACTTAAAAATCACCTCCTACCACATCTCTTGTAATTCAGATAGCTTTTGAAGATCAAACAATTTTGGGGCAAGCCATAAAAAGACAAAAAGAAGTACATTAAAAATACAGTAGTTTCATTGTCATGTCTACTTAAGCATTTCTTTCTATGCTGTCCCAATTAATAAATGTCAAAATTGGTTTAAAAAAAAATAAATCACAACATAAAATAAAAAGGGCTGGTGTAAAAAAAAAAATCTATTCTTAAAAAATTCTGTATTTCTGTAACCTGACCTTCATCAACCCCAAGATTAAAAAAACCTGTCAATGTTAGAGGTTTTATCTCTATTGGTAGCTCTGAACCTAGGATTATTTACATGTTCTTATGAAACTTATTTTCCCAGCATTTTTCCCATTTTTACCAAAGTTCCCTATCCTAGCTGCCTATTACCTCCAAACTGATTAAATTATTCTTATTAATATTATGCAGTACACCCCTGCAGAAGAGTTGGTGGATATGTACAGTGTATGTCAAAATTTGGTATTCTGCTTTAACAGCAGCATCACTTATAAGCCTGTGTATTTTACTATCATACATGAAGGCAGCTAATACTAAAAATGGAACTGTAACAGTGTGATAAAAACTTTTCAGTTAACTAGCAATCATCTCTTCTGATAGCATTTTTTTCTGGTGGAGAAACACTGACTAATATACTTCAATATCATCCGTACTACCTTAATAAAGGATACCTCTTAAAATTACAGCTTTTAGGAAAGCACATGGGATTGTTACCACAGGAAAAAAAAAAAGGAAACTGATAATATGCTAATTCAATAAAAACAATTTAAGAATTCCACAGAAGTTTGTGCATTTTATTTTGAAAGTACAACACAGCTTTCTTCTTGAGGGCTTTCTCAAATTCTGTTTCTAAAAGGAGTCTATCACTCTTGACAGCTCCAGAAACACTGATGGCTGACATGATGGAAAGAGATGGTCTTTACTGAACTCATCTGAAGTGGCCACTCTTACAACCAGGGGGAGCAGACAGAAGAAGCAAGAATTTAAAGATGCCCATCCTCTCAGTACTACTCTTTCTTCTTCCTCCACCCAGCCTGGAGCCCCCTCAAGCCTCAGCAGTAGCAGATTTCATTACAAGCAGAGTCCCTGTAGCCACTGAGCACCCTGGATCTTTTTGGGCTGACTGATCTTTTGGACTGGATTAGACAAACTGCATAGCCGTGGTAATGCTGATAACAGCAAGAGGCTGCATGGCTCTTCTTGCCACTGTTTTATGTCCACATACTCATGAGATTCTTTGAACATCCGAAGAGTAACTCCTGTCTGGTCAAATTTATCCCTTTTTAGAAACCAGTAAAATAGCACTTCAAGAACTTTAAAAATTTTCCTTTATGACTAAACATCCATTTCTATAATTAAGAGATACTAAGAAACTATCCATTTTACTGGCAGTAAACTCCATGACTTTTTTTAGTCACAGAACTAATCCTGTAACAGAAACAGGTCATTAGGCTATGCAGGGATAAAATTATTATTAAAAAGAGCCAAAATCCAACTAGAACTAAGTAACAGGAGTTACTTAAAAAAAAGTTGCTTAATGCCTTAATTGCCTCAGTTTTTACTAGCAAGACCAGTTGTTCCCCAGGTACCCAGCCCCAGAGCTGAAAGACAGCAAAATGGAGCCCACATACTGCAAAGAGAAATTGTTAGAGACCTACTACACCACTTAGACATAGACAAGCCTATAGAGCTGCATGGGATTCACCTACTGGCACTGAGGGAGCTGGCAGAAATGCTCACCAAGCCACTTACCATCATCTATCAGCAGTCCTGGATAACTGGGGAGGTCCCAGTTGACTGGAGGTTAGAAAATGTGACCCCATCTAAAAGAAGGATCCAGAGATTTACAGGCCTGTCAGTCTGATCTCAGTTCCAGGGAAGGTTATGGAGCATATCAACTTGAGTGCCATTATGCAGCATGTACAGGACAACCAGGTGATCAGGCTCAGTCAGCATGACTTCATGCAAGGCAGGTCCTGCTTGATCTCCTTCTGTGACAAGTTGGATGAGGGAAAGGCTGTGGATGTTGTCTAGCTAGACTTTAGTAAAGCCTCTGACACCGTTTCCGACAGCATTCTCTTGAATAAACTGGTTTCTCATGGCTTGGACAGATGTACACTTTGCTGGGTAAAAAAACAGCTGAATGGCCAGGCCCAAAAGTTGTGGTGAACATAATTAGATCCATTTAGTGGCCGGTCAACAGTGGTGTTCCCCACGACTCAGTATTTGGGCCACTTCTCTTTAGTATCTTTATAAATTTTCTGGACTTGGGGATTGAGTGAACCCTCAGTAAGTTTGTAGACGACACCAAGTGGGGCCAGAGTGTTGATCTGCTTGGGGGTAGGAAGGCTCTGCAGAAGGACCTGGACATGCTGGATCTATGGGCTGAGGCCAACTGTATGAGATTCGACAAGGCCAAGTGCCGGGTCCCGCACTTGGGTCACAACCCCATGCAACTCTACAGGCTTGGGGAGGAGTGGCTGGAAAGCTGCCCAGAGGAAAAGGATCCACAGGTGTTGCTCAACAGCCAGCTGAATATGAGCCAGCAATGAGCCCAAGTGGCCAAGAAGGCCAACAGCATCCTGGTTTGTATCAGAAATAGTGTGGCCAGCAGGAGTAGGGAGGTGATTGTCACCCTGTAGTCAGCACTGCTGAGGCTGCACCTCAAGTACTGTGTTCAGTTTTGTGCCCATCACTACAAGAAAGACATTTTGGTGCTTGAGCATGTGTGGAGAAGGGCAATGAAGCTGGTGAAGGGTCTAGACAAAAAGTCTTATGAGGAGCAGCTGAGGAAACTGGAGTTGTTTAGCCTAGAAGAAAGGAGACTGAGAAGAGACTTTATCACTCTATACAACTACCTGAAAGGAGGTTGTGCTGAGGTGGGTATTGGTCTTTTCTCTAAAGTTACAAGTGATAGAAAAGGAGCAAACAGCCTCAAGTTGCGCCAGGGGAGGTTTAGATTGGATATTAGGTAAAATGCCTTCACTGAAAGGGTTGTCAGGCACTGGAACAGGCTGCCCCTGGAAGGTCGAGCAACCATCCCTGGGGGTATTTAAAAGAAATGTAGCTGTGGTGCTTAGGTACATGGTTTAGTGGTGGACTTGGCAGTGCTAGGTTAAGGGTTGGACTTGATGATCTTAAAGGTCTTCTCTAACTAAAACAATTCTATGATTCAGTGATTTTATGAAGCAAGTCCATGGTAACATAAAACTAGTCAGATCTGGAGAGACAGTTTTAAGTATTTCTGTAATCAGCTATTTTCAATTTATCAAAAACATCATAATCTTAAGATTATGAAACAGTTGCCCTTTCCTTCAACACTATGAATCATGTAATAAGGTTTTAATTCCAAATTTGAAGAGAAGAAAGAGTAAGTACATGTATCACTTTTCATCTGAAATAATTTTATATACTCCCCCCACTTAGTATTCATTAAGATGGATTTTTAAAAAGGTGAAATTAGAACCATTTCACCTCTAACTCTATTGAATTGGCAAGAGGAGGTTTAAATTTAAGCTTATGTCCATCAACCATTTTAACCACTGGATGCTGAAAATACACAGTCTCCCAAATAGCTTTTCTTTGAAAAAACTGAAATGTTTCAAAAAGCTGAAACTACCACAAATGCCTCAAGTTCTTTTTTCATCTCTATGAGAATTTCAATCTACAATCTGAGAAAACAAGAAGCATAACATGCAACATAAAATGAAAGTATATTCTGCTCATGTGTATCAAATCACAACCAGAAAATAGTCAGCTGTATTAAATATTGTTACAAGGTCTTAAATAAAATCTAAAATGCTAAATCTATGTATAAATGTCATATCAAATAATGAATTTCCTTCAAAGAAAGTATAATCTAATTAACATTTTTTCAGCCACTGACAGACTAGAAAATTCATCATAAATTGAAGTCAATAATTCAAAAGGCATTCAAATAAGAGAAATAATCACTAATTTTAGTGATCAGAATTCTACAGAGTGAACAGATGAAAATGAACAGAGCTGCATCACCTTCTAGAGTAACACTAGCTTAATTACTTATGTACTTTATATACTTTTTGGATTAAATATACTAGGGTAAATCTATAACTTACCAATAATAGTACTGTCTTTGAAATGTTAGATCCTCAAACCTTTCTTAAACAGGCAGATTTGTTTTGGGGTAGACTCTAGTGCCACTGCTTTATTATTTTTTTAGACTACTTGACCACAGTCGATACCTGGTCTTAAGAAGTCTGAAGCTAAAATTCTTTAGGTAACAAATATCTTTATAATACTTTAATTCAGTTCATCTGCAAGAAGATAGAAGGTTAGATCCAGAAAAGCTTGGCTGGACACTCAGCATAAGTTTAGCCTATACAGATGTACTTAAGATTTCTTATCTTGGACTTAAAATAATCCTACTTTATCTGTCCATTACTTTTTCCAGACAAGAGTGAAACTATGCCAAATTATCTGAAATGCAGCTTCAGCATTTTCTATCCTTATAGTTGATCCTTTCCTTGACTTTAAATACACTCACTTTTGGAAGCTGCTGCTGCTAGCCCCTGGCTTAAACACACTGTGAATGAAGCAGTCCTGAGGAGTCAGCATATTCTGCCAGTGAATTGGACAAGTCAGAAGGACAAAAATGAGAACAGAAGGGATAATGAATTATGGCAAGAGAACAGGGTGCAACCACCAATTTTTATCACCTAGGAATTTTACCAGCTTTAGGTAGCATATAATTGGACAGTATACCTTTCTTATGCAGAAAGTTTAAATATTACAGTTAATGTAAAAAGAAATTATGAAAGATAAAAAGCACTTGAACTGCTAAAGGTAAACAGTTGTACTGGGTATATGTGGCCACGTGACAGGGTTTTGGTAAGCTGAAGTGAGCTTAGGGTAAGCTACTGGGGTGACTCCTATAAGAAGTAGCCAGGTGCTGCCCTGTGCCCAACATAGCCCATTCCAGCTGGCTCCAAAACAAACCCACCATAAGCCAAAGTCGAGCCCAACTTGTTTGTGGCACCTCTGTGAAAAAATTTTTAAAAGGGTGAAAACCACTGGATGGAGATGGTGCTCCACAGCAAATATCCTGTGTAGCTCATGAAGGACCCACGATGGAGCAGATATCCCCTGCAACTCCTAGGAGAGCTGACACTGGAGCAGATGGATATTTCCTGAAGGAACTGAAGCATATTTTTTTCCCTGAAGGACTGCAGCCCATGAAGGAGAGCCCACAATGGAGCAGGGCAAAAATGTGAGAAGGAAGGAGCTGCAGACAGAAAATGCTACATACTGACAACATTCTCCCTCCATGCCCACTGCACCACTTGAGGGTGGGGTAGAGGAGTCCAGAGTGAAGAAACTGAGCTTGGGAGAAGGGGAAGGAAAGGTGGTATTTTAACATTTGTCTTTGTCAATAAACAAATTCACTTTAATTGTCAATGAATTTAATTAATTTTCCCCAAGTTGAGTCTGTTTTGCCAGCAACAGTAAGCAATAAACAATCTCCCCATCTTTTTATCGACCCATGAGTTTTCATATCCTATTTTGTCCCTCTGTTCCACGGAGGAGGGAAGTGAGTGGTTGGGTGGGAGTTTGTCCCTTAGCCATGGTTAACATACACCACCAGTACACAAGAAGAGTCTTTTGACTTACCAGAAGTAGTTTTCTTTTTTTTTGGACTTCCTGTATCTTCTGTTTCTGCTTCAGTGATCTCATTGGATGCAGCTGCTGCCTTTCTTTTCTTCTGAGGAAAAAAAAAGGGGGGGCAACTGAACAAATTGAATGTAAGAGAACACACAAAGAAAATATCTTATTCTCACAAGGTATTCCCCAATTTTAAGCATTATTTCTTCATATATTATGAAACATCTCCAGTTGTAGGGAAAATTTTTTCATATATTAATGCAAGAATACTGGTACTACGCAAGAAAATTTAAAAGTTCAGTTCCCCCATCTGCAGATCACATTAGGAGTTGAAATTTTAGTGTACGATAACATAAGGTTTCATTATCAAAACCTGCTTTTTTATTTACATGTAATAACGGCTACAAAAGGAGCAATCTGAGAAATCTAAAAGGACACAGAAAAACATTCTACCCAAAGTTGATGCTAATTGCTTTTTTAAAAGCAGTTACACCTCATTAAATTCAAGTTTATCTAGATCCTTGCTTCTTAAGGCTTTCTTTGCACAGCTTAAAAGTAGCTAACACCCACTGACAGTACATTATTATTTTTTTTCTAATAGCAAATATGGATTCTGTTCCAACAAGAGGTACTTGGGAAATCTGAACTCTGTTCAAGGTACATTATCTTAAAACCTCTAAATGGATAGAAGTGTTATTATCTGTGTATTACAATTAATCTCACTATTCCAAAGTAATCTTAAGGAAGCCATGTGATTTTTGCTACGGATAAGTTGACCTGTATCTGCTTCATATATAGATAGTAACTTTGATGAACACTGGAGAAGTTTACGTTCTCCTTTTCATGCTTTTTTTTTGTGTGTGTGTGAGACTAGAGCTTTACTAACACAGCTTTAAAAGTGGCTACAACTTCACATAGCTCCTGAGAGAAGGGGAGAGTGCATTACATCCTTCCTTTTCAAAGTGTTGCTTCATGATTACCATCTAAACCCTGCTGGGCTGAACAGATTGGTTCGATAATTACATACAATAACTGCAGTGGGCAGGTAACCCTCAGCTGGCACAGGGCAGCTCCCCTGTGAGAACTTCCATATGCAAACTGCACTGATGGAGTGCATTAGGTACATCTTTCCTGCCGGTGCACAGGCCTGATTACCGCCAGCCAAGACTCCAAGGTTAGCATGTCAGCAGATTTGTGATGCATTAGGCAGGAATAAACACAGACACTTTTGTTCATTCTGACCAAAATTAAGGAGGACTATTTCAGCGCTGTACTGCTTTTATATGAGAGATAATGCATTCCTCCCAGTTGTACTAGAAAACATTTTAAATACTCATCAGAAAAACATATCCAATACATGCCACACAAAAGCAAAATACATTTATCTTGTTTCCAAGCTTATTTAATAAAAAGTGGTTTCTTCATCTTGATGCAGGTGAATTACATAGCAGCAGAAATTAGACAGCATTCATCTGACAAAAGCAACACCTGAGCATCTGAAGCTGAATATCAGAAGGAACCACAAATAACCAAGATCCATATTTTTCCAGTTTAGTTTACTCCCAGTATTTCCCAGCAGCTCTTCAGCACTAAGCAAAAGGTATGGTCCTTGCCCTAAATAATTTAGTCAAGAGCTCCAGATATTTCTTTCAATACATGGTACTGTTAGCTTCATGTTTTGCAGGAACTATTATAAAATACCACACAAAGAAACCAGCAGGCATCTACTATAGATAAAATTAAAAAAAGCACAAACTAAAAACAAAACCAAAAAGCAAGAACAACCCCCCCCTCTCCAGCTGAACTGAGCTGTGTTACATTTTCTTATACATCTGGGGAAATTTGAGTCATGATATAGAAAATAAAATGTTAACTTTTAATATAGGAGACTTCACAGAATCACAGAATCACAGAATCATTAAGGTTTGGAAGGGACCTCAAGGATCATCAAGTTCCAACCCCTCTGCCATAAGCAGGGAACCCTACCACTAGACCAGGTTACACAAAACCTCATCAAGGTCTCGTGGCTATGAAATCGCATAACTTTACAACTCCAAATAATACTGTTTTAAGGAAATATTATTGTATTTGCCCCAAAGGAATTGAAGAGTAGATGTCTTAAGACCTGTTGTGATTAAAAGACCACTACAGCCAAAATGCCTTAAATAATCTATATTAGAGATCACCATCTTTTCAATGGTGGATGCCAGACTGCTTTTTTCTTTTCCAAATTAGGCATCAAGTATGCCAAGAGAAATTAAAAACTCAAGGTAAAAACTAACTCCTAATGGATGGTAGTAGGTAAGAACCTCTGGAAAATTATTATCCTACCCTTTGGAAATGCTCTTGACTGATACTGACTAAAGAAATTAGATTTTTGAAGTTTTATTCCACTGGAAATATGCACCAGACATGTCTGCTGGACATGGACAGGAAAGGTCACAGGTGTTAGCACTGCAGCAGGCCAACTTATTCAGGAAAAAAAAAAAAAAGCTAACCATTAAAAACACATTTTTATTATTTTTTCCCCAAAATACATAACTCAAGCCATGTCAATCCATAGGGGGAACAGGAGAATTTATGCTAAGGAACTCTCCTTTAGGACAGATTTTTACATTCAGTTCAGCAGATAATAGTAGTATAAAGACCATGGCTGTATGATTTTAGGCAAAGCACCATTTACTGCACAAAAAGTAGTAAGAAAAGCTGGAAATATATCCTCAGAAGATTTTAAAATCCTATACTTTTTTCTTCTGTGTTTTTTGCCCATCTTTAACAAACTGTTGATCGTGTCAGAAAGCAGGCTGAATTCTTGTACTATTATCCTATATTACAATTCTCACTTCCTTGCTACATGCTAAAGGAACCAATAAACTGGCCACCTGTTATTAATAATGCAAATAAACAATTAATAAATCCCATTTGAAGTATGTGATAATATTATTCCACACAGTTGGACTCAATGACCTCAAAGGCCTTTTTCAACATAAATGACTTTATGATTATTTGACCATTTTTAATTGTTAGTACAAACAATTTTACCATACAATTTCCCTAAGGCTTAGAAAATTCTTAAGGCTGTATTCCAATGGGAGTCCAAATCTAGAATTGAAGACTTCTTAAATACAAAGAATAAAATACCGCTAGTCTGCTACTATAGCTAAAACTCATAAATTACATATTAGATCACAGTGAATTCAATATGTGAATTCCAGAATCAAATACTTGGCATAAAGATGCATACTTAAAAATAAGCTTTGAAGTAGTCACAGAAAGGAAACTAAGCTGAAATAAAAACTAGACTGATTTTACCTTACATGGATTTTGACCTATCTGGAGTTTTACCAATTTAAAGAAAGTAAGTAAATTAACTGAATGTTTCTCTGTTGAAATGTCATAACTATATCTATACATTCTGTTACCCAACATATTTTCTATTATGGAAGTACACCTATAAATATCATTGGGTATTAAGCTTTAATAACAATTAGTGAAGTTAAAAGTAATGAGTAAGACTAAGACTTAATCAAACAAACAATTCACTTTTTGCTTATATCCTACTGGATGCAGTTATGACCTCTATTTCCAATATCACTTTAAATCTTTTTTAGCTCAAAACAAAAGCTGACATAAATTTTTCAAGTAAAAACCTTTTGCACAGGATTCCTTTGCAAGTCTCCATTCTCTGACAAGCCACAGTCAAGTACTCCATCATCTTTTTGCCCAATGGCCTTAAGACCTTGCAGAAGTATTTCTCGGAAATGCTGATAAACAGGCTTTTCTTCATAGCTCAGTAGTTTCACCTTTTCCATATATTTGGCTACTTCATCTAAAGAAATGGTACCTCAAATTAATTTCTATTTGAAAACATTTTAATCATTCACTTTTACCACAAGATTCAGAAATTACGCATGCACTACTTATGTCATGTTTTAAAATGGTTATTTATAAACTCATAATTATTACTTTACTACAACACATTTTAGAAAAAATTATACCAAGGCTCATTATCTTATCCAGTGGTGACAGCATCACTGTTTTTTACACATTCCTTGCAATGAAGAAAACAGTCAGTCATAAAAAAGATAAGAGCCTAACATTCACCAATTAATGTTTGTTTACATATTTCTTATGTCTGTATTTTAATATGTTGGTAAGGAAGTTCAGTGTTAGCTCAGAACTTCATCAATTCAAGACTGAAGCATGTATTAAAAAATTAAATATTTGACCACTGAAAAAACAGACAAGTCACGCTTGACAGAAAAATTCTTCTGACCACCAGAAGCACACAGAAATAACTAAAATATTTAAGTTTAAAATCCCAAGCACACAGTTAAGTTTTAAAAAAAACTACTCAGAAAACTGCCAATGCCAAATAGAAACCATCTAGACTTTATGCTTGCATTACTTTATATTGTGAACCTCTAAAATTCAGTTGTGAAAAATCAGCTTACATATTTCATAGTTGCAAATACTTAGTACTGTCTTTAGTCAAAACCAACAGTGTCTGCAGTTTATATAACTGTAGCCAAAAATAAGAGGCTAAATTCTCCTAAACAACAAGCTAATTCATGCCACTTTCTTTTTACTGATAAAAGATGAAAAATATGTACAAACTTCAGTAAACAAGGAGGACTTGAAGAAACAACAGATTAGAGTACTGTGCCTAAGACACACTTCTCAGTAAAAAAGATGCTGGCAAGCTGACAACTCCTCACCTTTTGCAGCAACTGAATTGATCTTATTTTATTTGAATACAGAGTAGCACAGTCTACCCTTGCATGCACTCAAAGTGCTCCATGTAGATAGAAATTTCAGAGCTTCTACCCATTGTCTAAAGTTGTCTACAATTTGGTGATGGCAGCTTGGTGGATTTTATTTTTTAAAGAAAAAGCACATTAGAAAATGCTTACCACATGGCACAAAACAAAGTACTTTAATTTAAAATAGCTCCTCTTACCTGGTTTATTTTTCCCAGGAAAACATTTGTCCATCAATACAGAAATATTATCTCTACATCTGAAAGACAATATTATTCAAAACTGTTGTTTCTTTCCAACTTTGAATCTTACCCTCTTCTAATAAAGTTCCGAAGTTCCTAACATGGGTCACTGTCAGAAACAGAAGATGCTACTAGGTAAACCTTTGGTATGATAGTCCAGCCATTTTTAGGAGTGTAGCACATTTGAGAACCTGACAAACACCAGACAGGTTATCTGAAATACACTAAGTTTTGTTCAACAGTCTTTGAGTCTTATAAAAGTGAGCAAATAGAAGACTGAAGGAAAAGAACTGGTTTGTTTTAACCTCTCAGATACCAATGCTCTCACTGCCTTCTGTTAGAGGACTCTTTCTTTAGCTTTTATTATACAAGAAGATCCCATGCTAAAATAATAACTGCAGGGAAGGGTGGGGAACTTCACCAACGCTTATGGAGACAGATGCGTTAGAAGTAGAGATAAGTTAGCCAGACAACAAATAACTTTTAATGAGACAAACTACTGTGCTGGGACAGCTTTCTTCATATTAAGTATCTGACAAGAGAGGGCTGAGCAGGGGTGGGGAGAAGATGAAGAAATGTAATAGTGATGGAGGACTAAAAACAAGAATTTAAAATTCCCACATTAGTAGTTCTCTAGCTGGAATGATGCTCACACACTTTTAAGATCCACCTTTACCCTAATCTCTGCCACTAACTTCAGAGCATGGTGTTATAAAGGCCAGTCATACTCCAAGCTTCAATTCTCTTTCTCTAAAGCAAGACTAATGGTTACCTGCATACTTACTGATAAGAGTGCTCTTTGGCTTAACCATGGCAGTTTGCTAAAGCAACAGCACTGTGGTGGATAACTAAGCATCTTACACATGCAAAAGAAGACAGAGTAGAACAGTACAGGTAAAGTTTAAACACAAGCCAAGGACACATGAGACACAATGAAGGGAAACAGAGGCATATAAAACAGCCTACTCACCAAAAGGGAATATACTGAGACTACAAAGCATTTCAAACTAAAACATTTTCATTTCTATTTTCAGTTCCAAAAGGGAAAGAAAATAAGCAATTCCTCACCTGATTTTTGAGTCTCTGACAAAATTTGGATCTTTCAAGTTATCATCCCATGGTAGGTGGCCACTAAGCCAATGAATCATACAGTAACCCAAGATTTCCAGATCACCACGTCTCGATGGTGCTAAATATATATGCACACATAAAAAAAGAACCATAAGAGCAGCTAATAAAGCACATACAGTTTAAACAACAGTTAAAATTTGTAAATATGCTAAGACAATAGAAAGCCAATGCTAACAATGTAACACGAGTGTATGTCTTACTTATCTCTTTATTTTAGCATGAAAGCAAGGAAGGAAAAATGTTGTTCCTACATTTAGAAGGGTAACTTCATTTTTGAGTCTTTTATCAATCTATTTCTTCTACCCAAGGACATGACATGCTGCAGTTATCCCAATTTGGGAAGCTTTTTAAGTACTAAGATTGTGGAAAAAATAGAGCAAGTAAGTGAAATGATTGACTTTCCATTCAAAACAGTTTTTACATTCCTATTCTATGAAAAGGTAATGGCACTAAAATCGCCACTCCTGAAATATTCCACAATGCTGAAATATTTTATGTGTCCTGAAAACTAAATACAGAACAATAATAGATCAGATCCCTAAGAAATCACAGGTATATTGACCACACTAGAAGTGAAAATGGGCAAATCAAGTCATATTTGTTCATGTTCGGTTTTAATTTTAGCAGGACACACTTTAATGCCACTAAAACAAAATTAAGAAGAAGCCTAAACTGATGCTCACTCTAAATCCTCAATTTTTCATCAGACATAGACATGTCCATTTCATCTTCAACCTTTTCTCACTACTTCCCTTTTGATGGTTTACGACTACAGGCATAAATGAAGTTTTGTAAAACGTTTATCTTAAAAATATTAAGCTATAAACAAGATAAAGAATATTGTGCATCTTTGCCAAATATGAAGAAGCAATGCTCACATGGATAACAGAAATTATTTATCTCCTGAAAACAGGACCTGTTTTTCTATCAATATCTCATCAGCACTATTCCATTTCTATTTATTTAATAAAAAGCTATACACTAAACACCTTAATAGTCTTTACATATTAAAGAAATCTTTTAAGAAATTTACATTAAATATAGTAAATTAATATCAAAGAAAATGGAAAAAAAAATGCCATCATAGTCTATAGAGAAGAAAAAGAAATTATTGTAGATTCAGAAACCTATTCGTTTACAAAACTCAATGCAGCAAAGTAAGTATTTATAAAAAGGATGCACAAATGCCTATTGCCAAGAACAAAGTTTTATATCCTTACCCACACCCTTGTGGGCATCAATACTGGTATATTCAATAGTTCCATCGTGACACCTTTTAGGATCTTCTTTATATTCTTTGTGAACTCCTTCAGGACAGTATCTGTAGGCAAGTCCATAATCCACCAAGTACACCTAGTAATTTCCACAAAGAATTCAAAGATTAAAGAGCGATAAATACAACAAATACACAAATAGTAAGTTTAATTCCCACTGATTATCAGAACTTTTTAAAAGTATTAAAAACGTTGAGTTTTTTACTTGAAATTATCCTCGGTGCTTTATTGAGATTCCTACATATGATTTGAAAACATGTCAAGATAGGTTTTGTTGTTTTCCATGTAGAGTCTGAAATGGATGTAGTCTCTTGTTGATGTAGAGGACAAGTGCAGTAGAACAGTTATTACCAGTAAAATTAAATACAAAAACAACAACAAAAGATATAATGTTCATAGAGTTATAAATACACTTACTGTCCTACTCTCTTTAAAGTCAGCTGTGCCATTTAAACACTACCTACATCCTGTATCTTCTCACTAAAACCACAGCTACTTTAAGAGAGCTAATTTACTTATTTAATGAGCTAAAACATTTGGGTAAGACAACATACACAATTCTGAAAACCTGCATGTTTGAATAGCAAAGAGAGTTAAAAATGCAGAAAAATGAAGGACTTCTGTAAATCAAATGGAACCATCAACACTTTAAAGACCAATTTTTCCAACTAACAGAACACTTACCTGATGGATTTGCTGAACAAAGGAGTGAGGTAACAATGCAGACAGGCAAACATAATTTACCAGTGTGCTCTATAATTTTAAGCTTCCACCTGCACATACCTATTTGAGAGTCAATTTACTTTTTTTTTTAATATTGAGAATTTCTCTAGAATATTATTTAGGGCAAATAGTCAATTTGATAACTGTCCAGCAAAATGCATTTAAAAAATCGTAGAATGTTAACTAGATATAAATGTCAAGCAGAAATAACGTTACTGTGTACATTCTTAAAAATGAGTTTCTGCTAGATTTCACAAGTTCAAAGCACTTCTATGTGTTGTCAAATAGAAGGTTTAAAACATGGAGAATAAAGTGCATCAGAAATACCTGATGAGGGTTCTTGTAACTCAGAAGAAGGTTTGAGGCCTTAATGTCTCCGTGCACATATTCATGCTCATGGATGTATTCCAGGATATCAAGCTAACAAAACAAAACACAGTCATACAAATGCAGTACCCAGCTCCACCCAGCAGAGGACCTGTACTCAACACAAAAGTGTGAGTTAACCGAAAGACACGGAGAAGCCAGATTGTAAAAATATTTTTTTAAACTTACTATTCTCAGGCCTAATTGTAGTACAGTTTTATGGGAAAATCGCTTTCCATTCTCTTCATACATCTTCTGAAGATCACTGCCAAATCGGTCCATTATCATAAATCGATAACTAAATTCAAGGAAAAAAAAAATAATCCAAGTTACTAAATCGTACTTTGCAGAGGATTCTATGTATTAATTGTACAAGTTAGCAATTGAAAACAAGTATGTGGGAAATACCGGAGTTCTTTTTATTGTTATATATCAATTCTTAATTTTTTAATATCAGCTAGTCAAAAGCTCATTGATCAAAAGAACTGCTCTTTATGCCTCACTAGTTATGCAATACAGTAACAAGTATCCACAGAGCAAAATACCTGCACTTTAATGCACTACAGGTAAAAGAAAGCATCAATTACTTACAGAAATACATTTTTTTACTGTATAAATAATGAATCCAGGGTTACTTATATTGCAACCTTTTTTCCAGCCCAATATTAAACCCAAAAATCACTCACTTGCCAAAGGATATTCTGATATTTATTGCTATAGCCAAACTGGTCCTATTACTATGAGAGCTCATAGTAGCAATGTTAACTGACTGGAACAAAAAGTTTCTTTGGGGAAAAAATAAAATTCATATCTTTATTTTTGCCCCTGTTCTTTTTACATTATATTACTTTTAAAGCTGAGGACCTAGTGAAACAGCGGTATTTCCAAAATCCTAGGGCATACACACAAACTGCCCTATGTTGTGTTCCACACAAAGCAGCCTGACCTGCTATAAGCTGCCAGAGGATGACTAAAAGTCTCTTGCAGAATAGCTGTATAGAGAAATTCCACCAGGAAACAAGGACTGTTACATAAGCAGGAATACTCTTTCTCAAGACCAAGTAACAAAACCCCTTAGTGACAGAGAACAATAAAAACTATTCCTAGACTTAAGACAAATTTATCATGAAACTAGCAATTATTCTAGCTCACAGATTAAGTACAAAAAAAAAAAAAACAACTGTCCCTAGGGAAAATAAAACAGATTTAGAGAGCGCACTGAGTCCCTTATACATGTGAGTGACAATATTATTTAAGTGCACACCATAACAGAAGAAAAACTTTTAAGACAGTAATATTATCCAAGATCTTATACATAAAAAGTCAAGTTGATCTTAATTCAAATATGAAAAGCTTCTAAACCACGTAGCATCACAGTACTACAGCAATGTTTGAGACAAATGAAAACTAAATCAGAAAGAATGAGACAAATAGGAGTAACACAGTACAGATATAATGTATCTATTAATCTATTCCTTAAACACATCTTTTTATGAACAAGAAACTTCGTAGCAGAAACTATAAACTTGAAGAAAAGTGGAAAATACACCTTAGAAAGTCAATCAGTTTAAAAGTGATAGTAGTTGTGGATGAAATAAATACCAGTATATTCCAACAAAGGATATATTCACCTGTTTCCATTTTTTTCATGCAAGCCAGAACCCCAATATCTTGGTACACCTAAATATTTCAGTTTATGGGACTTAGTCCACTTCTGAACTGAAAATGAAAATAAAAGTAAGTTCATGGATTTGCATGAGTAGAGACTAGTATAACAAGGGAATACTCCCATTGCTTAGAATTTCTGCATATATGTGAGCTGCTCATTTAATGGGAACTTGTATGCAAAGTATATGATGAAAGTTAATGACGCATCTGTTGTAGGGACAGAGGTGCAACTGAAGTTTCAATTTAGACAATACCACCACCACAACTATAAAGAACATCTTACCAAAAATCCTGATTTTACTATATGTCAGAAATAGATTTCAATCATTTAAAAATAACTGTAAACATTTAATTTTTAAAATTATCTAAAAAGATTCTTTTAAAGTTCAACCTTACTCCTGTAGGCTCTATTTTCCTAAATGCTTGTAGTTCATTAAAACATTTTAATAAACTGCTTACTTTCATCTGGCTTAGCAGCTCGCATGTAGAACTTTAACTCAGTAAAAAGAGGTCCATTCTGGCTGGGTTCCTTTAAGACAATTTAAAATTAGTTAAAACTTGCTGTTAGTCCCTAACAATTATTAAAAGCTCACAAAATGTAACATCCACCCTGTAAAACCATATTGTCCCTCAAATGTTTACCTGGTGCTGATAAATTCAATAGAACATGTTATTTTTATAAAATAAGGTTGGCTCTTAAAAGTTATTTCAACTCTTGAAATTTCTAAATGTTTCATTTTGAGATAAGCTTAAGCAATTGATTTTGGTCTAGTTACTGATGTATGTCCAAACTCATTCTCACTCAGTGAAGAATACCTGTTTTGGAACATCCTACACTTTAAAAAACTAACCAAAAAAAGTATGTGATTACTGACAAAGAAACCCAGAAAGAATACAATCACATGACACTAGCAAAAGTTCAAAGACATGTAACATCAATCTTAAATGGTTCTAATTATAACTTTTAAATGCAGATGTAGTGATCCAGAAAACTGCTAAAGGCCAGACGGTACCACTCAGCTAACAGAGCAATTAAGGAAGCAAAGAGATCAGATGAACATGGACTGAGCTTTAGTGTGTGCATCTAATGCATTGTCTCAGAGGTGGAGCAGGAAGGCCAGTCAGAATGCGAGCAGATACCAGCTTAGGCACCACTCCGAGGCCTGGACACGCGATTACAGAACTACCACCTATCTCCACCTCACTTTCTCCAGCAGTATTGCCCTGATAAACAACGGAGCCAGGACAGCAGTTTTCTGACCCCTCCTTGTGGGACCAACATTCAGACTTAAGCCATTAAACTGGAAAAAAACCACAACTGGACTAACAGATCAATGCACATAAACTTTGGTACATGTGGATTTACTCTGTTAGTTTATTTATCCACTATGGACAAGTTAGTGATTTAAATATTACATATATAGAGTGAAAGGGTTACATAGCTAAATTCTTACAATGCAGTTATCTTGAACAAATGTTACTTGGCCTATTCACTTTTTTCTGTATAGCATAAGCCATTAATACTCTAGATTATTTAGAATACAAATTATATATATGATTTTCATTCAATTTACACAGGTTTGAAGAATGTTCTTACTAAAACACAGAAAAAATGTAGGTATTGAAAATTTTTAAAATATTTCTCTTTAAATAAATTATCCCTCAAAATATTAAGACTCTGTTCTGAAAAAAAGATAACTGGTTTTAAGCATTGCTCTGACTAGAGAAATATTTATCTTTTCATATTTGATTGGATGGATGAATGATTTAACAACAAAATAGATCTTGGTGATGACAATGGAGCTGTTTCCCCATAATTCTATTCATTCTACATAAATAAATGCATACACTATGTTAAAAAGGCTCAGATAATGATGTCCAATATCTGCCATACTAGTCATCTGATAATAGACTAAGACCAGAAGAACTTCAAACACAAATTTATACAACTTTATGCCCAGGGTCATTCTAAACACGATTTGTGAAACTGAAGTTAGAGTCTAATTAGAAAAGATACCATAACAAAAGAGATTATGAAGTACATGTCGAAACTCAACAAATTTCTTCAAGTAGTACTTTAAGAATTCTGATCTTTTTCAGTCACCAACTTAATGAAGTGTTATTAAACTCTGCATCCACTCCTGAACAATGACATCTGAAAGGTCCACATGTTAAAATGCATTTATTTTTCTAATAAAAACTGTGATTCATTTCATACTGCTCAGATATCAATACTATGAGGATATATCAAAGACTAAGTCAATTTCCATCCTGCTTTAATAGTTTAGTTTGAAGAACATTACTACAGGAACACATATTTTGTTAAACACTAATAATTGTTCAAAGCTGTTAACCACTTTGCTTCAGCTAATGGATCAACTAGGAATCACCTAGGCATCAGATAACGTGCCCTTAACAATAGCTAGTGGTATACTAGACTACACTAGACTGTATACACATAATATTTGGTGAGACACTGGCACAGGTTGCCCAGGGAAGTTGTGGATGCCCCTTCCCTGGAGGTGTTCAAGGCCAGGTTGGATGGAACTTTGAGCAACCTGGTCAAGTGGGAGGGTGTCCCTGCTCCTGGCAGGGGGGTTGGAACTACAAGATCTTTAAGGTCCCTTCCAACCCAAACCATTCTTTGATTCTAATATGTTGTGGGTTATTTCTGAGGGCAGCACAAAGACTGAGGCTACTCTTTATTGCCAAAAAGACTAAATTATAGAAGACCAGAAAAGAGCTACCAAGCTGGAGAAAGGTCTAGAGAACAAGTCATACAAGGAGTGACTGTGGGAACTAGGGATGTTTAGTTTGGAGGAGGCTGAAGGGAGACCTCATTGTCCCCTACAACTACCTGAAAAGAGGTTGTAGGGAGGTGGGTGCTGGCCTCTTCTCCCAAGTGAATGATGACAGGACCAGAGAAGTTGCAGCGGGGGAGGTTTATATTGGACAGTAGGAAGAATTTCTTTACAGAAAGAGCAGTTGGGCACTGGAACAGCCTGCCCAGAGAGGTGGCTGAGTCACCATCCTTGGAAGCATTCAAGAAACATGGAATTTCAGGGCATGCTCTAGTGGCTGAGATTGTAACGGGGAGGGAGGGTTGTGGGTGTTATTTGGTGGAGTGTGTGGTGTTTGTCTGGGGTTTGGTTTTTTTGAGGGTGCTGGGGGTTGGGTCGTGTGTTGTGTGGTGCAGTTTTTTTGGGTTTTTGGGTTTTTTTGTGATGATGGTTGGACTCTGATCTCAGAGGTCCTTTCCCACCATGACTATTCTGTGATTCTGTGAAAAGTGAGTGGTCATCTGGGAGATCATCAGCAGAAGTATTTAAAAATCACTGCAGCAAAGTGAATCTAGCATAAAAGCAACCCAGAAGTTGTGACAACTCTTCATATATTCAGAGTCCAAAGTGGAGAAGAGAAGCACGTGGACAGGTTTCAGCCTCACAGCAAGAGGACAGCAATTAACCACAGCATAAAATAATGCGTATCTGACAATATTCCAAGTAAGTCAAAGTGGACTCTTCCATGAAAGTTAAATGGCTCTCTACTTCCTCATCAGTCCAAACTCACCAAGAGTGGGGAATTGAGAGCCACTGCATCTCATAGGCAAGCCACTGCTGACTTGAATGTCTGTTATCTGCCTCTAAAAACAGGTCACAGCTCCTGCATAATGGACACCCCTGCCCTTTATAGTAGAAGTCGGACAGAAAAAAGCAGGTTGCCACCATGAAACAGCTGCTTGCTGGGCTCCTGGTCTATATGGAATTCCTGTCCGGAAACACCTGACACAGCAGCTGTATGCTGATGTTGGAAGTGTCACAGTTTGACATTTGCATTGTAAGCATTGCTTTTTTCAGCAAGCAACAACACTTCAGGGAAAGGGTCAACACCAACAGTATCTCAGGTTGTCTGTGCAGTATCAAAACCAGTACTCTTAAATTTTACTGTAGTCAGCAGATGTAAATATCAAGATTAAAGGCTCATACTAAATAAAATTTATTTTATTCTAAATTAACCTGATCTGTTACATTTCAGGAACAAATGCTGAAGGCATTAACAAAGTTATATAAATGGCCAGCTACTGCAGTTAAGCATTTTTTGTATCGCCATAGTTTAATAGAAGACCGAAACATTTCAGTTCTGAACTGTACTGAAGATCTAATTATTTACAATGTGAAGTTCTTGTACAGTTTTCTGGCACTTGCTTTTGTCACAGGACCAGAAGTACCACTAAGATAATGAATTGTCTGGATCTACTATGGCCATTCCCATATTTCCAGGTTTTTTACTATGACTATACCAGGGAATCATTTATGATACTAGAATCTATACAAAATAACCTAGCTAAATTTAAGAAAAAAATATTTATACCTTAAGAAGAGAACATTACAGCCAAATCAATTTAAATAAATATTTGTTAAGATTAAAACATAAGAAAATGTAAACTAATAAAAATAATTTGCTGATTTACTACATACAATAGGCTAAAAATTAGCTATCAATTATGCTTTTTCTTCTTTATTATCATGAGACTGAAAAAATTACCAATGCCATTTTAATTCAATAGAAATTAGAATACCTATGTGTTTAATGATAAAACATTTAAAGGACTTTATATCTGTGGGGACCTGAGGAATCTTGGTTTTGCTGTTTCTATTCCCAAGCTGACTGTCAGCTTATTAACATCCAGTTGTGAGCAACAGTTCACACAGACTCATTGCTGAATCACAGAAATTCTCCAAAAGCTAGCCGGATTTCATTCATTTTGTGGTATTTGGGCTGTTTACAGGAAGCAGCCACATGAAACAGAATCTGATCCATCAATTTCATTAACCTTTTTTCAGCTCCATTATCCACCCTCATACAAGAGTTCTAGTTCTCAGCCAGATTCCTCTGTGTCACACTTACTTTTATTTTAATCAGCATTAGGCAACTGTATTCTTTTCAGTCAGAAGACATTTCAAATTACACATGCTATTCTAGAAGACACATTTTCAAGTTGTGAAGTAAAAATTCAAATGCTCTCTTACCACTTTTGCAACATAAGGTGCATCACTGCCGACGGACTTTGAGGAATTAACATCAGCTGTTAGAAAGGAAGCGTTTATTAATAGTAGGAGAGGAAACTGTCAAAAAACACACTTATTTGCTATGCAGCATGGACAAACAAATGACAAAGCAATTACTGATGTGAATATATAACAGTACATTAGACCTTGGTAAGAGAACTACTCTATAAGGCAAGAATGCTCTATATGGTTCTGGTCTTGCAGTATCCCTTCTGTTTGAGGAGAAGAGGCAGTTTACTAAAAGGAGTTTTTTATTATTCAGTAATTTTTTCCTAGTTAACAGCATTTCTTTCCTTTTCTAGGTCTGTGATGAACACACATAGTTGTGGACGTAAAGAAGAAAAACACATGGTCTCTTATTTTGCCATGTCACATATCAAAAAGTGACTCTGTTGCTACTAAGCTGATGATACTTCTGACAGGAGATACAGGTATGAAGGAAATCACGTTAGGCAAGCACAAGTACAGGGTCAGGGCATAGCTTTGTGCAAATGGTAGGAAAACAAACAGAGGGCAAGCCTTGGCTTGAACAAAGCAGGAGCTACACAATTTGAGTGAGCTGTAACTCCAGTCTCAGTAAATTTAGTAGCTCACTGAGCAAGGCTGAGTAAGTAGGAGACAGCTTCTTTGACAAGAAGCCACCCACTGGTCATGTTTTTCTTCTTAATCCACTTACGCTGCTATCTGTTCATTTTGAAAGCAGGACAGATTATTAATTTTTTTTTTATTCAGTGCAACTTTTTCACCAAGAAGAGGAAGACCATAAATGCATAGCAAAAGAAAAACTTATTATCATTATCACATTAACTTTCCTTCCTTCACAATTGTTTAGAAAATTACTAGGGGCACTCAAGCCTTTTTTTAATTCCCTGAGGTATCTTCAAGACCTCTCTTATCTTTTCATCTGTTCAAATAACAGACATACTAAGTATGGCACACTATCCACTAAAAAAAGTTTTCCCTGAATTCAATAAACAGCATTGCAAAACAAGATCAATGCTGACGCTTTAAACTGTGAAGTTCAAGATTTCAATTTGTTTTGAGCACTGGTTACATAAAAAAACCCCACCATCTTATGTCAGAAGTTCAAATGGCAATAAGAAAGTCAAAAGCAGCAAACTGAAAACCAGCCAAAATACTGGCTGATCAGTAGCCTCCACAGAATATGCTTAGACAGTTTCAGTTTGGAATTTGTGATACAAGGACACTCATACAAAGATTCCTTCTTCCAGCCAAACCAGAGATTAAATTTAAATAAATACTAAGGTATCCTTTCACTACTAAAAAGTAATAAAGATTTCAGCTTTTAAAAAATGAGTTAACTACCACCAGAATCTCATATAACCACAGTTCTTACTAATCACCATTTGTCACTTGTCATTTTTTTCCAAGACCATGAACCAAGCTAAGATACTAGTAAAAAAAAAAATTACTTCAAAGACCCTACATTTCTAACTCAGGGTAAATTTTTCATAGCTTTGAATAAGGATAAACATCTCACTCTCCATTTTCAAGTATCATCAAAGATAACTACACTTACCAAGGTATAGGCGTCCAAAGCCTCCTTGCCCTATAGGGACACCTAATTTCCATTCTTTTCTTGATGTGTCTGCCAGAACCTCTCCCAGAGCAAACACTTCAGCAAGCTTCCGTTTTGCAGGGGTTCTTTTTCCAGTAGTCTTCTTATTATATGGCATTTTCCCTGAGGGGAGAGGGGGGAAAGGGAAGAAAAATTTTTTTTTTATAAAAGGCACATGTTACATGTTGACAAGACATTTTATGTAGATGTTCATTAGAAGCATGGAAAAGTATGATTAAAGTTTAACCTTGTTGCTACAAAGATACTTGTAAAAGAAATACAGTCAGTACTTTCACTGGCATGAATTCTAAGTGAACAAGAACTAATTTTTCCAGGCATCACAAAAAAATTCTTTGAGGTTGGAAGAAGGCCATAGTAGTACTTTTACATGTATGATCTCAAAATAGGTGGTTACGTACCAGTTTGTTAATGATCTTCTAAATGTTGCCCCATGAACAATAAGCAAATTTTAATTTTTGTTGCTTGCAGTTACATAAGAGAAAAAACAATTAACTGTTTGAATGCCTCCAGCGTGGGCTTCCCTCAGAAGAAGGATTCTTTACAGTCCTTCCCTGCTTCCCCACGGGGTCCCTCCCATGGGAGAGAGTCCTCCACGAACCTCTCCTTTATGAGTCCTTCCCAACCTCAGGTCTCAGATAAGCAATATTTCCAGAAATAACATAACATCCCAGTGGAACCAAGCATGTGCATCTTCTTGAAGAATAGGTCTCATTTTGAGCAAATAAGTGCTTTGAGTTCATAGCAGAGCCAAAACTGGACAAACTCAAACACAAAAAGGAAGCCTACAGAGGGTGCAAGCAAAGCCTGAGACAAACACAGAGAAACTGTCCAAGCAGACAGGGATCAGGTTAGGAAGGCTAAAGTTTTAATACAATTAAACCTGGTCAGGCACATCAAGGTAACAAGAAAAGTTTCTACAGGTATGTTGGTGACTGGAAGAGTGAAGAACCACCCAACGGTAGGAACAGACCAGGTTTGAGACTATCTAAGGAACCGGAAGGTGCACAAATCCATGGGACCTGATGAGCTGCACCCTTGGATCCTGAGAGGACTGGCAGATGAAATTGTTAAGCCACTATCCATCACATTTGAGAAACTGTAAAAAGGGGGAAAATAACCCCAAATTTAGAAAAGGCAAAAAAAAACCCGACCTGGGAACTACAGGCCAGTCAGGCTTAACTCTGTGTTCACTAAGATCATGGAGCACATCCTTCTGGAAACTATGCTAAGGTACATGGAAAATACAGAGCTGACTGGTGACAGCCAACATGGCTTCACTAAGGGCAAATCGTGCCTGACAAATTTGGTGGCCTTCTAGGATGGGGCTACAGTGTTGGTGGATAAAGGAAGAGCAACTGATGTCATCTGCCCGGACTCGTGCAAAGAATTTTGCACTGTCCCACACAACATTCTCATCTCTAAATTGGAGAAACATGTACGTGATGGTTAGACCACTCAGTGGATAAGGAGTTGGCTGGATGGTCACACTTGAAGACTAGCAGCCAACAGCTCTGTGTCCAAGTGGAGATCTGTGACGCTCCTCAGGGGCTGATACTGGGACCAGTGCTATTTAATATTTATATCAGCAACATGGACAGTGGCATTGAGTGCACTCCCTGCAAGTCTGCCAATAACTCTCAGCTGTATAATGTGGTCAACATGCTAGAGAGAAGAGATGTCATTCAGAGGGACCTTGACAGGTGTAAGAAGTGGGCCATGCAAATCACATGAAGTTCAATAAAACCAAGTCCCTGGCCCTGCACATGGGTTGGAGCACAATCCCAAGCACAGTTACAGGCTGGGCAGGGAATGGATTGAGAACAGCCCTGAGAAGGACTTGGAGGTGCTGACTGATGAGAAGCTCAACATGAGCTGGCAATGTGTGCTTGCAGCCCAGAAAGCCAACTGTATCCTGGGCTGCATCAAAATAATTGTGGCCAGCAGGTCAACGGATGTGATTCTGCCCTTCTACTCTGCTCCCATGAGACCCAACTGGAGTACTGGGTCCAGTTCTAGAGTTTCCAGTGGGAGGTGTCCCTGCCCATGCAGGGGGCTTGGAACTAGATGATCTTTAAAGTGCCTTCCAACCCAAACCATTCTATGATCCTATTGTCTTGATTCAATAAAAGAACTTACTGAATATGCAGTCATGATATGGCAAAGAGTGCACTATATCTCATTACATGAAAGGCATTCATGATTTGTTTTACAAAGAACTGATCTTTGCCTCTACCTTATGAAGATAAAAGGCTTACAAACATAAGCAGTTATTTTCTAAAAGATACTATTCTGACTGGTGGGATTTTATTATTTTATTTTGCTTGGGGAAGCAGGGAAGAATATTAATACACATTTCATGAAGTTCCTGGATAACAAAATATCTTTTTCCCATTAGTCTAGCTACTCAGTACAATAACCCTAAGCCAAATGCAGTTCCTTTACATCAGTTTTCTTTTTTTTTGAAACAACTAGCAGAAGAATTTCAAAGGGAGCAATGGGCTTGCACTGGTTTCAACTCAGATAGTCCTTCCCATTGGCTGGCAACACCAGCATCATGACAGCAAGCATACTAAGAGACCAATAATGGAAATCATATCTGTATTGTGACTGAACTGTGCATTACAATCATATTTTGCTACACGCAACTTACATTTGTATTGTTTCCAACTATTCTGTATGCGAAATTCCGTATAGTAACATCAACTATCTTCAAACAAGTAAATATTATATTTAATATTACACCCTCCGTGCATGGAAAATCTAAAACAATCTGGTCAGAGAGTACTGGACTCTGGCAGCAAGCACTCTGCAGACACCACAGTCATTCAATATAAGAATAAACACAGAAGAGAAGGTGTATGGTTCAATGCCAAGGTTCTGCTCTTTCACGGTCCTGATTAATCTGAGAACTATCTCTGTATCAAAGAATCCCATTTAAATACCTGCTTCAGTGTAACGAGTAACTTCAACCAAATAGTATTGTGGAATACCCACATCACAGAAAGGACCATTATTTATCAGTACCTACACTGTGCAAGCTCTCTCATTATCACAAAACAGAATGTTTTCATCCTGCATTACTATCGCACATTTCCACTTAATTTTGCACACTAACATTATTCCCTATAATCAAGATCTAGTTTTGACATTTTACTCTTAACTTCCAATAGTAACTTTACCCACTGCTTTTTCCATAACCTGTCTTCAAGAAACACCTCTCTTTACACCTCATCATCTTTTTTTTTTTCCTCCAAGATGATACATCCAGTAACATCTTAAAGGAAGGTTCTTTCTCCAGATTTTCTGCAGGAGAAAAATGAGACTTCCAAACACCACATGCAATTCCAGGCAGCTCAGCTGCTCTCATACCAATGAGAACATAATGGTGTCAAAGCAGCAGAAGGAAAGAAAAAATGGTAGGAAAGGCTAACGTGTTGGTATCACTTACAAGAGGAGGCCAGAAAGATCACAGCAGACCTTTAAGCAGCTTCTCAGGACACTCAGATCAGGTGAAGGATTAAAACAAAGGACAGACTGAAACCATTAGAAGTGGTAATGAGAAATTAAACCAGAAGTCTAGAGACTGAGTCAGATAAGGAGAAAAAGAAAGCGCCAAAATCAGTAGCTGTTGCCTAATGACTCAGATGTGGGACAAAATTACACTCAGTCATTTAAAGGGTACAAAAACATATATGAAATGAGCACACTGTCCCCTCAAGCTAAGAACAATATGAGAGACATGAAGAGGCCTTGAAGGACTGCATCCCTTGACCTTTCAGTTACTACAAATGATTTCAGCAAGATTTGAACAGATGCACATAGATGCCTGATTGCTGAATACACTGCTGTCCAGTAAGACAAATTGTAGTCTCTTTTTCAATAAAGCTAGAAAGCCAGTGAAATACAACTATTGATATGCTTCACATCTTTGACATTCACAGTGATTCTCTTGACAGCAGCCTCACTTAAAAGGGAATTAAGTTTACTTAAAATATCTCCTCAGAGGATAAAAGAATGAGCTGGTGTTTCTGTCTTTTTTTTTTTTTCCTTTTTTTTGTTTTTGTTTAACTTGGTCAATAGCTGTATGCCCGAAAGTATTTAGTTAAAAAAATATATTAATGACAAATTCCCTTTATCCATAAAAGCAAAAATTCAAAATGGACATAAGTTTGAACATCCCCAGCTGGGAATCCTGCCCTTAACAAATACACTAGATACACATACATGGTTTCTTGGCTGTCTATATTCATATCCATCTGCTAAGATGGCACTGTGCCTACTTACAAGTTGGTCAAACTATCAGTAGGCCGTAGGTGCCAAACACTGATCGCTTTCAATGGGCATCATTCACAATATTAAGCCCTCACTCTTGTATAAAAGAGCTGTTATCCATGGAAATATTTAAGCAATGGCAGCACATACTTTCACATTTATTTGGATAAATCTATTCAAGAATCTTCTATTGATTTAAATCAAACACACCTGGAGACTGCAAAAATTTTCTACACAAAATATAGAACTGGGAAAAAAAGATAAAAATAATTAACAAGATAATGACATATAACAACATTTCAGTACAAATTCTGTCATTCTACAGGCTTTTCAGCTCATGATCTAACAAACATGAGGGCTTTGTCAAAAAACCTATGAACCAGCAAACACTATGCAGAGCTGTCTACTACACACTGCACAACTGGAATAAAGTAATCTTCTTCTTCCTGAAATCACCTTTAAAAATTCACACACACAAACAAAAAAAAGCACCATTAACTTTCCTGTATCTCAACTAGTGTTCCCCACCAGTAAATAGAAATACTTCTGTCTCACAGGTATTGTGAAGCTTAATTTGTTAGTGTTTGCAACCATGCTGAAGTCCTTGAAAACAGAGTGCCATAGATGTCAAGTACTATACTACCATTCAAGTATCAAACAGATCTGACCCTACTTAGCTAAGGTATCTGACAAGAATAATTTTCAAGGTGCAGGATTGTAAACAGCAGCATCTTATGTAGCTATAATATACTCAAAACAAAGATTTTGCTACTAACAAGTATGAATAACATAAGTCTATTTGTCTAAATTCTCTCCAAAAGCCTCTTAGTACTACAAAGGTTATTTCTCCTGCTTCTCCCTAATAAAAGATCTTGGACGAAACTGTATACACAGTACTTGAGATATGCAGATAATTTTGCATCAGCAGTGCTATTAGTGGTGTTATCTTTATAAATGTTGTCTGCAACCATTGCTACTCCAGTAATATTTGAACTCTTTGAATAAATCTGAATAGCGACTTCTCAATTTGTGTTGGTATCCATTCTCAGTAAAACTCTGAAATTCACTAAGTCAAATTTATTTTGAAGGAAGTATTTCTACTGTGTGAAAAGACAAACTGGATTCTTCTGATCCTCTTCTTTTATTCTCTGGAAATTATCATTTTTATGGTTGTTTATCTCAGTAGGACCTATTTTCATTCTCAACAGAGAGGTGTGTTGGTGACCTGTGCTCCTCTATAGGAACAGGAAGGCCTCATCCCAGCAAGGCCCAAAATCTGTGTGTCATTAATACTCTTCATCAGTCACAGCAAACATCTAAGTCTGTCTGCAAAAAAAGAAATAAAGAAAAAAGAAAAACAAAACTGAGCTTTTGCTCAAGGCATGGGAGGGAAAGAACACCACACTTTAAGACTTCCAAATATTGTAAACTGTTTCATAGGAAGGACCACCAAAAAAAACAAAAGGTACCTGAAGTATCAGTGACTTGTAATATTAAGGGCAGTAAATAGTGAACAAAGACTTTCTTGCATAAATTGAATATTCTGTCACTGGTCTATCATTGTGTTATATTTTTCAGTACTGCTATAATTTAATTTCCTGATGATTAAGACATCTGTGTATAATGGCACTTAAGGAGGAAGAGGCACTAGGATTCTTTCCCCAAGAAATAAGAAAACAAAAGACAAAATTAATAAATGTACAGTGGTGGACCACAATGTATGAGAAACATTTCATCCCAATAGCACCATACTGGTTAAATTGAACACTTTTTTTTAAACACATCGCTGTGTGGCAGACTTGTTAAAATTTCAGAAAGGAGCTTCTTCAGAGACAGGAAACAGTCATTTACAAGAGAAATTACAGTATTGATAACTAAGTTTAAATTGCCTTCTGAAGAATACATTTTCTTCTTTGAACAGTATTTAGGATTCTCCTGAATATCCTGAGAATCATTTAGATGCTCACATTATCTATTGCTCCAAATCACCTCACCACCAAACCAACAGCAAGTAGCTATGCCTGTTAGTGATGCACTTGAGTACTTTTTGATAGTTTGGCAAACTGTATAAAGACAACAGCTCCGGAATTCATTAGGAATCCCTACCTCATCTGGATAGGAACACCAAGATTCAAGTGGACAGTTTACTCCTACAGAGGAAGGTAAAAGTGTTCTGACACAGTAACAGCAACAGGAAGCTTCAGACCAGATTTTGTATTTTTGCTAATGATAAAAAGGGCCTATGGATTTCCTATGAATTAATAAATGCCTTAAGTACAGATTTAAAACAAAAGCTAACAACAGGGTTCACCCTGCATGCAACGCTTAAGCCTGTAACAAGGAAGGCAAAAGGCGAAAAACAGAAGTGCAGTAAAACCACAGCCACCGACAGACCAAAACCAGCTTAGTCCAGTTCTTACAAAACAGGCCTGTCTTAATCCTAAAATAGAAGATTTTTGTTTGTGATTTGTAGTATTTGTATCTCAAAGTAAATATTACGTGTACTTTAAATCAAAACTCAGGAAGGCCGCCCAAACAGGGTGTTACTTTGTTTGTTAGCCACACCGGGATGTTTCCGAAGGTGACAAACCTCTAAGTGGCAATGCGTATGCCGTTTACCCCGCCTTCGTGCTAAAAAAAACAGCGAAAAAAAACTCACCAAAAAAACCACAACAAACCAACAACAAGCCAACACACTCACAAAATACGAAGGAAAGCAACTTCGGCAGCTTTAGAGGCAAGAGCCCACGCAGGCAGGGAAGGGCGGTGCAGCAGATCCCGGGAGTTAAGCTGAGCGAGCTCTCCCTACCCACCTGCCCCCACTCCCTCCCTGCCCGTCGGCCCAGGGAGATGCCCTCAACGCCACGGGCTAGGACGCGGGCAGGACAAGGCAGGCGCCTTCCCCACCCCCGCTAGCAGACGAGAGGGAGGAACAGGGTCCGAGCGGGCCCCGGCGGTCCCGCCAGCCTCCGGAGCGAGGGAGCGAAAGATCCCGGCCGCAGCCGCCAGGAAGGCCGGAGGCGCACGGCGCGCCGAAGGGGAGGCGAGACAGCGCCTCATCATTCTCCTCCTAAAAGAAAACCTAAACACCCCAAAACGCAGACGCCGCCTTCAGATACCTGCTCCGCGCCCAGGCCCGGCCGCCACTCCTCCCGCCCCGTCCGAAATTCCCGCACTGGCAGCGGCCCGGAGGCGGCCCGCCCGCCCCGGCGCCCACCTCCCACCATCGCCCGCCACCATTGGGCCGCAGCGCCAAGAGCACCGCCCTCCCGGCCCGCCTTGGGCGCGGTGCCTGCTGGGAAGTGTAGTTCATCACCTCCGCCGCGGAGTCACGGACTGCACTTCCCAGCAGGCACCGCGCCCGCGATGGGCCCAGGGCGGAGGTGTTTCACAGGGGAGCTGCATGAAACCTCAGCGTTTTAAGCCAAAGTAAGTTTTGAAAGGCCTTTGTCAGGCTGGTTCCGTGTGATGATAACCCCTGTCTGGGTGACAGGGCAAGACACAGGTTATGTGGTGTCTGTGGGCAAGGTAATGCAGCAGTTCTCCATCTGGTGTGACTGGTTCCCAGGCCAATTCTGACCCTGCTAGCCTCTCCAGTACCAGAGCCTGCACTTGCACATTACCTCATTGCATACCATTACATACCTCATGGTTTTACTTACTTAACTGTGCAGAGCCTTTCTGATTTTACCTTCTGTGGTTTCTCACAGTTGGAGCTTCTCCATACTCCAAAGGACATTTTATCTATGCTTTGACAAAGCCTTGTTTATTTAGTCCTGACTGATTATTTTTTTAACAGGTTCTGTGATACTTTAATTGTTTTGAGTACACAAGGACATTTTGCAAAATTAATAATAATTGCAAAGTTTTTTGAAAAGGAACTCATGCCTTCCAGGAGTCAGCATGGATTCTGATTCTTTTAACTTCTGATTCTCTTTCCTTCCCATCTCAATTGCCTTTACTTCAGGTTCAAGTCAAATCATACAGTGTTGATTCATCTAGCAGTTCTGATCCATTTGTCATCTGGTATCACTACATCTTTTGTCATCAGGTACAAATACTTGAACACCCACACTTGCTTTGGCTGAGCTGTGAAGTGGGAGATGTTCATGGAAGGTTAAAGGCATGCCAAAACAGACAATTTAGGGGATGAAGCAGGAAAACAAAAGGACAACGGGTTTGTGTTCTTAATTTACTGGGGGAGTTAAATCCTTAAAAAGAGCATTATGTTTTCATAGCCACCATCTTCACAGGCTACAATTTTAGAGCTCCTCAATAGCTTTAAACAAATAACTATCATTACACAGTATGTTCATCATAACAGCACTTATAAAGATTTCCTTGCAAACTTGGGCTACATTAGGAATAGTAGATGTATGTGTACTAAAAATCTTAGGTAGTCCTACAGGTATTCAAGAATCTGAACTGTTCTGCATGTTCCAGAGCATTACTGCTCTTAAGAAAGACCAAGACTCTTTGAAAGAACTGGAGCACACTACTACACATGATAGTATTTCACTTGAAGTACCATCATCTTTAATAACAGATAACTGGGATCATGAAAACATTAAGTTGGTTGCATAGAAAATAAAATTAATAATATAATATATATTCCATTCAATACTTTAGTGAAAAGATGATCTTCAGGCTGTCAGTCTGAAAAGCCTCAAAGGCCATAGAGCTGTAAAGTAAATTCTGCTATCTAAAACTATCCAAAAATACTATGTCTTGCATGAAGAGAGAAACCCAGACCTCATTTTGCCTGATTTTTCTCTGTTGAACCAGGATAATCAGTTCTGTTTTAAGCAAAAGATGCAGTTTCAATATACCCACCTTACTTCACATTAACGAAACCCATAAGAGTCTGCCTATAAAGAATCAGAGTAGAGACTTTGATATATTATGTTTCCATACACTAAAAGGCCAGTTTTGTTTAGCCTGTCTGAATGCTTTTGCTGCTGCTGCAGCTGGAGATTCTCCAAGTATTAACCAAATCCAAAGTGGCCACAACTTCTCTCAGAAGTTCCCTATATACTGTAAATTGTTGGACTGTATCTCAGAAAAGCAAGTATTGACCAAACAATCAAAAGCATAGGTTGGGTTTCTCATTATCATCCTTCACTGTAAGGGTATTCCTGGAATATGCTGACTAGAACTTTCAAACGTGCTTGAAGACTTACTTTAGCTCTGATAATTGTGTTTGATTTGTCTCCAGAGAAATTACTTTATCTCTTTGCCTTAAAAGTTCTCTAATCTTAAATAAAATGGGCAATCCAATCTATGGGTGCACTACAGATAGAGCTGTTAATAAAAGTTCAAATGCTACTTTTAAATAGTAGAAAGCATGCAGTATCTACTGTACTGTAGTACAGAGGCAGTTATGTACTTTCAATTTAGCAACAGGGATAAGAAGGATGACACTGAGAAAGGACCTTATTAATGTCTATAAATACCTGAAGGGTGGATGTCAAGAATGGGCCAGTCTCTTTTCAGTGGTGCCCTGTGGCAGGACGGGAGGAAATGGCACCAAGTTGCAACACAGGAAGTTACACCTCAACATGAGGAAAAACTTCTTTATTCTGAGGGTGACAGAGCACTGGAACAGGCTGACCAGAGATGTTGTGGAGTCTTCTTCTCTGCAGACTTTCAAGACCCGTCTGGATGTCTTCATGTGTGATCTGCCCTAGGTGTTCCTGCTGCAGCAGGGGGGTTGGACTTGATCTTCAGAGGTGCCTTCCTACCCCTAACATTCTATGATTCTATAATTTTGAATATGGTTTGACAAGGACGCCTGAAGAGATAGTGATCAGGATGCAGTACGAATTCTTCTGAACCAGCATCTCACAAAATAACCTAGATTAACCTTGAAATTTTTCAGAAGACTGGTGAGTCTCCAGAGTAAATGGAGAATAGTCCTTTCACAGACGGCTGTTCTTTTGGGACAGCTACGTGTACTCATCAAATCCAGAAGACATGCAAGTTACATCCTCATTACTAGGTGAATATTAACAATGTTCCTCAAAAGGCTCAAAATAGCACAAAGAACATTTGAATCCTCCTACCTCAGCAAAAAAAAAAAATTCCAAATTATGGAACAATTTCATTCTACAAGAAGAAAACTGAGGCATAGGTTGATTAAAATATGTGCTTAAATTCTTCAGGGATTATTAGGCAAGGTAAGGAATGCAGCCAAAATCTCTTGAGTGGGTTCAGTGCTTTCTTACAAGGCTGGGTAGAATTCAACACAGGAATGCATGAATGTGAGGGTTCCAGTAAAAATACCAACTAAAAGAATGCCAGCTGTCTACAGGTAGCGAGACAGTGTGTTATACTTCAGTTATGCTCATTTCTGCTTTAGCACAGTGTTTTTCAGGTGGTGATTCATGGACTAAAGTTCTGCGAGGTATCAGAAGGGAATATTGGAATAAACTTGCACACATGCCTTTCCACATACAGATACAAGTTGACAAACAACAATCTAGAAATGTAAAAGTAATGACCTTGACAGGCTGGAGAGGTGGGCCAGTGCCAGCCTCATGAAGTTCAACAAGGCCAAGTGCAAGGTCCTGCACATGGGTCAGCACAACCCCAGATACAAGTGCAGGCTGGGGGGAGAATGGCTGGAGAGCAGTCCTGAGGAGAAGGACTTGGGGGTGGTAGTAGATGAGAAGCTCGACATGAGGCAGCAGTTTGTGCTGGAGCCCAGAGAGCCAACTGCATCCTGGGCTGCATCAAAAGAAGTGTGGCCAGCAGGGCCAGGGAGGTGATTCTGCCCCTCTGCTCTGCTCTGGTGAGACCCCAGCTGGAGTACTGTGTACAGGTCTGGTGCCCTCAGCACAAGAAAGATATAGACCTGTTGGAGAAGGGCCACCAAGATAATCAAAGAGCTGGAGCACCTCTGCTATGAAGACAGGCTGAGAGAGGCTGTTCAGCCTAGAGAAGAGAACGCTCCAGGGAGACCTTATAGCACCTTCCAGTACTTGAAAGGGGCTACAGGAAAGCTGGGGAGGGACTTTCATCAGAGAAGATAGTGATAGGACAAGGGGTAACGGTTTTAAACTGAGAGAGGGGAGACTTAGGTTAGATAGTAGGAAGAAATTCTTCACTAGAAGGGTGGCGAGGAACTGGAATGCGTTACCCAGGAATGTTGTTGATGCCCCATCCCTGGAGGTTTTTAAGACCAGGTTGGATGAGGTTTTGTGCAACGTGGTCTAGTGGTAGGGTTCTCTGCTCACAGCAAGCGGCTTGGAACTTGATGATCTTTAAGGTCCCTTCCAACCTTAATGATTCTATGATTCTATGAATAAAACATTTCACATCAATTTTTTTCATGAAAATTATAGCCTTAAAATCTCACAAGATTGTTGTTTATTTCTTTATAGAAAGATTAAATGACCTTTGAGTTTAACCAGTTTGGATTTAAATGATGCAGTGGTATTTTTATATAATGTTCCTCACATTTCCATTCTTCCAAAAATATAGCATGAAATGGCTCAGAACTCCTGCAGGTATTATTACTTCCTGCAGTCTTTTTTATTTTTCTACTTTGCAAAATGAGAAGAGTCCTTATACATTTCACCTTGCCATGCTACACAAAATGCTTAAAAAAGCAAAAATATTTTTTAAAAATAAAGTTTAAAAAAAAATAATCAACAGGCAATTCCAGAATTAATGGTGAGGTGGTGACACAAAAAATGCTTGATAAAAGAGTACATTTGCACTGTCCTAACTGGGTTTTGAGGACCACAGATAAGTAGAGGTTAGCAATTACTGTTCCTAAAAAACACAGAATCACAGAATCTTAGGGGTTGGAAGGGACCTCGAAAGATCATCTAGTCCAACCTCCCTGCCAGAGCAGGATCACCTAGAGCACATCACAGAGGAACATGTCCAGGTGGGTTTTGAATGTCTCCAGCAAAGGAGACTCCACAACCTCTCTGGGCAGCCTATTCCAGTGTTCACCATAGTATTTGTTTCAAATTATAGTTTTTCTAAAAACCTGGTGGTCAGGGGCCATACACAGTTTGAGAAGGAATGGTGGTATGATCACATTCTTCAAAGAAGCTATTCAGTAGCCTTCTATTACCATCAACCCCCAGTTCACATACTGTGGTGTAGAAAAAATTATGCTTCCCATCCTATTTCTGTGAGTGTGAGCGGGGAAAAAATGTGGTCACTGGAAAGTTTCTATCTTTTTTTCCTCTCGTTCTCATTTCACACTCTTTTCCTCAGTGGAAAGATATATATAAATGAAATGAAGCATGTGGGGGTTTTTCTCTAATGTACTTTTATTAAACTTTAAAAGGGTAATCACTGGTGTCTAAGAATAGCAGTATGGAGCTCCAGAGTTATCTTATCTGTTCTTATCTTTCATCCATTAATACACAGTCTAAGATTATTTGCCTGGAGACCTCAGAACATGTGTATTTCAGAAGATCAGTACAACATCCTATTGTGTCTGAGTGCTGTTAACAGGTAGCTAGGGACAAAATTGGTTTTGCCAAGTGTTTAAGATCTTTCCAGGTGTCTTTAAAAGTTAGTCTAATTTTTGTGTTTAATTAGACAGGAATTTAAATTTTTACTTATTGATTCCTTCAGAATGCAGTGAATCAAAAATCCAGAGAGAATCAACTATTATTTTTTCCTATTCTGTCCATTAGATGAGACAACTTTTCTGCTCAGTAAATTATTACACATCTGTCTAGAAAATTACACGAGATAAGGTTATCACCTAAGTATCGTTTCATGATAGGATTGAGTTCCTAAAGAACTTAATAAAAAAAATCACTTCAGCAAATAAATATTTACCCCTTTTTACAAATGCAGCATCAGACACAGAGATGCTGTGTGAAATTTTTTCAGCTTGACCTGATAAAAAACATTTGTAATAAACAGATCTGGATTTCTTGACCACTTTTCCTATATTATAAATTACAAAACTATTATTAATTGCATTGATCAAAACCTTAAACTAAAAATTAAGGTGCTGAGGCAGGAAAGGTCTTTTTAAATCTTGCAGGTCTTTGAAAATATCCTCTGTATTCATAAGCCAAGTTAAGCAATTAAATAGTTAAATGAAGGAATGGAATCTAGGGACAAAGAGGTCCAAACTCTACAGAGCACCCAATAATTTAATGGAAAGGGGATGGAATATTAGAAAAATTAATGAAAATGCTCTGGAAAAAAAAGTTAGAGTTAGATCCACTGAAAGCTTCAGTTTTTTTGGATGTTTGCAGTGCTAACAGACATTATTAGAAGCAGTTAAAGGGAATCATTTTAAATAACTTGAAGCTTCTAAAACTAAGGTTTATTTGAAGTGCATTAAATTAATCCAAATTAAAGAACTTTCATGAGTTTCTAAAGGGTTTGTATGTTTTCTTTGGTCAAGGTCCAAAATCATATGCATGGGCAGTTTTTTCTACTTAAATCACTGGACTATCTTGGATGTGAAGCAACTTCACCCATCTTAGTTAGCTCTATTTATAGGTGTGCATACATTTTTATCTGGAACCACTGAATATCCTATGCTGTAGATGCATTCACATGCACACAAACAACAATACATAGAGGCTAACTATAATGACACAAAGAACTTCTGTTTATCATCAAACATTTCATATATCCCATTACATGTGAAAGAATTACTATCTATCCTGTTGCAGTGCAATGCTTTTTCCTATAATGGAATTTTATTCTGCAAATTTATTTTGGTATTAAAAGGTTCCACTTTATAATGTCTATGGTTCAATCAGTGATCTAAAAGGCACTTAAATGCTTTGAACAAGATACATAAAATGCTTTTATTGCAAAAGCTTTGCTGTATCTACCAATTTTGCCATTGATCTCTTTCCCTGTCAGGCAGTTCTGGAAGCTACCCATGCTGTATAAAATCACATGGTGGCTTTTGATCTCCAGCTGGTGATTAAAGCACATTATGGAGGTTTGAAATTTTCTTGTGGTCATTAGCATGCCTCCAAACACTTCTGTGCTAAATAGTACTGGTGTTCTCACTACACGCTATTTAAATAAGAAACCAGGAACCTATACACTTATTTACTATTCTTTGTAGCTCAGAGGACATGAATCTCTTGAACGAGGTGACCTTACCCTTAGAAACAAACTTACTGATCAAACTGATTTCTTAAGGAAAGAATGTGGTTGTATATTTTTAAACCCTCTTTTGATAGAAGCAGGCAGATCTCCATGCTTTGCGAGACTTTGTATAGTTACTCCCTATCTACAGTTTGCCACTGCTAAAAACATGTCACCATCACTTCCAAGGTCACTGTGCTGTCATAGGATTTCCACAGTGGATTTTTAAACAAGGTAGCATTAACTCCGTTGCTTGTAAATAGCAAAAAAAGCATCTTTCCTCCCACATTTTGAAACTGTGCTTATATTGTGTGAAAAATAAAGAATCGCCATGTATTAGTTACTTTCTTTAGCAATCTCTTTGGGGTTTTCTTTCAAAGAAAATAAACGAGAATGTCAGCTTTATATATTTATATTTCACTTTATTATATTATGTGGCATTTTATTTCTGAAATTTTACCATCTGTATTTTGCTAGCAAGCAAAGTTTACTGAGTATTACCCAGATACAGAGGAAAACATAAAATTTGTTGAAAGATACTACAGTCAGTAAATACCAAATAAATTCCAAAGCATTCTGTCAGTTGTTCTACCCTGTCCCCTCACTCCCCAAAATAGAACAAGGTCACCAGGTAACCTGCTTTCTGACAAGTCAGTGGTTACAGGCTTCTAAAAGGGAATAAAATCTGGGTCAGGGGAAGAGTATTGGCCTGGAATGGATGTTCCAGTTGTAAGGGAGACATCTGAGAGGACAGTAAAAATTGTGGAAGAAATGAGCAGGCAGAGAATCAAGGTTAGCAGATACTGGTGGACAGTGAAGCAACACAGTTTGGAGTCTATTATATTGTGTCAAAGCATCTTGAATTATTTGAATCTAGGAGATAAGAGATTCCCATCTCTGCTTTTATCCAGCGATTTAACTAATGGTTGGAGGAAGAGCAGAACTACAGAGAAACAGAGAGCAAGCACTAAAAAAATCACCATATAGGTAACATTTTTCACTTCTTTCCAAGCCATACCCTAAAATATCTAAGATATGTTTTAAGACCGCACACAGCAGTTTTTATCTAAGGAGCTTATTGTTCAGAGAAAAAATATCTAATGAAAAGAAGCATACACTGCATTCTTTTTCATATCAAAAGTTAATCTGTGTTCATATAAATAAGTATTTGGTGCATTAATTGTCTCATACAAATCTTCTTTGAGGAAGTAGAAGGGGCAGAAGTAATTGACTGTCCCCTTGGAAGAAGATATCATACAATGAAAATCAAAACTAAAATACAGCATTTCATTAATGTTTGCACTTTTCTGACTTCTAGCAAGCTTTATTTTCCAGAACTAGCTGTCTCAAGATGAAAAAACACTTACTGCTGCTCTTCTGTACTCAAGCATCGCATGGAATCCATAGCTCTACCCCATAGTTTTGGTTTTCATGACCATGTTAATTGACATAAAATTTACATTACATGTAACAAAATATATGATTTGCATAAGAACTGGTTTTCTCCAAGTCCCAAATGGCACTAAGAAACTAAAAGAATGCTACCACTAGGTGTCTCATTAGTTTCAATATACTCCAAAATGCTCAACAAAATTTAACAAAAATACAGCTAATTACCACTGACAGTCCCACCTTCGTTACACCAGCATACCCTGAATTTAATCACATGCATTATTGTAATCAAGCTGTCAATCAGATTTTGAAATATTTCAGGTTTTGACATTGTTACAGCAGAAGCCCCACAGCCCATCTAGAGCATGGATATCGCAAGATTGATATTGTGTTACAGAATGTGATCTGACAAAAAAAAAAATTGATGCTTCTGTGGAAAAATTAAAGAAACACTGAACTGTTAATACATTTACCCTGCAAATATGTTGCACTGGGTAGAATGTCAAGAGTTAAAATTACTGCATGCCAATTCACTGAATAATAAACTCATTCTTGTTGTGCTTTAAATGCTTAAATGTTCATGTTATTTTTCACAGAATCACAGAATCATAGAATGGTTTGGGTTGGAAGGGACCTTAAAGATCATCTAGTTCCAACCCCCCTCCATGGGCAGGGACACCTGCTAGACCAGGTTTCTCAGACCCCCATTCAACCTGGCCTTGAACACTTGCAGGGAGGGGCCATTCACAGTCTCCCTGGGCAACCCCCGTTCCAGTGTCTCACCACCCTCACAGTTAAGATACCTTCCACTGGACCAGTTTTCTTTTATTTAAAAATCTATAGCTTTAGTTTGCTTAATTGAAACAACTGTATGAAAGATTTTTTAGCTTTTAGGCTTAAAGCAAAAGGTATAGATAAAGAATCAGCAGAGAAATGGAATGCTAAGTAGAGAGCTGGGCTGATGTTGAAACTCCTCCAAGACCATCCCATCCATGGAAAGGCAAAAAACTGGTGAGCTGTTTGATTAGTGTTTGCAAACAGCTCATGATAAGACATCCATAGTACATATGGGTATCTTTTTCAAAGATTTCATGTTCCTGCTTTTTGGTGAGTGACGGGGAGCGTATTTTTTATGTTAACACTTCAAAACATTCAAGATACATGTAAAGGTGGAAGACTTTTTAGATTGAGACCCATCAGTCAGCAATTACAGGGATTCCCCCAGACACATAGTAGAAACTTCAGCCTGCCTCAGGTGAGTGTTAGCCAGATACTCTCGTTTTTGCCACCCTAATTTGTCTTTTAACTAAGAAGGTAATTTTTACCATCTGATGATATTTCATGGCCTCTGTGAATGAGTTTGCAGACCCCAGCCTGATTTTATGTAGACAGATGTCCTCCCTCACAAAAACAACTGTCACAATTGGCAATAGTTGTTAGACGTGCTGGCAGCAGCACAGGCTGAGGATGAACGGACAGGAGGCAGGAGAGTTTCCTTCTCCCTGTGAGGAGGCAGGTGAAGACAGGAGATGTCTGCAATACAGTGCTCCATTGTTAATTCAAGCATCTTTTAAATGACCAGTGCTCTTTGCTTTAAAAGCCACTTGTTTGGATATTTCTAGACAGGTATTTCACTAGAATAGCTTGATCTAAATGTGTTTGCATAACTTAAGACAATCTCTTGTCCAATAGCAAATTAATAATTAATTTCTCTCTTTACAATGGCAAGTGAGGAAAACTGCAAACACATTTTTCACTGGAGAGATATGCAAGGGTTTTAAGAAGTTACAGAAACACACATGTAGCTTCACACACAACCCCAGCACTTTTCCACCCTTGACCTGAGGAGATGCAATGTAACTGTGCTCCTTCTCTCTATCTTCATTCTGTCCTCAGGATCTCGTTTACTTATTTTCCATATCACTGGTACTGGCCCTGTTATTCAGATAACTGTTTCACTTGAGTATTATCTCAGGTCCTAAGACCTCTGCTTATAAGATCTGTTTTTTCTAGTTGAGTTGCTGTATTTTCATGCAGACATCTGTTGCAAGCATTGAATTAATTAACATAGTAGTAGCAACTAGGAAAACATCATTAATGAGCTTTGTCCTTTGCCACAGGGAACTCACCAGGGCACTGAGAGAAAATGTATAGGATCTGATGGGCTCTCCCTATTCTGATTTGTTCTTGGGGAATAGGTCAAATTTCTTCCTTTTCCTTTCATGGCACCACCTCCTATTTTCCCTTCACAGACTTGAACCTGGCTACATCCACATGTATTAAAGACGACCTTGCATATCTCATGATGAAGGCAATGAATTCTGTATTCCCTGCAGACTGGCTGCTTTTTGACAGGAGATGCCAGCTTTGTTCCTCCCCAGTTATCTATAGCTCATATTCCATTGAAACATGCTAGGAGGAAAGTGCTTGCTATCTAATCTTGGAACAAATATTTTTTTCAATAAAGACATGGCTTTGAAGATATTTAAATGTTACTAAACTTACCTCAATGATATAAATAAACAAGTGAGTTCAGCAGTTTTTATTACACCATATACTGACAATATTCTAAACTGTTGACTAGACATTTTTCATTCTCCATGGAATATCAACATACTGACTACAATATTTCTATCTGTGTTCTTTTACTTGCTAATAATCAAATTGCAGCCATCAACCTTTTCATTTAGATCTACTTGCTCCAAAAAGTAAGCATGGCCATTTGAAACAATTTTGTAGCTGTCTCAGATGGAATGTAAGTTTTAAATTGTTGAATTGTAAGACTGCCACCTCGTAAACATATTATAATGTATATTAGCCTATTTTGGTGAACAGCTGAATAATAATGCACTTTAAAGAGTCTGAAATGCATCTTCTGAGTTACAAAGCAGGGAGGGTGACTAATATGAGAATATGGCATTTCACAGCAAACCTAATGAAAGCCTGTGAAAACTACAGTATCTCATCACCACACTGGCTACATTGGCTGTAATACAGTCAATACTATATTGACTTCTAGAAAGGCTATAAATATAAAGCATTCCATCGCTCCTGATTAAAGTAACTGAGCTGGGCCAAAATTGATGGGTAAAAGAATAAATCTTCTAGCTACATGAATTCTGTATAACTCATTCTTGACTGTTTCTTAGAGTTGTGTCCCATCTCCTTGACCAATGTAAATTTTGCTTTTTTTTTTTTTTTCAAAGAGTCTTTTGAGAATGATCATTAAAGTAATAACGTTTTTTTAAATACACAATTTATCTGTAGAGCCCCAAAACAGAGCCTGTTTTGTGTGCACCTGTAGTTCGGGAAACTCAAGAGGGTATAGCACTTTTAAATGTGTTAGATTGTCTAATTAAGTGTTTTACACATTTTATTAAGTTATTTCTTTAAAGTAAAAACTGTTTCCTAAATGTTTGCTGTTTACTTGGATTTACCTTGTCTGCACATGAGATGCCCTTCTAAGCAGAGGAACGGGCCTGCCTGGCTCAGGCATGAAATTACTGGTCCCATGTGCTTGAATCTGCAGCAGAGAGAGCTGAACTAGCTCAAAGTGCACACACCATCTCTCTCTGCTGCTCACAAAAACTGTTATTCAAGCATTTTTTCTAGAATGAAAAGCTCCTTCCCTGTAATCAACAATCACTGTGTGCCCACTCCACATACTATGTTGCCTCTAATTCTTCGTGCAGGCACCATGGCATGGTACTCAGTACATAGGACCAGCAGACACACCCCAGGCCAAAAAACAAACACACCTGTTTGAGAAAGAGAAAAAAAACTAGTTTGAAAATATATCCTGTACAATCAGCTAAAGATATGCTTTCCTCCACTTCAGTACTGCTATCTTTAGGCTGTAGTGCGGATTAAGCTCAAAATGCAATTGTTTTGTGACCACTTTAGATGTCATATGGAAGAGGGAAAGACTAGATCTGGGACTTCTCAGAACAAGGTGCAAGAACATTTTATCTTGCAAAAAGAATTAAAAGAGGAATTCAGATGCATGGAAGTTTGTCATTTCTGTATGCTATTGGGCAAATAAGATACATCCCATTTTCCTGCAAATGTTGTTTCTCACAAGTCTAGTTTGCCAGAGCGTCTGTTGGAAATATTTTATCTATCATGTCAACCTAGAATGATAAAAGCACGTGGAAAGAAGATGTATGTATAGGTGTGTACCTTTCCAGCAATATCCTAAACAGCATTTGTACCTGGTCTTTCAAACAAGCCAGAAGGTGTGAACAATTAATTTACCTAACAGGTAGGCTATACTTGTGTGGAAATATTTGAATATTTATTAGTTATCAAGATCCTAATTTATTAGGTAAAATAATCGTTAGTTGCCAAAACCTCAAAAGATGGAAAGCATAAAAGACAGCAAGGATGCACAGATTTTTCTTAGTAAAATGACATCTTTAACTCATAAACTCAAGGTTGTTGGTTTATTTTTTCCCCCAATGGAAAGCCAAGCATAAGGTAAAGGATGTGGGTTATTAAGAAGCATCTGAAAAGCTCTTTGCAAAACACCATTTTTAGGTGATTTTTTTTTTCAAATTAACAGCACAGCATAATAGAAAATCAACCTGTCTACCCTAATGTGGTCATTTTTACCAAGACAATGTGAGCCTGGTGTAGATACGGATCATTAAAGGTGTGATCTAATAGTGTTTTATTCAACTTTGATTCATTGTGAATTTCTATCTCACATCAATAATCAGATGCAAAAACCTTCACAATGCTAATAAACACAATAGTCAGAACATTAAAATAGTGTTGCTTCTTACTGTCTGCCAACAGAAGAAATAACACAAAAAAATCAAAACCATGATGAAAAATATACAAACAGAAGCACGCTCATAACCCATAGAAGGCGTTCCAAGAAGGAACCAGAAGGGGCATTTGCTTGGGAATAAAGGAAGCCTGGGGATTTAACAGATGAGTGACAGAGATGACAGCAGGTAGGAGCAGGCAGCTGAGGGGTTTGGTCTAGTGTCAGGGAGAAAATAATTGCACCTGGTGTTTCTGGGCACAAAAGTTGTTGGGAAGCTGGTAAAGTAGACAGAGGGCAGAGAGTCCAGACAGAACAGGGCAAGGAGAACTGAGTTGGGAGTTACCAAAGAGAAGACCTGGCCAACTGGATAGCCTTTCTAGTAAGCAGTGATAAGAAAACAAAAGGACAAGCAGGAGGAGGAGGAAAAGGAAGACATATCTGTCCCAAAGGTTTTCCAGTCCTTTAGTAAAGTAAGCATTTTCCAGCTGAGGAAGGAGGGGAACTGAAGCAGACAAGGCAGCAGGTAGAAGCTACTTGCCAACTTCAAGTTTCCAGCCAAGTTTGCTTAGCATGGCCACACATGCTACACTTGGCACCTGCCAAGTTGACCATTTGCAATGGTTCAGAATTTTACTTGTTCCCTTTTCACTGCATGAAACGATCCTGGGACACTCGTACCCAATATGTAGTTCAGAAGGTTATATGATGAAGATGTATATCTGGAAAAAAGTGAACTCTGCAAATAAAATCAGGTATGTACTGAAGAGCAGCTTTTTGCCTGCTACTGTGCAGCTCCCAATGCACTTCAGCCTTGACTTGCAATACCCTGTATAAAATTTCAGTGCCACCTCTCTTCAGAGCAGTGACTCAGTCATGCTGCACTATGCCTCCTCTGTGTCAGAACACAAGCTGTAGTACCTGTTTTATGACCTTTATGACTCAGAATCCAACACAGTAATCAATGCAAAACAGAGCAACTTCAAAAGCATATTTATAATGGAGATTATTTGATGTATCACCATTCAATGAGCAGGCAGAAATTTCAGTCTGGTACACATAACCCCATCTTAAATAAAGGGGTGCATTATTAACCAGCTGCATGATGTTTTTTCAGGGATCTCCAGGGAGGACAGGAGGAGGGTGAAGCTTGGTTGTTTCTTACTGTCATCACACTATCCAAAACACATAGCACTGGGCAGCTCAGGGACCTTAATGGATAGTTTTACTTTTTAATCATAGGCTGAATTTGAACTATTCACCTGTATCAAGACTGGTAAGAAACCAATGCTTGCCAACTTATGTAAGCAACTGCAAATAATTTGGTTGTCTCAATACAATTCCTCCTTGAGGAACAGTTGCCTCACAAACTGAAATTAACTTATACTGCTAACAGAGATTTCTTTTATGACGCATTGAGCCATCCAGTGGCACAGCCTGAAACAAACTGCTACAGGTTCTTGTTAATGCATTTCTCCAGTCCCTTTCCTTATTTGAGATACATATTAGTGACTACAACAACAAGCAATAAATTACTGCAAACAGAACTGAAGGTGATGAACATTTCTGTTAATTTAAGGTCAGACAGAAGTGGTCTCTCGATACTGATTTAATGGAGAAAAGGGATGAAGAAAAAAAGAGATAAACCAATGGAAAATTCTAAGAAGTCAGAGTTTCAAATTCAGTGTTTAAGCTTCACATCTGCCCTGAGCTCACCTGTTTGCACATACATGCTTTTCTACATGCAGTGGTTAACATTAGGTCTCAGTCTTCAACCCCTTGCAAATTCTTGTCATAGTAGTTTGAGTTATTTTGTCCCAGATCACCCCACTTTTGTCAATGCTAGAGTCTTGTGACTGCAAAGCAACACTTCAGTATTTGAAATAGGAAAAGTATCTGTGCACAGAAGTGGAGATCCAACCATCGAGGGCTTAAATGAGCCAATAATTAAGCATAGTGTGAGTGGGTTTTTTGTTTTAAAAGATTGAGAACAAATTACATGCTGAATAATGGTGCTATAGCAGTAGTGGGTAGAGTTTGGCTTAGCATGGGCAAAGAAGGAAGATCATTAACAAATAAAATAGGGAGCACCTCAGGAGACACGCCTACAGACAGTCTGTCACCCCCTGGTTTTAACATTTTATTTAAAAATTTAGATATCAGTTTCTGAATGCCTAAATAAAATCAGTCCCTTTGCATGGAATCAACACGCATCAGCTTTCACTGATAAATCTGAGGCTGTAACAACATTCCTCTTTCTAAATGTTGAAGGGAACTAATAACAGCAGAAGAATAGCCAGAAATTACATTTCTGGTTCCAGCAACTCAACAAACCATCTAACAAAATTAAACAATGTTAATACCAATATTTAACTCATCACTCACTGAGGTACTGGAAGCAATAGCCAGGCTTTATCAAAAGTATGTATGAAACAAAACTATTTTGCACTAACCTAGTGAGGGACAGGCTGAAAGTCTCTGGTATCCCTGGTTAATAAGGAAATGCTTCATTGATCACAAAAGTAATGAAAGTCTTCCATCATTTTAGTAAAGTTTCTCTAAATTAAGGTAAAGCTCTGGTTACAGACAAGCTTGTCTAGCCTTGACAAGTGTTGCTTGTCTTTCCATTCATATAAGGTAGTATAAGCTTTGGCTTAACCGAAAACACATGTAGGCTTATTTATTCTGAAGAGGTATTATTCAAAGGAGCTAGAACTGTGTTTTCTTAAGACTTCTTTTGAAAAAAAATGAAAACAAACAAACAAACAAAAAAAGAACAAAACAACAACAGAAATTTAATTTGGTGATACTGAAAAGGAACCTTTCCTTGGTAAAATACAGTGATCAGTAATTTAAGGGAAAACTTTTACCTTAAAAAGTTAACTTTGAATAACATAAATCCTATATATAACACTGTAAACCCCAAACATGTAAGTCAGTGAGAACCATAGACTTCATGGGACTCCCTACTGATACAGTGTCATCAGACATATCATTGCAAAATCCAGGTATAAATAGCTAATTTAGGGTATAATAAAGAATGGAAAGTGCAAAAGAAAAGCTGATAGTTCTGTACTGGGGACAAACTAAGCTCTAATCAATGTTTCCCTTTCTAAAGTAATTGCAGCAAGACAACCAAGGTTCAGAGGGGAGCAGTGGCATAGAGCATGTCAGGATTTCAGGGTTTTATGTACCAAAAATCAAACATAGCTACAGCTTTTTAAAATAATAATTAGCTCCTTGGAAATATGAATTGTACAAATGTGTGAGATACCTTCATGACTGGTATCAGTGCATTTTTCACCATGGGTTTATTGGACCCATTGTTTATGTACTTCACAAATAACACAGTTGTAGTAGGCTTAGCTGTGTTCTGCAGCAGGTGGGCAGGAAGAGACTGTAAACCATCTGTCCACTCATCTATCTTAGACTCATCCCCCTGCTTCAATAATACTCAGAAATCATGTCTCCTGATAAAACCATCTCCATTTTATACATCAGGAATGAAATGTGGCCTGGGATCCTCCTTCAGGCTGGGGCTCAAGTCTGTAATGTCTGTTCTTTGGTGATAGTGCCTTACTCACTGGACAATTTTCCTTCATCCTCTACTGCATCTCACCCTACCTGAGGCTCTCTACCTATCCCTTTGTGTACGATGTGCAAAGAAAGAGTGGTAAGGTTTGCTGTCTTCATGTCAATTCAGTTTATTCAGCCTATTCAGGATATAAGACATTCAGAAACGCCTTCATGCAAATGCACTGAGCCAGTCTCCAAGTTTCATAGCTGCACTTCACATTTTAGTGAATCCAACTATTACCCATAGTATTGCAGTGAACTGCACTGAAATAGCAGGCAGTATGCTGGGGTCATGTTAACTGTGGAAGGTGTAAACCTAAAGTGAAACATCGGGATTTCATGTTCCCTCCAGCACGGGAAAGGACAATTTTGCAGAAGGTTATTGAGTAGCTGCTCATGTCAAAGTGCCAGCAGTGGGAGAGGGTGGCTGCACAGAGGATATTCGTGGGTGGGCAGCTGTTCCCTGGGGCTGCCGCATCTGAGATCAGGCCTGAAACACCCTCCTTCTGCAGGGGCCAGTGAAGTTGTCTTGAGACTGCTAGTACAATTAACACTGAAGGCTATCACCATGCAAAAGAGTTGTCCTCTTGTGCTTCTGCAGGAGAGAGCTTCTAAGGGCCGAGATAAGAAAGTTACTTCCCAAGAAAGTTTTTGGCTGCATTCTGTAATTGTGAACAAGAGGAAAGGTTCTAACAGGAGTTTCCAGTGCGTAGAAGGGGCTGCACATTTCCAAATAGAGTGGGCAGCCATAGCTCGCTCACCCTCTGTGACAGCAATTGCTGCTGAAGCAGTGAATTGATTTCAAAAATGAGAGAGACACCATGAGAGCAAAGCCTAGTGCTAGCAGCACCAGGGACCGGTTTCAAAGCCTCCGTTTTACTTACAACCATGCATCTTGCTAACACGCCGGAAAACATGCCCCCTGGCCCCAGACTTTTACTACATTTCCTGGGTATTTTCCTTCATCGTTGCCCAGACCCCTCGCTGTACGTGCAGAAGTCGAGGCAAGTTCATGCAGTGCGGAACACCTTTATTTTGGCACAAGAACAACAAAGCTCCGTTGTTCTCCAAGCAGCATAAAAGCATCGTGTTGGCAGAGCTGCCAACCAAGCGGCTCCTGGGCCGACAGCGCATCCGGAGCTGCTGGCACCGGCTGCAGGAGCCCCGGTCCCCGGGGAAGGCAGCGTGGCTCACCGCGAGGCGGGAACCACCCGCTTCCACACGCACAACAGACAATGCGCTGAAAAAGCAGCTGGAAGAGGGACGCTGCAACCTCGGCAGCCGCTGCCGGCCGTGTGGCAGGGCCACGGGGGCAGCGGGAGAGCCCGCACCCCGCCGGCAGCGCTGCCCGTGCGGGGCCCCGGCAGCCCCCCGGGCTGCAAGCCGCGGCTGCCTGGCTGCAAACGCTCCATCCTCCTGCCGGGAGCGTGCGGCTGCGGCTGGGAGGATTGGGACTGAAGCGACATCAAATTAAGGCTCTCTTCCTAGCAAACGGGAACGCGAGGCGAAGCTCGAAGTGGAAATTGGCTGTCACGCAAAGCCCTCGCTTGCGGGTGTGTTGCGCAGAGGCACACGCAGGCACAGCCACACTCACCTGGGGTCACGCAGCAGTAACATCCAGACTCCATCGGCTTCCCAAGAGAGCCAACATAGTGTTAAAAAGCACGCAGGATGCTCAGACCAGATTGGACTTTAGACAGGAAATTATCTTTTCAAATTTTGGTTGAACGCTAAGAAGCTTTTAAAACTAAAGAAATGAATGATGTATGCAAAGCTGTACTTGAAATGATTCTGGTGCTGCAAATTGCCATGCTCTTACTGTGGAGCTGATGAAAATAAATGAAGCTCTGCGTTGCTGGGCTTTTTCCTCCCCCTTCTAATAAATGAAATGAAAAAGCCCCATTATTGTGCCACCTGCTTCAAATTCCTAATTGTGGTAACTGAATTCTGAAATTGTTTGTTAGCTGTGTAATGTCACAGGCATTAAAAATACTGAGAGGCTATTAAGTTCTTTAAAACACAGGACCGGATAAAAAAGGTGCAGCTATCTTCAAATTTTATTTCCATGAAATAACTTTTCCACTGGAGAAATATGTTAAAATCCTACAAGTGCATCCTGAAAAACATACAAACAAACAAAAAAACTAAAAACCCCTGGTAATTTAACAGTTAGAGAAGCTGCAAAGTAAATTCACAGGAGAGATACATTAGCATATTTAGGTATTTTTAAGAGAACAGTGTTCTGTTCATATTTTTCTAGCACAGTAATATAAAAATTTCAGAAGACAATAAAAATCACAAGAAATTCAAATGTCATGTTTCTAATTAACAAGTAGGTGTTTGCACATATGTATCCGTGAAATCTTGCTGTATGCCTGAACTATTGCTGCATAGGAGCATAATGCATTTAATTCCTGAATTTCAGTTTCTCGTTTTAATAATGTTCCAAAATAGGTATCTACATATATTTGTTTCACACTTTTTAAAAAACAGTAAGTATCACAACAAGCTAAAGAGAGTTGTTCTTGAATTATTTTGATATTTCAAATAATTTGTCTGGATATCCACATTCCACTGCTTTGTACATTTTAAGGAGAAAGGACTAAAATAAGTTAAACAGGTCTTCTGCAAGAAGTTGTCCCACACATGTCCTAGACAGTCTTCTATTTCACAAATACATAGCTGGATACATACATACATGCATAGATACACACACACACACACATATATTACTATACAAGATGCGACCGTTTCCCTTAGTTTAACTTCTAATATGTAAAATCTCAACACAAAAATGAGTAAAGGGTTAAAATACCAATCTCAGAATTCAAGTCAGCTGTGACAATATTCAGCACATTGAACTGCTGAAATCTGTGTGGAATTAGACATCCCTTTGCCCATCAAACCAAATTAAGCAGTTTGTTATTACCTTGCATAAACAGCATTTTAGATGATAGGGGACAGGAGGGAAAGGGGACATTTCTCATTGTGCTTATTACGAGGCTGTTCTCACAAAAGCTCACCCACTTGCTGCCTTCCCCACTTCCCAGCTCTGGAGGCAGAAGTTACCAAGCAGCCTCAGAACAAATCCCAGTAACAACAATTCTTTCTCAGCTTTACACTGGCACACAAAGGTGTCCTGTTGGCAGCAAAATCTGGCTTCATCAAACGAGGATATTTCAAACAGAAGTGCAAACACCGTAATCTAAATATTTTTAAAAGAAACAGAAGAAGAAGACAGGAACAACCAAAGGGCATTGTTGATAAATGAGGAAGTTTAGCAAAAAAAGTTATCTCAAAATTGATTAAAACAAAAAAGAATAATTATGAATGGAATTTAGCAGATGCCATTTCAATAACTTTTTTAAAAGGCTGCAAACAAGGAGCAAATACAGATCTTGTAGGGATTAAGGGGAAATGAAAAGTTACACATTCTCAGTTAATTGATTTGATTCTTTAACCTCCTTTGTTTATACAGATTGGAAAAACTCAAAAGTTGTGTTTTGACTGGTATTTAAAGTGATAAGACAATTAATTTGCACGTACATATTTTAGCTCCTGATTTACTTCCATCTAGGTATTACAATTGCTGATTTGATTATGTGCTACTTGTATTTCACAAAGATCCTGAATGGAGGTCCTGGCAAACAACGCCTGGCTTTGGAGCCCACGCTGGGTGCCTGGCCACCTAGGCCATATGCTGTCGTTTCTGCCCCTCAGAATCACATCCTCGACTACAAAGAACTTCCAAAATGGCCACACAAAGAAGTACATACTTTGTCCTGCTGGAGCTGAAGATTTCCATGTATATACCTCTAGAGATACCAAATATATTCATTTTCTAGATACATTTTTAAATCTTATTTTTATGAGAAAACATTTGTGAAAAATGTATGGAAGAAGACAAAAATATGAGTGACTGTAGCACTGTAGCTCTTACGCAAACAAATGTTTGTGAGTATTTCTGTAAAACTAACCACATCTTGTTTGCAATACACTGCATGACACTAGAAAGAGAATATTTTAAAATACAGGCTCACATCTGCAGAAAGAGCAGCGCTAATTATGAGAAAACACAGAAAATGGACCTAAAATGCAGTAATATATGCAGAGGGGCTTTTTTAACTTCTCTAAAAGTAAAAGGAATGAAAAACTGGTAAAAGGGGAATAAACCAAGCATTAAATATAAACATGTGTGACTATCTACCTAGAGTATCTTATTTAGATTTTTCAGCTGTTTATTTTCTGTTAATTTCCTGTGTTCTTGTTTTTCTATTGAGGCATCAAACACCAAAGCACAAACCTTCAAACTGGCTCTGCATGTTTAATAAATACATACACATGCACTTTCTATATGCTTACGTAGCTAGCTAGATGCTGAGGGTATGTGTTTACATATCCTGAAATACCCACATTTTGTAGAGTGAGTCACACAAATCAGTAGGCTTTAATTTGTCTCATGTAAAAGACAAACTTTCCCTAATGTCATTCTTTCTCAGTCTTTTGTAATGAACTTCACCAGAAAGCTGTAAGTAGCAAGTTTCATCTGGATATCTAAGGCTCCATATGATTTTTTTGTATTAAAAATAAAGGGGAAAAACAGGGGAAATATTTTGAAAGTCAATTAAAATTTTGTGTACGTTTTCATTTTTTAATGATAAATTAAGTTACTAATTTTGTCCGTGCTCTTTGTAGACACTGCAGGTTTAATTGCTAATTGTTAACTGCGAATGAATACATTTGCATATTAATTAGCTCCCAATTTACATTTTTAATTTGCTTCCTTCAAAAGGTGCAAGATAAAAGGTCGTGTTATTTTAAATAATTTATGCTTTATTGCATGAAATACGCTAATATGAAATGTGCCTACTAATTTTAACCCCTTTTCTAAGAAGCATAGTGAAGAACATTAAAAAGAAAGACAAATCTAGGGTTGTTTTGAAAAACAACATTATGCCATGTTGTTCTTCAGCATTAGAACTTGCTTTTCTCCTGAAGCCCGATCTGGTTGAAAATTAATGCATTCTCTCCTTCACCATCAGTTTAAAAAGTGCTAGTATATTTGAAGAACAAAACAGCTGCTGAAGGGGGATTGATTGTTGTTGTTTCCTGCAGAGGATTAACAAAAAAGGTTCTTTCTCTCCCTCTCCACGCTTCCCCCCCCCCAGCTCTCACCCCAATATATTTTCCAAGGAAATGAAAACCATACACAGTAAAAGGATAATTTGCCAAAAGTGTCTTGCTTACAAGGAAAAAAAAAAAAACATTTTTAAATGTCCGTGTGTACTTACATATCAGACTTTTGGTTTTAATAGTCAACAAGGATAATCAAAGGATGCCCCACCTTCTATGATCATCACAAGACAAGCTTAAGGAAGGAAAGTCTGTCTGTTTGTTTGTTTTATGTGACCTCAAGGATCTTCTTAGAGGGGAGTTTCAACATGCTGTTCTATACATATCAATACAAATATGTCTAGGCAAAGGTGTTATTACAGCTGATCCTACTGTTTCATAAGAAAGTGTCAAATACAAGCCTTAAAACACAGAGGCACAGATTTGATCATATATTACTACTGAATACATAAATGTATTTTATTTTTATTTCTTTTTGTTTGCTACTGCAAATTCACTCAGAAGAGAGTTGTGCTTAATATGGCTCTTGTTGCAGTAATTGTTGTACGAGTATAAAAGAACACTATTACTTGTATAATGCCACATAAATAATATAAATACTTAGCAGGAGAAATAGTCTTTCTAGTTAGAAGGAAAATGAGGTATATAGCCTGAACACTGTAAGGTCTTCAACATGAGGACCAGTCCTGAGAAGAAGTTGTGTGTCATCCTTTCTGCCTTATTCTTTATTAAAAAGACTGATAATTGTGACCAATATATATATCAGAGATAGTTGTGTCCTACACAACATTAGGAAACATAAGAAGTTTTAGGAAAAAAATTTGCAGCATAACAGAAAATACTTCTTTCCCCCAGCCTCCTAACCTGAATCCTTTTTCCTTTATCAATTAAAAAGTCTCCCAACCATATTCAGTAAATTAGCTTCAATTAGATTTCCAGTAGCATATCAGCTTCACTAGAGAATTTTAAAGAGAACTTGTAGTTTTGGTTGCTCGACAAGGGTAAAAAAGTCTCCCTGGTTCTACCACACACAAAATACTGGTAGAAATAACAGCAAGGAAGTATTATTCCCTCTAGAAGTGTCAGCTGTATAATAAGATCTTCAACTGTATTAGTACAATTCTTGAATTTGTGGCTCTGTTTCCTTACATCTATGCTAGCATAAGAAAAGCACTGCCAATTTGTCCATTTAGAGCAATCAAGATAACTATAAAGCAGTCTCAATATTTTTCATTTCAAATGACAGTGACATTACATAAAAACAATCAAGACCATCAAAACCCATCAGCTTCTAGCAATCATAATCTACTAAAGAAGGCAAGTTTCTAATAACAAATTAGAGATGGCTGGAAATAAATTGCCTTTGATGAGAAGGGGGAAAAGGAAGAAAAGAACAGGGGAAAAAATATCAGAGAACTGTGTTAACACATATCAGTTACTTGGATACAGCTGATACTGACTTTTCATAATGTTGTACATGAAGCACGTAGCGAAGTTAGGAGCACTGTGATTTAAGTAAATCTCAGAGAACATCATCCTTTTGTATGTCTTTTTCTCATCATATCAGCACAATTGATGCTTCAGTGCATTGCACATAACACGATGCTTCCAAAAATCAAGGATTAACTGTATTTTTTTATTTATTCTTTATCATAGGTGCAATAGAAATTCTGAAATGCACCAAAATGTGCAAAAATATAATTGCAGAAAAATAACACAATGCTCTTTACCAATGTTTACTTTTTAAGTTTTCCTAAACAAGCACTGAAATTTAGCAGTCAACTGTTAATAAAGCTACTTTAAAAATAAAACCAGTGTAAATCATGCAGGTATAGATTTGTGCATGCAAGGATCATCTACGACATCCGTCCTGCTTTTGCTTGGAGTAGTAGTCAAAACATTTTTGTTTTTTGCAGGTCATGCTGATTTGTACTATAATTTGAATTCTCAAGCTGTTATTGATACATCATTCCCAACAACTTTCCAAAATCGAAAAGAATGTCCACTTTTTAAAAAATTAAAATTAGAAACTACAGTATGCACTTGGCTGGGTCCTGACTTACTGTCAAGGAGAGACTCGAGCTTAGGGGTCAGATTCTCAGCTGAGGTAAACTGATAAAACTGAGTTGGAATTAACTGGGCTGTCCTGGTTTACCTGAGGATAAAGTCCCTTTGCATTTCTAGCATCAAGCACTGCCAACAGTTTTCAAATACACCTGAAGTGCCTGAATGTCATTATTACTAAGTGATGTCTATACAGCAACTTTAATGCAGATAGGTATAATGTGCAGTACTGATTTTTGTGCCAGATTCCACCCACAGGAACACTATCAGGAGGAATACCTAAATACTAAATACTAAAAAATCATAGGAGAGAGAAGGAACAGCACATCTTGAAACAGCAAGTACATCTGGCTGTTAACTGAGTGATTGTTTGCACATCACTGAACGCAAATGCAACCAGTTCTGGGGTAGAACAAGGCAGCAGTTCAACAGCACCAATGCACCACTAAACAAGTTGTGCACGGTAATAATTCCTTGATTTTAGTTATGACAAACAGTAATTAGCTCGTGGTTATGTAAATATATTCTTATCCAGGCAACATTTTTCATGGCTTGTATCACGGACAGGAGCTCTACAGCTAAGAAGCAGGTACAGTTAAAAAAAAAAAAAAAGTTTATAAATGATGATAAAGAGCTTCTTAGATTTACTGTGTCACAAATAACAAGGCAGCATTTCTCTCAGTTTCCAGCTACCTATATAGTTAATAAAGGAATTATTGATCTGCAAAAAAGCCACAAGGCAGGTTGCAATAGGATCAGAGTGAGGCTTTCCACTGAGGAAGACTGCTCTGCCATGAGATAGGGGTTCTTCATAACCAGGAACAGTTATGTCCGTTTCGCATGCAATTCATCTGGAGCACAGTGAGCTGTATGACCGAAGAGGTGCATAGCTATCACTCCTGAAGAGGCATTCCTTCATATATAGCAGCATTAATCAGTTGAGGGATTTACAGTTCAAAGTCAGAGCTTGAGCTGGTGCTGACAGTGCTCTTGGAGGGGAGAGCAGTAGTACAGAGCCCTGCACCAGGCACTGTGGTGGAAATGGAGAAGAGCTAGGCCACCGTATTCTGCAAAGCCATAATCCCTATATTGCTATTTCATTTAGCTTTACATGCAGTGATTCACAGTAATCCCCTTGAGATGTGACAAACAAATGCTTCAGTGGCTGTCTCCTCATCTGTGGTAGAAGCTCTGGATGGAAGACAAGGTTCTAGGTATGTCTGTATGGAACACATAGTATGAATAAATTGACTGTGGGCACCACCAGCAACAGAGTCCTGGACATGAGCTATCAAATTCCAGCAAAGGGTGTGATGTAGTAGTCCAGGAATCAGTCAGAGCTGTAATCTCCACAGTCCACACAAGCATCCGGACTTCACACCCTGCATGAAGGAGCTGGCTAACCCTCACAGCACTCTTGCACCCTATCTAGCTGCATCATTAGGTCAGCAACACTTTGCGGCCAACTTGTCAAAAGCTGCAGAGATGAAGCAATGTGAGGACTGAGATTTCACAATTGTACTACAACTTGAAGACAGAGATCAGAGTGCTAAACGTGCAACAGTCAAAAAGAACCTGGAACAGGAGCAGAGCAGAGGAGATGCAAGAGACAGACTGAAGTTATTTCAAAGCTGGTTATTTCCATTGCTATTTTATTTTTGTGAGATATTCAATGAAATGGAGCCTCATGCTGTGACAGTAATGGCTGTCAGGGTATGCAGCTGACTACTTTCAATCTATCAGACATCAGTAGCATCTGAGACTACTTTATCAGGCCAGCTCTAGTGTGCAAATGTGAGACACTAAGTGTGATGTATGTGTGTCACTTCTGAAATGGTGGACTAGCCCTGAGAAATTGTTTGATAACAGTGGCTTGTGCCATAGAATGCCTGATCAGTAAAGGATTGTTTTCTTTGATGAGCTATCGCTTGCTCCAGGACACTTCTGTAGCATGCAGGGAAGTTTACCACCTCATGAAATAGCCTTATTCCAGATACTTCCATGGATTCATAATCAGCATTGCTACAAACAAAATGCTCAGTCCTAATGGAAGTAGGAAGCCTGATTCTCCTTATGCTGGGTTGAGCCTCAGGACTAAAGCAACAACACAAAACAATTTGTCTGGTTTGCAAACTGAGAACACTTTCCATGTGACTGAATGGAACAGGAAGCACATGTTGAGAGCCCCCAAGTACTATTTCCGCAGAAGGATTCTGTTTACTGCAGTGAGACCTTTAAAAATAGCCAAGATGTGAAAAGATATTTGAGAAATTTTCATGAAAAATTTTTAGTACCCTCTGCTGTAATAAGCAGAAGGTGTTTAATAAACATGATATGCAGCAGTTGCTAAGCAGAATCTGATTTATGTACAGTAGCAGTTAGAAGCAACTACACATCAGGGTTGTACACTTTATTTGACTGTGAATTCTGATTTTCTGATGGAAGCAATTCTGCTGAACTTTATTTATAATCAGCTTACCACATGGGTAGCAGTTTTCTAAATGCTTCTCAAATTACATAGCAAATCTTGTTGTCTTCTTGGGCAAATAAGAAACCTATATCATGAGCTTTAATTGTAATACAGGTCATTGTCAAGGGTAAAACACTTTCCAAACCTGTACCATAGTTGAAATAATCCAGAATTAAAAAACAAGATGCATGATAACTCAGTGTACCTGAGATGGTATTGCATCTGCTCAGTACATATATTTCAAAACAAATTGTTCCCGATTTTTTCACTCACTAAATTAATTATTAAAACTCAATGGATTTCTGTATGGATTACACTGGAGTTTGTGTAAATAAAGGGAGCCAAAAGCCCTGTTCTCCTCTCCACAATGGAGCACAATTGCCACACCAACTTAAACCTCTTAGCTGTGTATCAGAGTAACAGAGGCCAGAGTCTGATCCAGAAACAGAGCAAAGCAGAGAACTACAATTTCATTTAGTGGTGTTCAGGAATCAAGCACACCTTCTATCCATACACAGAACAACAAAAAGGATGTAAATTGTGCCTCATATGGCATTAATCGATTACAGTGCTCTATCCTTATCTCATTATAAGTCAGTAAAATCAATGGAATTATGTTTACTCACATCAGATTAAAATCTTGCCAAAGAGAAAGCAGAAGGTATATAGGGAAGTATCCAAACCTCCATTCCCCTTCCCTTTTTCTTCATCAGTACATTAGAATTTTAAAAATAAAATATTAGGAGACTTAAAAGAGCCCCCAATGGCTTTGTAGTTCCAGAAAGAGCATAATGACATTTTTATCAGTCAAGTCAAATAGATTAAGAGATCCTGCTTCAGAATGGCCCCTCGACCCAGCGAAAACATTTCTGGGCATGAATCTGTCCACCACATTGGAAGTAAAGCAGCAAGAGAACCCTGTCAATGAATAAGCTTTTTAATCTGAATTAATCAGATGTTATCAGATTGCTATCATAATATTAAATATACATGCTTTTTTACACATCCAGTCAGCCTGATAATTTTCTTTAGTTTCTTCTCCTTCTGAGGATCCCCCAGGTTTTCCAACTAGGCCAATGGTCAGACCCTAACAAACCACACTTGACTGGAGTAAGGTGGAGTTAGATTTTTAGGTCCTTAGCAGGTGTTCTCTTCTCCTTTGGAGATGCCCAATTTGAGATGCTCACTTTTTTTGTACTGTCATGCAGGATGCAGGGAAGTCTCCCATACTGCACTGAGATGAATAAACACATTCGTGGCCATAGGAGAAGACAGTCTAAACCCAGCCAGACATAACTCTGGCACATACAAAGCCACCACACAGCCCTCTTTGCCCTAAGTCTACCTGAGCTGTACCAGTGCTGTTGCATTCTGCTAGGGTCAGGGAAAGAGTCTTGCCCCATATTTTTAAAGTATCACAGGATGCTCATTCATTCCTAAAGCAAATTTCTCCCCTTGTCCAAATCTGTGGAGCGACCACTGAGGGAGACACCTCCTCCATACATGACATGCTGCCATTCCTCCTGTAGAAAATGCAGTCCTCCATGTTGGTGTCCCACACCAAGGCAGACCCTGCACTGCAGGACATAGCAGTTGTGCATAATAACCTTCAAAGCCTTCTTTGTTTACACTGTTAATGTGTTATGTCAAGCTAAGTTCTCACCCTTTTTCCTGCCGGCCTGGTCTATGAGGTTTGTGTTTTCCTTTCCCAATCAATAATGGCTTAAGTAGCAAATAGAGTTCCCATCCCCCAGCACTAATAGACCTTCATGCAGTCAGGAAGCATCAAGATGAACCCTCAGTTACCACTGTGCACCCTGTTTAATGTATGCATTTTTATGGCCTCTGATGTATATGGTTCCATTACCGTCTATGAATACAGAGTATTGGAGCTAGTTAATGTATTATTTATTTTATTACCCCTTTGTATAAGCTGGTATTTGTAATTTGGAATTTTATATACTTTGGTTCTGTAATGGTTTCATAATGTGTACACAGCTCAATAATTAAAAAAATATATCTTACCACCTCCCCTCCAGAGCCAAGCTTGTTTATGCTGCAAACTGCAGGCCCCGGCCAGCGCACGTCCCCAGCCGCCTGCCAGCCCCGCTGCTCCCCGCCCCGAAAGCCGCCCTGGGCCTGATGCCAGGACATGGCTCCCACTGGCACCCTGAGGAATCCAGTATGGTTTTGCTCTTCCTCTCTGGGATGAGAGGCCAGTTTTCTAGATTTTTAGAGTTTTCACAGTTTTAGACCTGAGGTGTGGCTGAGCATCAGGGCTGCTGGTCTGCCTGGTGCTTGGCCTCACGCAGGGTTTCAACTGAGCAGTAGCATTTTCTCTTTCACCAGCAAAGCAAGTTTCTGCCAATATGACCTGTCATGAAGCACACCAGTCAGCAGGAGGGACCAAAGAGAAAGGGAGTTTCTCTCAGGCAATCAGCATGTCCTCCATCCAGCTGTGGGCAGCCACCCAGTCCTAACCTGGGTGCCCTGCAGCACTGCTGATCCTCCTGCCAGCTCGTGAAGAGGAGCTTGTTGCTCCTCCAAATGGCCTGGAAGTTCACATACAGAAAATTCACAGCCATATCCTTTCCAGTATTAAAGTCTGGCCGCACAACTGTATTTATGGATTTGTTTTAGTACTTCTTGCCAGGTTCAAACATTTGTGCTAAAACTGTGAATTGTCCAAATATGCAAGTATAAGAATCATAGAATCATGTTTGGAAAAGAATAGAATTAGGTTGGAAAAGACCCTTAAAAGGTCATCTAATCAAACCTTTAACCTAGCATACTGTCAGGTTGACCACTAAACCATGTCCCTAAGCTCCACATCTACACATCTTACAAATACCTCCAGCAGCGGTGGCTCAGCCACTTCTCTGGGCAGCCCGTTCCAGTGCTTAACAACATTTTCAGTGAAGAAGTTTCTTCTGATACCCAATGTAAACCTACCTCCCCTGGAACAACCTGAGGCCATTTCCTTTTGTTCTGTTGCTTGTTACTTGGGAGGAGAGATCAACCCCCATGACGTTACAATCTCCTTTCAGGTAGTTGTAGAGAGTGATAAGGTCTCCCCTCAGTCTCCTTTTCTGCAGGCTAAACAACCCCAGTTGCCTCAACTGCTCCTCATAATATTTGTGCTCTAGACCCTTCACCAGCTTTTTGCCCTTCTTTGGACATGCTCCAGTACCTCAATATCATTCTCATAGTGAGGGATCCAAAACTGAACACATTACTCAAGAAGCAGTACCTTGTACTGGGGGACCATCACTGCTCTAGTTCTGCTAACCACACTATTTCTGATATATATAAAAATATACACTATTACTTTCTGTCTTCCTCCTCACGGGTGCCAGCCAAACCACATAGCACCTGCACAGAAAACCTTTGGTTTCAGTCTGCAAAATGCCATCTGCCGCCACAAAAGGCCTCTACCATGTCTTTGGCTGAAGGAGGTCCTGCCTTTAAACCAGCTTGTTCCCTGGCCAGGAACATAACCTTGGGGGCTGTTTGTGGTTCTCTGTAGCAGCACACAAGCACTGTTGGTTTTGGCTGGGAAGACATCAGTAATTTGATGTCCACAGAGGATAGTGTCTTACTGCTGCAGGGAGCAATATGAAAACATTGACTGCCAAAAGCAACTTTCCTCTTTCCAGCTCCATGGCTGGAGGCAGACCCAGGAGATCACAGAGGTGAGGGTCAGAGAAAACAGAGGAAGATACTAAAGAACAAAGTAGAGAAAGTGTTTGCTTGGTTACGCCAGTAGCAAAGAGGAAAGAGTCAGCAAACCCAGACCAGAGTTTGCTCTGTTAATTTAATCCCACATAATCTGAGACTGTATGATGCAACATACAAAACACTGAAGGAAAAGTATTAGTGAACAGACTTGCTGGCTACATCAGAACCAGGCAGTCTGGTACAGATCCTTGCATGCAGCCAAGTTGCTGGAGGCCACCTAACCCCAATTAAGGTGTCTAGCGCAAACCCTGTGCATGCAGACAGAGGGAGCAGGGATGAGAGGAGGAATCTGAGGTGCACAAGGCACAGTACAACCCAGAAGAGCTGTGGGCAAGTGAGGTGACCCAAGAAAGACTGAAATGGAGAAGCATGTGTCAGTGTTCAGCACAGAGGACTGCAAAAACCCTCCCTTTTTTTTCTCCATTGGATAAAGTTAGCATAGGTTAAAAAATTATACTGAAGGAAAAAACAAACAACCAACCCAACAGATATAACTAGGGAGATCTTTGGGAAAAAGAAAGGTGAAGTGAGGAGAGCTTCAGGTTATGTGGCCCCAAATTAGGGAAAGACAAATTAATCCAGACCTCCAAGCCGACTATCAAGGAATGCTCATACTTGATAGAGTGTGTTAAACACCCAAAAGGATAATAATCTGCCTTGACTATCAGCATTTGTGTCCAAAAATCTGTCAGAATTTTAGTGAGCTGGAAGGATGACTGGATGACTTTGCAATGAAACTGCTAGAAGATACGAGTTCAGTTTCTGTCTCTCCTGTAACCTTCCTGTGTGACCCTTTTCATGTTCTCTCTCCCTGCCTCACCATCCCACTTACTCAGATGTCAGGTAGCACCCAGCAGACATTGCCTCGCTGCGTGTTTACAGTCTGCCTGGGAGAACTGACTACACTATCAGATGGGGCCAGCAGGCACAACTTAAAGAACTATTGCCAGTCATAAATTGTATTAAACCAGCTTCTACCTCACAGTTGATATAAATAACCAGTGCTAGTAACAGGTGATAACGAGCAGCAGACTATTTCAGACAGAGAGAAGCTTTCACTGTTTCATTTAACCCAGTACACACACATACAAACTAGTCAGTTTTTCAAAAATGAGGATGCAGATGAGAGATTCAAGGACAGTTCTAACTTGCCCTCTGTCAATTTACAAGAGAATTTATTCCAGACTATTCATACATGAATATTTAGCATGGCAACAATTACATCCAATGACACCCATGAGATACATAGTGCTGAAGACCCTCTCCAAGGAACATACACAATGCTTGGTGTCAATTTTTTTAACTGAACATTTGAAATGTGAGAATTATATTTCTTTACATCTTGCAATAATGTTTTCTTTAATTATTATATCAATTTCTTATATATTGCTGCCCTGCTTTACAAATGAGAGGTGTGATTGATTCACACAAGCAGAAATGGATACGTGACAGGAAGTAAAGGGGAGAGACAGCGGCTGCTGAGGCATGTTAAAATAGCCTGTGGTCAATCTTATTCTTAATGCAAAGACCTTGTTTTTGTTGTATAAAGGAAAAAGGAGGGGGAAGGGAGAGAGGCTGTTAGGGGGAATCACTCAGGGTTTAAATAGCACAGACTTAAGGACATAGAAAAAGAAGGTGGCTTCAAGTCCTTAAATAAGATTTAACCCCAAAACCACAAAATAGTGAACATAAGGCCTATAAATGGCTAGGTAGAATGCTTTTCTGCATGGATAATTTATTTGTTCTCAATATGAAGCTCTCTGGTTTCATGCCCTATTATAAGCCCTTGCTGTGGAGAGCATTATTAGTTGGCGAAGAAAAAAAATAAAATAAAAAAGCTATGACTTTTCATACTAAACATTCCAGATACAATCCTCTGACAAATCCAGTAATATGGCAGCCAGGGAATTCTGAGGTCACAGCACATACACCTACAGTTGTGATGACTTGCCTTGCAAGCCCACTTAATTCAAGATCTACATTAAACTGGACACCATTCCAAAGAGCAGGTTTACCCAGGACTGAGACAATAAAACACGTCCTTTACTCACCACAAAATGTTTTTCCTCAGCAGATAGTGTAGTGTCTGTGGTCTTTAATTCACATGAATTCTGACTTCACTGCAGAAGCGAATACAACAGGCAAAGCCCACAAGTAACACCTGGAATCAGCTCTCTGGTTAAAGTAGGATACATCTCACTTCCAATGGCTTTCTAGTAACCACTAAAAGTGCCTCTCAGAGCCTGGATGACCACTCATTTCTCCTGCATTATGCCAAGCATGATTTCTTTTGCCAGGAACAGAGTGGATTTGAGCAGCTATACTAAGTCTACTGAGAGTGAAAGAGGTTAGTCTTCTTGTATGTATTACTCAGCAAAAGACTTATAATCCACTAAATATTTTCCTAAAAACATAGAAATCCATATAGCAATAATCCTTGTCTTAGGACAATTAAGTTTAATAAAGCTTTCTAATGAGGTTTTACAGCCTTCTGAAAATGTGTTCTTGATGAGAATAACAAGTTGTTTCACCTAAAAATGTGGCCCTGGAACTCATTCATAAGGCAAGGGAGCATGTCTGCTTCTGTGGTCCGTGCAATACAATCTCCAGAGAAATCCACCTACCAGTTGCATGGTTGGACTTGATAGTATAAGCCCCAGACATCATGGGACTGTCTTCTAGGCAAAAAGGACCAAGTTGCAGCACATTATTCACTGAATTAGAAAAGAACAAACATTTAATAATTGCAAATTTAAAAGCAGAATTCTGTAGGAGTGGGATAAGGAGATAAATCATTAAAGGATTAGATACTACTGAACAGAGAAATGCAACAAGGTCAAGAAATGAAACTAAGCCTTTGGCTCATCAGTATTCTCCTAAAAACCAGTGGCACTGCCTCTCTGAAATTAATTTAGTCCCTGTCCATGCCACCCCTTAGACATCGTGGGAGAAGTCAGATATTTGCCTCCTTAAATTAATTTCTAAAACAGCCTAATTGATAGAAACTATGCATCTGTCACCTGTCCATCTCGCCTCTGAAATTGTTGGCACCATTTACCCAACACATTCAGTAAAATTTCTTCATGCATTTGAACCAGTTTATTTTTTTCCCCACTAATAGTCCAAGTGGCAACTTCTCATGACAAGAGAAATATTTCTTAGTTTTCTGCAGGCAAAGTTTTCCTGTATCATGAACATTTGAATTTGTGAATATGTCTCCAGAAGACTGTTTATGGTTTACAGATTTTAGCTTAGGTAACAGGGACAAGTGTTAGTATTTTGGGATTAGACTTGTCTCCTATCTCTAGTACAGGCCTCCCCTAAAACCTTGCAACCCTTCCTATAGTATGTAAACCTTAAATCCTTCCAAAATAATACAGCAATAATCAGGACCAGATATGGTCTCAGTTCTTACTGGGAGAGAGCCATGAAGTCATACCATGAGACAAAGGTGCAGTGGATGCTGATTTAGACTCATCATCTGCACCACCCTTTTCTAATAAGGCTAATACCACCGTGGTGGTAAGGTCAGGTTACAGGAACAGACAAGGGCGTAAACTTTAAGTAATTCCTGCCCAAATGGGAATTTTACCGTTCTAATCACTCTTTGACTAAGAGTTTTAAATAGTTACTTTTCCTGACTAGGCATTAATCCAAGACAGGCAAAAATAAAAAATGCAGTTTAAATTAAAGATACGGATTTTTTAATCTGTTGAACAAGATTGCTCTCAAATGAGAGCCTATTAAAGCTTGCAGCTCATTTTGAGGTGGTGTGTAGGCCAGCCATGTGCATTGTGGCTGGTGGTATTCTGAAGGAGAGGTTCCAGTGAAGAGGTAGCACTATGAGACACCTTGAAGCCACCTAACAACAGAGGAGCCTAAGCTAAGGCTGCTGTTCCTGTCTAACTCTGAGTAGTCAACTGAGAGTGAGAGAACCATCCCAGAAGGTAATTCATCCCTTGAGACCTCAGCCACCCTCTAGAAGTGTGCATCTGTACCCACTTGGTTACTTAGCATGCCTTTGGCAATTAGGCTTTTTATGTGTATACCTAAGAGATGTGTAAATTTAGGGACCAAGTCAAGGCTTTGTGCCTTGGGAAGGGAGGTTCATGCATGCAAATGAGATTCGCTTGAACTGTTTTGCACTGTATCTGCAGAACTTCCATTTGGGCGATCTTGAATCTAAGTAAACTCAGGTTTTACTGGGCACTTGAGTTACAATTCCAGGATGTTTAAGACTGCTTAAATATAGAGAAATATATATATGCTTGTGCTGTTATGGCATACAGAAGCCTTCTGATTTTGTTGCATAACCCTGACCCTGTGACACCATTTTCAGGTTTTATCTCTCTACTCCACATTTCTTCCCCTTGTGGAGCGTTATCACTCTTGATTCATCACCCTTAGTGACAGCTCACTCTGTTCAGTGTGATTCCTGGTCTTGTACACTTTCTATTGCTTTTTCTTTCTTACCAAAAGTTCTCTATTTATTTCCATCACTGAATAAATTTGAAAAAAATTGTGCTATTCTGGATAAATAAATAATGAAAGATGTAGTCTTTAAAAAAATCTAATAAACCTTCTTAATCTATTCATATGTTACTCTAAGTAAATGGAGATTATTTTTCTATATTTTTTGGAGCTGGAGTCTGAGAAGAAAATAATATTGTGTTGTGCTGACAATCATCTTTCTCAATCATGCTTGAAATATGGATTTCCTTGAGTTGTAAGACACTGATTTAGATCCTGTTGAATTTAAGTAGAGTATGGAGGAGTGTCTGAGTGAACCACTTGGTGCAGTGTCTTTAGCAGCTTATCTGGGGGTCATCCTCTTTCCAAGCAGCAACCATGATCCTGCAGCCATGTAGGCAGGCTCCTTAATCTACACAAAGGCTCACTAAAGACCTGATTTCCATGGAAGGATATTCCTGTTCAATGCTGTTTATAAGACTGGGGCCATTGTGAAGTCCAGCAACTCCTGTTCCTACTTTGTGCTTCAAAATTTCCTGTATTTATGTTATCAGATAGGTAACAGCTGTTACATGCTGAAATCCTCCTCCATATCACTCAGACAATAAATTCACATCAGAAAAATTACAGTTTTAAAAAAATCAACTTATATTATACACTCTTGAAAGTATTTTTGACACTCAATAAAACAGCAAGACTGTTGGGAAAAGAAAGATTATAAACCAGTGCAGGGATTCAAGGAAAAAGTCAAAAAGTAAGAAATGGCATTGTTAAATTCAGAGGTTTGCAGGTGTCCCTAAGAATGCAAAAATTTGCATCCAATTTTTTTTTTTTTTAATCCAACATATTGACAGGAACAGCTATTTCAAGAAGCACATCTGCCTTTTCCTCCTCCTTTTCTTAAGAAACTTTTCCATTCAGAAGCATCGCACAAAAATTCTTAATCCCTGAAAACAATCCAAGCATAGCCAAACAGCTGATATGGAATCAGAAAGGTAACAGGATTGTTTGACTTTTAGCTCACCTCTCTCTGAAGGTCCTTTCATTTCAACAAAAAGCCCCTTATTTTCCATTTCAATTCCCAGCAAATCTGTGTCCCCAGTCACTCTAGTCCATCACTGTCCTGGATTCATCCCTAGCACAAAGGTGCTACCCTGGCCATACTCTGCCTTATCTCAGCATCAAAAGCAAAACCCTCCAAAAACACACCTTCTGCTTTCCTTAGGTCAGGTAGACATTTGGAGGTTTGCTGATGATATTTCTAGCATTTTCCCCACCCACTGTGATAACACAATTGCAAATGAACCAGAGGTGCTGACCAGCTCACACTGAAACCTGTGATTCATGCAAATAATGTCCTTCTAGAAGTCTGTGGGCTTTAAAAGCACACGTGCAATGATTAAATAGAGCCATGCTGTGAGTGGCTGGCATTATAACTAGAGAATTTACATCCTTTCTAGCAATGATTTTTCTATCAAGCCTTCAGCAATGGTTGCTCATTCTTTCTTTGCATCTTTCAGTCTGGATTATCTCAATGGCTGAAAAAGGCTGGGGAAAATTAAAAACTGTGACACTGCTAGACAGCCTCTTGGAAGCCCGCAGGTTGGAAACCGAGGTGTAAATACAGTGGATGGAAGCATTCGGTGTGTGAGAGGAGAGCTGGATAAAGCAGCTTGGGATGTCAGAGATGGGGGTGTGTCTGCTGCCATGAACAGTAATTCTAATAGCAAAAAGTGAGGCAGAGCTACAGAGTGCTACTAACTGATTTCCTTCCCTTGTCCTTGGTGGTAGGCAGGTAGAAAAATTAATTCTTGCAGATATAATAGAAGCTGAATCTGCTTATCGATGTGGGTTTGTTCAGGCAGGAGCCCTGCCAGTCATCAGCAAGAGGAATCCCTTTGGCTCAGAGGGACAGCAAGCGCTGACTTGCCAGATGCCCAGGGCTGTTGTGATTGACATGTGCTGCTCTGACAGGCGCAGACATGTCCCCTCTGCCTCCCTCTGAAGCTGCAGGATGATGTCTGCATCAGGCAGGCCTCTGCATCCCTACAAGTTGTCCTGCCCCAAGCTCAGAGCTTGAAGACCCCATCAGGAGGTTAGGCCACCTTTTTGGCATTTTTTGCCAGAGGTTTTAATATTTTGCCTGTCTTGCTCTGTACACTACAACAGTACCCAGCCACCATGTGGCCCCTTTGACTTCATCCTGATCTCCTAGATATCTGCCCAAATCTCAGTGCCCATTTAATTCCCTGCTTGCCCAGCCCTTTCCTCTCCAGCTCTCCCATACCATGCAAACTCACTATGAGTGACAAGTGTGCTGCAGCAGCAAAGAAAGCCAACAGGATACTGGGTTTCATTAGCAAAGGCATCACTAGCAGAGATAAAGAAGTCATCATCCCACTCTACTCAGTGCTTCTCAGGCCACACCTGGAAAACTCCATTCAGTTCTGGTCCCCACTATACAAACAAGATGTGCACAGGCTAGAGAGGATTCAGAGAAGGGCCATGAAGATTGTCAAAGGATTGGGAAGCCTGCTGTGCAAGGGAAGTCCAAGAGAAATGGGTTTGTTCAGCCTGGAGAAAAGAAGGCTTAGGAGAGACCTCATCACCATGTTCCAGTACTTGCAGGGCAGCTGCAAAGAAGATGGAGACTCTTTTTACAAGGAGTCACATGGAAAAGATGAGGGGTAATGGGTGCAATTTACTCCTAGGGAGATTCCAATTGGACACAAGAGGAAAATTTTTCACAATGAGAACAATCAGCCACTGGAACAATCTCCCCTGGGAAGTGGTGGATTTCCCCATACTGGACACTTGTAAGATTGGTGGACAGGGTGCTGGGCCACCTTGTGTAGACCATGATTTTGCCAGGAAAGGTTAGATCAGATGATCCTTGAGGTTCCTTCCCACCAAGTATTCTATGATTTTATAAGTAAGTCTTCATTCCTTGTGTTTCACCAGTGCCAATTTTACTCCCATTTCTCTCAGATTTGTGTAGAGAAAGGAGGGAAGGGCAGAAAGGAGGAGCTGCTGTGTCCTTGTTGTAGAAGACTGCGTGTCAGTGGAAGTTCTGCACTTCTTGAGATGCTTCTTGTTCCAGTGATCTTCCACTCTCCTGCTCTTGGGAGGCAGAGACCCTGGCCAGGTATGCTCAGCACTACTGCTGCATCACTTGAATTTTAACTTCAGTAGTCAAAGAAGTCACCAATTTACCTAGTGTAGGTTTGTACTCAGAAGCCTTGAGTAGTGACTTGGAGCCTTGAGTAACTAGAGAAGTCCTAGAGCATAGTAAGGCCTCTGAAAACCTATTTTGGCTTCAGCCCCCAAGAGTATTCCCTTGCCACTGTCCCCTCACGCCACTGGGGTTGCAGACAAGGTGAGCATTAGCAAACACTGCTTTCAAAACACTGCAAGGTGCTCAGCTCCCATTTGATTACCCTTAGTGGGTGTCCAGGCACCAAGGATTGCAAAACAGTATTACCCCAATTGTTCAGAGCATCTGCTCAAGTAAGAAAGACTTCTGAGCCACTCAAAAATCCCAGTGATTGATGCAGAAATCATTGTAAAAATATAACATCTAAATGTGTATTGCATGTACATTCCAAATATTGTCCTGCACTAAATCAAAGCAAATATGTTTTTTCCTCTTAAATTTACTGGGACAAACTAAGCCTTTTAATAGAGCTATGATGATTTACACCAACTGATGTTCTGTCCCTTTATGGTATTCTTTACTTATTTTCAAAACATCAGGGGAAAATTAACGATTATAAAAAACCCACAGATGCTGTTATTAATTTCCTGTAAGTTTTGGGGGCTAGCGGTTGTGTTTGCTTCTCTTTTGCTCTCTCACTGTCTCCCCCAAGAACAATCAGAATAATAGAAAAATATACAATGTTGCTATTATTACCTCTTTTTTCATGCCTTGGTCTACTTTTTCTTACACTTCTGTTTATACCTTTCTAGAAGTAGGAATTCTTTGAGCAAGAATCCTTACAAAGAGAAATTATAGTCGTCCTACACCTAATGCATTGCTGAAGAAGAAAGAGGATTTATTATCTTTCAAGTATCTTTTCATGAAGAATTTATCTCAGCAGGTGGACTCAATCTATGTGGGGTAGGTAAACATAAAATTTGATCCACAGTTTTTAGAGCTACTGTAAAGTCATCATTTATGTTGGCATCTTTGCTAATAAGTGTTTCTATTTATGCTGAAAGAGATTAAATTGACATTCCTCTACTTCTTGTTGTAGTATACTTTGGCAAATGAGGGTTAAAACTACTCTGTGGCTGAAAAGGCTTATTTCCTTGCACAAAATTGTAATAAATAAAAAAAAAGTTTGTCCTTTTTGTGTTGCCCTTTCCTCCTCCACCCCTTCATCTTTCCTTTCCTTCCTCTAAAATTCTGCCCTGCCCTAGTTTGTAGGCACACTCTATTAGCTTCACATTTTTTAGACTATTATCTATAAGCAGAAATAGCTTAAATCTTGGCAATACTGGTCAAGGATAACATTCATACTCTTGACAAGAGACTCTCTCAGCTCTAATCTACTTCACTTCTAATTACTGAATTATTAAAGCCAGAGACCCTCTTGTGCTCTGTCAGTACCTACCTTGCTCCTGAAATACCAGCAGTGATGGTGGAGCTGCTGCCAGCTTTGAGCTTCCACAACAGCTGCCTTGGAGTCATTGAGGAAAGATCTGCAATTTCAGATGAGCATGAAGTGGCTCCCTTTGCAAGTCTGAAGAGTTACAGGAAAAATTCTCTGGCTTCCAAGCAGTGTGTCCACAATGAAAAGATAGCACTTGCAGAATACTGAGTGCTCTTTAGCTGCAAAAATAAATAAATAAAGAATCTCATAAGGAAAGTTAAGCTATTCACTCACCTGAGCTCTTAAATAGCCTCCTCATTGATTTGAAAGTTCCTGACAATGAATGTGACAACCTGAGGGCAGTTACTGATTTTCTCATGTCCAAACAATACTCAGGTGGACCCAGAACTGCATTATCTGGGACTGAGTCAAATCGGTTCTCATAACCAGAAGAGTAGTTTCTAGTTCTGCTCTTGTGCATGGACTGGAGTAAAGCACAACTGGAAAGGAAGCCAAAGAACTGAGATGGAGCAACACCCATGTGTGCCACACTTGGCTACCTGCTCATAAAGACCATTACAAGAGTTCAGCATTTCTAGGCTTCTCTACCTTCATAGTTTGCAACAGATATAAAACAACAGAGACCAGACAGTGTAATTATTTGCCTGATGCTCAGCTTTCAGTCCCTTCTGGACCTGTTCATGGTAGCTAGAACAGCAATGAAAGTTGTGATAGCACATTAACCATAGGCATGGAAATGAGCTTGTGCTATGATGCTGTGGCAGAAACCACAAGGGCATTCATGTCACCCTGCTAACCTTCTCCGGTGTGAACCAAAGTTACTCAAGTCCTAGCAAAGCCAATGTTTTTATTACAAAGGCTGCTTTAAACTGATGGTTTGTATGTCTGTTTGCTTTTGAATTTAAAAATGAGATAAAACAAACCGATTCTGCTGGCCTTAGTGCCAGAAAACACTTAATTTTTTTATGGAACCTATAATTTGAATCTAATTTGACCTGACAGAGTCGACTGACCATGCAGTTATTTGGCACCTGCTGAATACCTCCCCATTAAGCCAAATTTACACTAATAAGCAGCAGTCATTACCATTCACTGTCATTAGATTAAATCAGTTACCTGCAGCACCTCCCAGTAAACATAAATCTTGATAAGATACATTCCAGTTAAGAGCCAAATTCTTCCTTCTCATTCATTTTCACTGCTCGTGCCTTTAAGGTCCGGCAACCTGCCAGGCACATTGCACGTGTGTTTGTTGGATGTTCATGTGCCACTCTCTTGTTGTGGATCCTTGGGAGAAGGAAGGATACAGCTGTTTGCTGCTGACATATGCTAACAGCAAACTGAGAGGGCTTTTTGGCAACCTCATCTGTGCTGCCCTGCATACTGGGGAGCAGACCTCAGGTTTTATTTTCCCCATCCCCACCACGTGTAGGAGAAAAGTGGAATCAGTTGCAGAGCTCTTTTAAGCCTTCAGTTTCCATTTTCTTTGTTTTTCATTTATTCTTATTTTTAAAATAAGTGGTTTGAGTATATTTGTTTCCAAAAATTCTGACATCTACCTGCTTAGACTATTGTAATATTTTAGTTTTATTTTTAGATTATATTTTATTACTTTAGGGCATGCCAGAAGTAGAAATACAGAAGATTATGTATAGAGTTCAAAGGTGTGTTGTGCTGTATTCTGTCACCACATGATACATTTGTTAAAATGATAACATAATATATTTTATGGTTTATTTGGTTTAGCTTACTGTAAAAATAATTAAGTCTAACCACTACATACTACAGTTTGAAATACTGTATTTTCCAAATGACTATGTGCCTTTGTTGGTTGGTAATGATATTGTCTGAAAATCTGCTTATATTTTGTTTTGAATATGTCTCATGTTTGCATTGAAATTAAACTATTTGGCTCTTTCAGCAAGAGAATAAATTAAACTTTTGTTTCAACACTATGTGGAGGCATTTTGATACAGAAAATAAATATTTAAATATGCATTATATAGCAGCTGTCTTAAATGATTTAAAAATAAAATAGTGCAAAGCATAATATATATATGAAAGAAAAGTAATAGAACGTTTCAGCTATCATTAAGTTAATGTTGCATCAGAAGTAGCAAGGAACAGCTATGGCTTAACAAAGGGATAGTAAATCTTGGGGGTTTTTTCCCAGTGCTAAGTCCTATGAGAGAAAAAAAAAAATTGAAAACACATTAGTTTAGATGCAAAACTTTGTCAATAGTGACACCACATAGTCAAAAAACCCATAACTTTTCCAAAACACTTTTTCTTCCAATTAAATTTCCAGGCACCTCCAAAAATTTTCCCTATATACTGATCTGGATAGTTCACACAGAGATGGAAGGAGGCTTTTTACTCTGGCTTTTTGGGTTAATCTAATGTTTCAATTCAGACATTCAGTGGTACCAGCTCCACAACTCTTTTTTCCTAGGTGACAGTGTTGGAGTAATTACCATCTTTTACCTTCAGCTACTCAATTAACTGATTTGAGTTGAAAACACTCATTTTTCAATCAACATACAGCTGAGGAGAGGGGTCGTCAGGGTGGGAGCAAGCAGCTGGAATCAAACACCTGTAAATTGGTCATGCCAGTGCAGGGGGGCATCTGATGAGCCACAGTCACTCTGTAACAAGCATGTCAGTTCTGTTCCCAAGAGAGCTTGTCACACTGAGTCACAGAATGGTTTGGGTTGGAAGGGACCTTTACAGATCTTCTAGTCCAATCCCCCTGAAATGAGCCAGGACATCTCTCACTAGACCAGGTTGCTCAAAGCCCCATCCAATCTGCCCTTGAACACTTACAATAATGGAGAGTTCACAACTTAGCTGGGAAACCTCTTCCAGTGTCTCATCATCCTCATAATAAAAAAATTCTTCCTTATATCCAGTCTAAAAGTACTCTCTTTCAGTTTAAAACTATTGCCCCTTGTCCCCTACAGGCACTAGTAAAAAGTTTATTTCCATCTCTCTTGTGAGTCCTCTGTAAGTACTGAAAGGTCACAATAAGGCCTTCTCTTGAAGGCCTTATTGAAGGGGTTGAACAACCCCAACTCTCTCAGGCTTTCTTCAGAGAAGTGTTCCAGCTTTCTGACAACTTTTGTGGCCCTCTTCTGGACCTGCTCTAACAGGTCCATGTCTTGTACTGGGGAAACCAGAGCTCAACACAGTTCTCCAGGTGGGATGACTCAAGAGCACTGTAGAGGGGCTAACCTCCCTTGCCAGCTGGTCACACTTTGATGCAGCCCAGGATACAGTTGGCTCTCTGGGCTGCAAGCACACGCTGCTGTCTCATGTCTGACTTTTTTATCCACCAGAATCCCCAAGTCCTTTTCTGCAGGGCTGCTCTCAATCCTTTTGAGCCTCAGTCTTTACTGATATTGGGGATGCAGGTGCAGGACCTTGCACTTGGTCTTGTGGAACTTCATGTGGTTCATTCACATGGACTCACTTCTCAAGCCTGTCAAAGCTCCTTTGGATGGCATCCCTTCCCTCAAGCAAATTGGCTGCATTACTCAGCTTGGTGTCATCTGCAGCTTTGCTGAGAGTGCACTCAATCCCACTGTTCATATCATTGATGAAGACTTTAAATAGTATTGGTTCCAGTATGGACTCTTGAGAAACACTACTCATTATGATTTTCCCATTGGATATAGATAGAGCTGTAGACAGTAACACTTTGGATTCAGCCATCCAGCAAATTCCTTATCCATCTAATTGTCCATCCATCAAATCTGTATCTCTTATTTAGAGGCACGACTGCTGTGGGGGACCGTATCAAAGGCCCTACAGAAGTCCAAGTAGATGTCATCAGTAGCTCTTCCCTTATCCACTGATGCAGTCGCTCCATTCTCATGCAAGATAGGGGAAGAACAAACTCCAAAACACTCCAGATTCTTCATCTTTGTGAATATTTGGATTTGCAGAGATGTGAGAAAGTTTTTATCTTTTGCTCTGGGTTCCTTGGGTACCCTCACCAGGACAACATTTCATGAGGGTTAAAATTCTTTGTATGCAGATGTTTATGTTTAGGTATCATCTCTATTGTTTATTAGTGGATGCTTAACTTCCACAGAGGGTTAGAAAAGGTCATCACTATAGAAAAGTTTTGTATAAACTAACAGTTTCTGGTATTTTATTTAAAGAGAATAATAGATTGCATGAAAAAAACATGCTGAAAGTGCTCTACTCCAAAATGAGATGACAAATCTATTTTTATTCAAGCATACAACATGCTGTAAACATTTTATTTTTTGAATATGCTGGATGACATGCACCCATAGACATATCAGATAATTTACACAGTATGTAATGAGAGTGATAATGAACTTACATCCTCTGAAAAAAAGCTTTGTTGAAGTAAAGTTGAGCTTATATATCACAATTAAACTGAATAAAAGCACTCTGATTCTAAAAAGAAAGTATTGGCATGCATGAAATTTTCCTGTTAATGCTGAATTTAAGTTTTTAAAATATGAAGGCCAGGAAGTTCATTCTTTAGGTTCTACAAACAATGACAGTCCCTTCCTACCCACTATCTCCCCCCACCAGCCATGCAGCCCACATCAGACCAAGGCCCTAACTTGACTTAGGAAATATAGGGAAAGACAATCACAAATTACCTTGATTTCTAGTGATTCCTAGAATCCCACCAATGGGGTATTTTGAATTGCTGGGGGCATGGAAAGCCATTTCCTTAGCATATCCTCTCCCAGCATGTTTGGAGAAGGACTTTCCAACTACCTTTAGCAAAGAAATGGAAATACCATTCATTTGTGAATCAAGTTAATTTGGGACCCACAGGTCCTCTAGAAAGGGACCACTCAGAATCCTGAACTGATCTGGAGACTCCTACTCTCTTCGCTTCTTCTATAGTTGTATGTCAGGCTTTCTAGACAGTTTTGAATCAGGAGTCCAAAGGCTTCTTTTAAGTTTACAGATTACCTGCTCATCAATCTGTGCACGCTGTGGCTGCATGCACTGACATTCTGAAGGATAAAAGGTGAAGTATGACTAGCAACTTCTACAAAGACAGCAACTAAGACATGAATACACTTTTTTTGGCCCTCATGTGATGTGAAGCAGGAGAGAATCTGGTTCTGTGACCTGGCTGATGATTATTTGGAGTAAGTGGAAAAAAAATCTTGCTGGTTCAGGATTAGGCAATCCCAGGAGTTCTGAGTCTTTATATTTGCAGATTTAATACTGGTTTACTTGTTCAGTGCATTGCTTTTGAAGAGGCTTGAATGATTAAGAAGTTCAGCTTATGAGACTTTTGGCTGAGCAATGCTACGTCAGCTAGGAGGGAGCCAGGGCAAAGGCACTGAAAGTCAAATCAAGGAGAGTATTTGGTATGAGGTGTCATTTGCATGAGTGTTATTTGGATAGAAGGAACTTCTGGAATTATATCCGTTTCTATTCTAGTCCCTCAGGTTTCCCCACTCAAAAGTGTTTCCTACTGCTCCAGCTGTCAGCTTTTTAATGCAATCAGACATTTTTTAACATGGTTGGACCAAGTAATTTTCTATGTTTTGTGTTTCTGTACTAAAGTGCATGAAATGTACATGGTTTAAACAAAAGCATGTTGTTTAGAGCTCCTTTTAGGGGGTGGAGGGATGGGGAGAGGAAAAAAAAACGCAAGCAAACCTTGTCAGTGATGAGGTTTTTAAAACACTTAGATTTAATTGACAAAAAAAAAAAAAAAGAAGTTATTTTTAATGTTGCCTTTTGTGAAATCTCTAGTTCTCCTTCAAGCTGTGTCAAGTGGCATAATAAAGTAGCCGCAGACATGAGAGCTTGTAGCAATTTCCCCCAGCTTTTCCTTTGTATAGCAGCCCTGGGCGCTGTTAGTTGTGCTCGTTTTATAGCAAAGCTTCTTGCAGTAGGAGGGAAATGATGGGAGAGCACCTGTGAAACGAGAAAATTAAAATAACAATGGAATCGTGTTGTGAGGTGCAACCTTCTGCCACTGACTCAGCATGTTCGTGAACAAGTGGGTGATGGTCCATGTGACTTGTACTGACCTAGTTGACTCAATCAAAGAACTTGAAATAAGATGTTACTACCAACTTTGGCACTTCAAAGGGCGTTAAAACGTCGCAACCAAGATCTTGTGTGCATTGGGCTGGAAACAGAAGGAGATAAATACAGAAATGGAATGTGAAGACATAGTGGAGAGAAAACTGTGGAATAATCAGGAATGCTGTTTAGTATTTCTCCTTTAATAAACAGGCACATTTGTGCTAGAGTAAACTTGTTAGAACTCGTAATTTTAGTATAGCTCAATGTGTGGAACTTTTCACCAGAAAATAAGTTCTTCAGTTACCTTAAACTTTAACAAAATATATAAGGCAGTGGGTACCTCTACTTCATACCAGTTAGTAGCAGAAAAAAGACAGGGCATCTGGGATGCTGGGGCAGTCAAGAAGGGACGTGGCATTAACAAAAGGCAATGAGACAAGCACATGATATAAGAAAAATTATCTGACAGTTTGAAAACATGTTGAAGGACAGCACCAGGACTGTAGGGCTTTTCGGGATAGTCTTCTTATCCTCCCTCCCTTACCAACCTGGGTTTGCCCCCTCCAGATCCTGTCTTACTCTTCTCTGCCTCTTGCGGTTCTTGCTCCAACAGAGTGCAATGTTGGTCTGACCTTAGCAGAAGGCACAGAGAGAGACGAGGAAGGGAGATTGTCCTGTTCTCTGAAGCCAGACATCCATCTGACTCCTGTAGTCTAGGAAAACCCACAGTCCAATTCTCTGCAGCGAACCTAAGCTGGATTGGGAAAAAGATGGAAATAATGCTGTCCCAAGTGTCCCAAAATAGGTGTGGATTGGCATGGCCATGCCTCCTAGTGCTGGCAGGGTGGTGTTCACCCACTCTCCCACTCCCACATGTTTGGGGTAGTGGGAGAGAGGGAAGCAGGCAAGAGCAGGAGGCATAGCAATAGCTGCAAGTTATTTCCACCAGCTTTTGTTCCTATGCAGCATACCTGAGGTGAATAGGAAGGCTGGGCCATAGCTGGAGGCACGCAGATAACAAAGCATTTCAGCTCTACAAAGTGCTGCCACATTGAGGTCTGTGCTCCACACACCTTTGTCAGCAGCTGCTTCCCTTCCTTCCCTCCATGAGCTATGCCAAGTCCTGCTGCGTGCTTGTACCTCAGTGCATGAGGACTGAAATCTTGCAGCATTGCACAGGGCAGTAGTTACCCAGAAAAAAAATGTCTGGGTATCTATGTTTTAGGAAAACCTCCTAGCTTACCTTGGGAAAACTGGCTATAGTAGAATACACAGTATATACATGCCTGACTGCTTGATCACAGAGAATGTGTAAGGGAGGATGTGGGATGTGTAAGAAAGGGGAAGAAAAAGGAAAACATCAGTATGACTTATCAGCATGATTTTAGAGGGGACTAATTTTAGCTAAATACAAAAGTGGTTTGGGTGAGGAAGAAATGAACCCATCGTGAAACTTAGACTCTTTTTAGCTGCACTTAGACTTAATTCTGAGCTTTGGCTTGGACACCTGAAAACATAGAGAGATAAGTTTGTGCTGAGTAATATTTGAAGGTTTTATTGCAGCTACCAGGATTAGATGTTACTTAAAAAAAAAAAATTAAAAAAAAAGAAAAAAAAAAAGAGAAACTGTGGAAATTACTAGGCTTCTAAGGAAGTTCAGCTAGTGAAATATAGTTATCAGCATGCTTTGATTTGATCTTAATAAGTTAGGTGTATGAAAAAAAAAAAAGTGATTTACAGATTTCTCTGCAGTTTGTCTGTTTTGTGAGATTGACTCATGTGCAGCAGATTAGATTGGTTTAGAATAATCACCCTGGAAAGAATATGTTGCATCTTTAAATGATCTCTCTTTGAAGAAATGCTATACAAGACACAATTTGAAACTGAACTAACTGTTCATTCTGAGTATGTCTGGATTAAATGTATCCTTTAGTTCTGTTGATGAATGACCCAAAGCAGGCCACTTCTCTTCGTATTAATTATTGTTGTTTCCCTTTTTTTGAAAGTATATTTCAGTCTTGAGCTTGCTTCACTGAAATGACTGCTGTGAGGGAGCATTTGATATCTACAACTCTAGATTGGGCTATCAAAGGCTCAGACTATTGTTTTTGTTCTCTGAAAAGAAAACAACCCATTTAAAGCTGACCTAATGTTCTGTAACAGTCAAACTCTTTCCTCTTCTGCTTTCCCATATAAAATGGATTATTAATACATACACATACTTCAGAACTTCTATACACTCTTAGATCCTTCCAGCCATTCCCTGGCTTACATCCTCACCTACATTCTTCCTCTCTGTGTTGAATGGCCAAATAATTGCATTTATTTTACAGTTTTTCTGTTGTAATGGCCTGTTCCAGGACAGAAATCCCAGAGACTATAAACAAGGCCTCCAAGACTAAATAAACTGGTTTAACATATGGCTGAAGGATTAAACCTTGACAATTACCATCCCCTACAGATCTCAGCAGGGCTTCCATGTTGCAAGAGAGCTCCATTCTCTGTCATCCCACTTTTAGTAGCGTCATTCTTGGAGATATCTTCATTGGCTCTGAAAAATACATATGGTTTGTTTCTTTTAACAGGAGATTTCCACCAGGTCTCCCCTTGTATATTTGGTATGACAGCAATTTAATGAGACCTTTGAGTTTCATTTTGAATTTGACAGAATAATTTAAGAGGTTTTTCCCCCATTGTCTGATATCATAGAAATGAAAACACATCCCTTTTACTGCTGCTTACAAACTGGCTTTCCATTAAAATCCTATCCACTCTAATTTGAGAAGACCCATGAATTTAGAGAAGAGCAGTTGGATAGAGACAGCCTTGAAAGAGAGAATTATCCCAGCTTGGGACCAAAAACATTTGGCAAAGCTACAACCTGGAGATGGAAGCAGTATATATGCAGACCAAAATCCTGGGCATGACAAAGTAATTGTGGAAAATTCAAACCCTACGTTCAAGGGATTTCTCAGAAAGCAGGGTGGACTTGTCTGGTCTGGATAAGATTTACCCCTTACACCATGGTGACTTTTAATCTAAATATTCAAGGAAACTCATAAAAATGCCAGCCTAAAAGCTTCTTATCCTGATTGTCTCTTAGGGGAAAGAAATTTGTGAGATATTTTTCTAAGACAAGACTCAACCTTTCTGCCAGAAGGTGAGAGCTGACCTCTTGGTGCTAGAAACTTCGCCCACAGATAACATGCATATTGTATTTGCCCAAGAATAGGTTCTCTCTATTTGGAAAAAAATCTTATATATCTCACTATTTTCTGCATTTATAAAGTTCTTTTGTTAATGAAAAAGCTTCAGCAAGGGTTCACATACTCTCAGAGTAAACACTCAGTGCAAGTGAGGACCAGAGGTGTACGCTTCCGTGAAGCTGCCCTCTTCAGTTTTCACTTTATCAAATAAATTAAAGGTGCTTCATCTATACTTATAAGTACATCATTACTTGCAAGTGCTATATTATTATTATCGAAGTGTTCTTACACTGTCACAGAAAGACCTTGACATGCTGTAAATAACTTTGCCTCTCGCTTTGATACTACATAGACTCCTGCAATTGTGTTTATTGTCTGCAGGCATTATGGATGCCTAATATGAAAGAACTGGAGAGCTCACACTCAAAATGAATGGATATACATTCTCTTTCTATTCAAGCTGATTCTGTACCTCAGGGAATGTTTGATACATCATCTTGGGCTTTGGGACTGAAAAGGCTGAAAGGAAAAGAAAAAAAAAAACCCTGTACACTGACTCTTTCAGAGCTTATTTTTCATCACTGCTCTTCAGTAAATGAGGGAGACATAAAGCAGTACAGAGGTAGCAATGGCTGAACCTCAACAGCTTCTTAGGTACAGGTTGGATGCTTAATTATCAGCTCATGTGAAACTTTCTGATCACTAATCTTATACTAAACACTCATAAGATTCCTGGTGGCTGCTGTCTTGAGGTCACCAAGGCAGCCTCCAAAAAGAAATTTAGTGTTTCAAGATGCAGACCAGAGGAAACAAACAAACAAACAAACAAAAATAATACATTAAATTCACCACAATAAATGACCCAACTGTGGGTCAGCCTGCCAAGTTACATTAAAAACAAAATTTTAATCTGTGAATTGAGTGTCAACAACTCTAGCAAGACAAAATCTGTGACAACAGAAGAGAGAATATTTGTAGGCAGGAGAATCTGGCTAGGGAAGAAAATAAAGAACAGGCAAATTCATAACATCATCACCTTTCAGAAAGGCCTGAAAATTTTACTTGGCCAAAGATCCTCCTCCTAGCATTGAAACTTTCATCTCTTCACAGACCTGAAGCCAGAGACTTGATGAAGCCTGTAAGAGACTTTATTGTATTGCATGTTCTTTGCAAATCACTCAGATATGGGGGAGGTCAATGACAATATAAAAACCCTAGAAGGAGGATTTATGTTATTTCCAGTAAAAAGAAAAACAAAACAAAACTACATTACATTCTATAATAATCTATAAATTATAATGGAACTACTTTCCAACAATTGGAAAATGAGACATATCTACAAGGTGACACAAAATCCTTGCACCTGTTTCTTTCACCAACCTCTGTATCTCCCTCTTTCTAGTAATGGCTGATTTTCTGTAACCATCCCCGTATTTTTAGATTCCATATAAATCAGCCTTTAACAGAGAAAAAGGCTGAAAATATCAACAGGATTAAATGTAAGAGAAATATCAGTTTTGGTTTTGTATATAAAGCCATCCTCCACACTACATCAAGAAAAGGCTAGATGTACAACTGGCAACAATAAAAAAATACCAAATGTGTATATAGATAATACGAAAGAAATTGCTTAGAGTGACTTCTCACTACCATCTCTAGAATAACTTCCTAATATAAGAATCCCAGTCAAATACTCCAGGCAATTAGTTTTCTAATGAAGCTTAATACATACAAGAAGGGGATTATACAGCTTCACTGCTTGTAACTGGGAGCCTGCTGATGACCTGCAGGGTACCTTCCTGTGCTGTATCCTAATTTGCAACTAGGTTTGTTTCAGCTCAGATACAGAGCCAACCCAGGGCTTGAAAAGTTGGCTGGTTCAGATCTGCTTTCCTTTATCAAACAATGGTTGCAAAATCTTTGTTATTGCTGAGATGTGAACCAGAAAGGAATCCCCTTAGGAAGAAGAAAAAGGCCACTGTGCTTTCACTTCAGTTTTACTTACTGTCTCTGTGGGTCAAAGATACTCCTGGAATCCCTGCTATTGAAATACACTTATTTATTAGATTATGTGTTGGACTGAAATTTAACTAGCAAATCTAGTTTATTCCCTGCATATCTAGCTGTAAATGTTGTGCCTATCACAAGAGTATCTGCACACTTTGGTAACTTTGGTAAGCTCTAAAGGGTGCCAGTAGTTTATTAGGATGTTTGCCTGATGAAAATCTGAGTGACGTCATTAGAATCTGGTGGCTCTCCTAGCTATTAATGTATAAAACAAAACTGTAATTTTATGTGAATGGCGGGCACTTGCTTTTGAAAGCAAATTTTTTAAAATATTCCTGAGCTGCGCTGAAAGTAGCCGAAGTTTATAGCTACATCAGACAGAAAAAAATGTATGCTGCTCAGAAATATATTGATCACACTAAATAAATATCTAAACTATCACCTTTTCAGAGCCAAAAGTTTAATTCAATACATTAATAAGGCACAAATATGTGTTCCAAAAAACTGTAATAACTTCCTCTGTAATGCCTGCTAGGGTTTTAGTGGACTTTTTTCACGGGATTGAATGGGATAGAGTGCAACCCTCTGCATGGTCTTCCTAGATCTATGGAAAATAATTCTAAATTTCAATGGCAATGCACATTATATGATCACCACCACCTAGGCAATGACATTAGTTGCCATAGTAACTTCATGTTGCATCATTAAGAATTTTAAATGTTGACAGTTGGGAAGTATAGCTGAAACACTGGGAGAAGAGCAGAAAAGAGGCAGGGTTGAGAGAAGTGTACAAAGCTGAGTTTGTGCCAAGATGGACTGGGGGAACAATGGAGGAAACCAATGGCATGGATATATCAAGTGGCTTTTCTGTTTTCCTCTCAGATCATTGAAGCAGAGGGGGAAAAAACCTATTCTCCAGCTTTCTTATTACTCCCTTTTTCTAATCAGAAAGAAGGGCAACATGCCCATTTGAAACTGGTTACTGATGATCTCCTTTTGCATTGTTGACAAACTAGAAGTGCATGTGCCTGGCTGGGGAGCCACATCTGATGTCTCCGGAAATGGTGGTGTTTTTAGGTACATCATTATTCTGAGTCCTAGTTTGTTTGCACTTGTGTTTCTGTGCTGGTTCTGCTTAATAATGCCTTACACTCTCCATTAACCAGGATGGTCTTGGCTTGAGTTAAATAGGGCTCACTTACTTTTACTGAATCCCATAAAAGCTACACACTTCTGCTAAAGGTTACAACAAAAGACAGAGCATCTCCTGAGATGTCTGCACAAGCATTTCCTAGAACCAGCACTCATAATTTCTAGTCCTACACAGCTAAAGTCACACTTTATTTTGATGCTTTAGGAATATAAAATACAAATTTCCACCCATGATTTATCACTAATTTAGGATATAAGAATCTAAATGGGACATTAGACAAGCATATTAGTGCAAAGCCTAGCTGCTATGAAATGGCTATTAGAGATTACCTTTAAAAATATATTTTACAGCAGATATGCTCATCTTGTTGTTGAATAATCAATGGCTGTGCTTCTGTGTTAAATTTGTTAGTATACCTACAAGATGCAAGTGCATTTTCATTATAGAAAAATGTACTGGATGGCTATTTTCAAATTGAGAATAATCACATGGTGAGATATATTAAGCAAAATGGAATTGATAGTAGCACTGATGTGTCACATACACTGCTATTGGGTTTTGCATCAGAAAGCATATTTCTGCGCTGTTTTTTTTATACACACACTAAATTGGCTCACAAGCATATGCATTTCTATGAGTCTTAACAGAAGAAAAAAATCTCCCTCAGTCAGAAATAATTTTTGACTTTGGGTGTTTGTAAATAAACTATACTCAATCAGAAAATCAGGAATTTCATGCTTTCTTACCAGACAAACATGTATTGTGGCTAAGTCAACAGATCTTACCATAGGCACAAATGTGCAAGTTCACTTTAATAATCGAGGATTTAGATGAAATTGTTCCAGTTAAAGGCCACAGAATAAAACAATCCTATCCATTTTTTGTTGTTAATAATGATTAAAGTTTACCATGGAAATGTAATATACAGAATGAAGATATGTTTCTCCTCAGACTCTGCTTCAAACCTCTACCAGTCTCTGGCAGTAAAGTGACTATGAAGAATGGCCACAACACCATGTCTCATGTCCCGGTCCAGCAATCCCCTAGGCTATGCACAGCATCTCTCTGCAAGATTCCCAAGCCTCTCACATCCAGGAAACAGGTAGCATGACTCAGATGCCATAATTCGCAACACCCATATCCAAAGACCAGCGTGAAAGTGGTTCTTGGGCTGGGTCTGCTGAGCCCACTGCACAGGCACAGGGTTTACACCACCTCTTGGATCCCTGACAAAGCAGGCCTCTGAACCCTGGGTCCCATGGATCCATGCTTTTAACAGCCTGGCCTTTGTGTCTAAATTGTCTTGGAAGCCAGACAAGATACATGTCTTACCTGGCCTCTTTGAGCAGCTAGCCCAAGGAAATATCCTAGAAGGACTTCTGGATATATTTCCATGTGAATAGGCAGGAGATTTCCCAATGGGCTTAGCAAGCAAGGTCTTTTTGATATATGTCAGACCTGTGTCTAATATGAGAAGATACAAAAAATAATGGATGATTAGTTTTGTTGAAAGGCAGTGGTTCTTTGAGGAATTGTGGACTAGATTTCATGTTTTTCTCCTTGACAGCAACCCCTCTCTTGCTTTTTGCATTTGACAACAGAAAAGCATCAACAAAGTAGAAGGTTGTGGGGTGGGGTTTTTTTAGTGGTGAGAGAGCATACTACAATATGTATATTTGGAATGACTCATAGGAGCTCTAAGACACCTGAGAACAGTCTCTTGGTACTACTACATCCCTTCCAGCATTCCTTGTACATGTTTCCTACTTGTTTTTCAGAATTGGCCAATCTTTCTTTGGTATTTGTACAGCACCTAGCCTAATGAGAGCTCCCATTTGGACTAAGACCCTAGGCCTATAAGCATGTGACTCGAGGACACATTGGTCTTTGAGTGGAGGTTCATGCACAGCAACATCACCTTCCCCATTTCCATTACAGGAACCATGTCTGGGCAGGCTGAAGGCACTTCAGCTGGAAGGACTCTGCTTCCCAGCAGCATATAATGAATATCATGACATTTTCTACAGTGGTATCAGGCTGATCTTCTAGGTATCATGAAAAGTCCTTGAACCAACTGTGAGCATTTAAAGGACACCATGAGGGAGCTGAAAACGCTACTAACTCCTTGAAGGCACTGTGGTTAATGAGATAATGCTGGATACAGGATAGCAGCAGGAGGCAAGCAGTACTGGCAGTGTAGTCTGTCTGACCCATGGATGTCAGTGTCACTGAGTGGGAGGAAGGTATCTACATATCTCAAGGAACAGAGATATTGCAGAAGACAGAAGCCTTATGCACACACTTCTACCATGGCTGACATGAGTGCCAAGATCATGGAAAGTGACAAGGGAGAAGCTCTTGTAGGGGAACATTATGTGAAGCTGTACCCCACAAATGCTGTGGCACAGCAGGCATTATTGGGCATGATGTTCTTCTGAAATTTGAGATTACATTTGGGGCAATGTGAATGATGTAGAATTATGACCACCCAGATCTTTTTTGTCAATGCCAAACTGGCATTGTACATGGTCTTGCAAGTGGCAATCATTGGGAGTGATCTAACAGAGAAGTATGGAGATGCAATAGCAGCTAAGACCTCTGAACAGACCCAGTGTTGGGCCCTAACAAATGAACTGGAGAACTGGTTCAACACTCTCTTGCAGAGGGCCAGAGCCAAAATGCAGTGATGGGAGAACAGATGTGGGGCTGACTCTGTTAGATACAGGCATTCCTGAAACCATCTCAAGCTGTTCCAGGCAGGAGAACTTTATACTTGGCTTTGCCTTGGGAAGACAGCTCAGTTCTCACACTAGTTTTTTTTTAGTCTGCTAATGAAAGTTCTTTCTTAGGGTGCAAAAAGTACAAGGCAACAGGACATAATAACATGTATTAGCAGTCTCTGATATTAATAGTAGAGATTGTCACATGATATGACAGTGATTAAAGTGGGCATGGATGAAGGTCTCCCTTTCTTCTGGGAGGCACTGTTCCCCTTTGCAAACAGAAAATAAACACAGCCCTTCCAGAGCATAAATGCCAATAACTGTGAAATTTTGATTAAATAATAGATATGTGTTCAGAAGCACTTTTTATAGTATGTGATTAAGAAAGATAACTAGACATCCTTACAGCTATAATGATAATAATTACCACAACACATAAAGTGTAGAATATGACACTGGAAAGGCCACTATTAACCTTTCCAAGGGTTGGGTTTTTTTTCCCCTGCGTTTTTGACGCTATGGACAGCAGTGTTCAGAGAACTAAATAAAACTATAGCTGTGACAGTTCTTTCCAGCCATTCTTTGGTGTGTTAAAGAGGATGTGCAGAGGGGAGTGAAATATCTTCTATTCAAAACAGATGTTTGTTTAATATCAAACATCTGGGTAGTGTTAGAAAGACTATTTTGCTAAGATTTCTGCAACTCTTGGTAATTCAGTTAACTGACAACAGTGCTTTCCTGTTCAAAATTAGGCCATAAATAACAGCTCCATGCCCCAGACCAAAGGCTTTTTTACTCCTAGCAAGCAAATTTAATGTCTCTAAAGTGTGATGCCACGTTGTCCAGCAGATCACATACGTTATCAGATAATGGTAATCTGTGAATTCCGTGTTATGACATCTCTGTGCCTTGCAGTTCTACTAGAGAATTACAGACTATACACAATTGATCATAAAAGCTGAACTGCTATTTTAGATCTTACCAGAATTACTTGGTGTGGAAGGCCTGGGTAAAGGGGTTGGGAAGGCAGAAAATACTGGCTGTGATGGCATCAATTTTTCCAATAACAGAAGCAAAAATGAGTGAAGTCCAGGATTCTAAGCATGAGACAAAGCAGAACATCTGAACACAATGAACAGTTAATAATGGTACAAATCACCTTAAAGATTCCTGTGACTCAAAAAGGAGGAGCTGGCTCTGCAGCTTTGTAATCCACCTGTAAAAGAGGCTGGCCTCTGTAAATCAGTCAAGCTTGCAAACATGCCACCTATGTTCAGTTCTGCTTTCTACATGATAAAAAAGTCCCTATTAGTCAGAGTCTTCACAGCTGCAAAAATCATTTTGTATGAAGGCAAGAAGATGCCATTATTTTAAATGATGGCATTGCAATGTGATAGATGGTGTGAAAGAAGGCTGTAAATTACAGGTCAGCCCTCTGCAGTGTCCTGCAAATAACACAAGCAATCCAGTAGTCCAAGCTGCTCAGGATAGTGGCTTCAAACACATTAATTAAATCAAATTGAAGTAAATTCAGCTAAGCCAAGATTTCTTCAACAATTTATTATTGAAAACACAATTAGCTGGAGGCATTTGGAGGAGTTTTGTAAAATCAAAGGCTGCACTGCAATTGAGAGTAAGTTTTCAAGCCATCAACTCATTAATAGCAGAAAGTGGATGTGCTGCTGCAAGGCACCAAATCAGAACTTAAAATAAAAATAAAAAAAAAAAGGAACTTGTTACTGTGACTTCAGGAACAAATTCTAAATGTGAGACTGTTTCCAAGCTGCTGACACCAACTCCCTAACTTCATTGTTAAAGTTGAAACTCAGAGCCCCTCTACCCAAAACTGTTGATCTTTGGGGCAGATTAAGCAGCTAATATATACAGCTATTGGGTTCACATCTCTTTTGACAACAGTTACCCTGATTTTTCAAGATTGATTTCCTAACTCTCATTCTTTCAATTTCACTATTGAACTCTCCTGTTACTCACTTTCTGCATTGTGCTGGATGCATCAAACAGAACCGTTATTGGAATAAGAGCATGTTAGCCAAACTCAGGCCATAAGAAAGAAACTGCTGCTCCAGGTTTCCCAGGGCTGCTCCTCCACACCACCCTGGGGACCATGTACTCTGGCATCACAACTTCTCTGTGAAAGGAGCTTTGAGTTCAGTCCACAATAGCTGCTGAAAGGAGCAAATAGCAGAGGCAGCGAAATGTTCTTTAACCAGCAGAGCAGGGCATGACACTCTCTGCGGGAGAGAGCAGCTGTATAGGCACAAAGGAAAAGTAATTTTACATTACATGTCTGTTGGTAGCGAAGATTCCCATGTTAACCATTCCCATGTTAAGTCTGCAAGAGTGCCCCAACAATCCATGGACCCATGAAACTTTTGTCATAGTAGGAAGAAAATTTAAGCCAAACTGACCTGTTAATACCTGAACCTTGCTATGCAGAAACATAGCAGGAATCCATCTCTGTCCACCCCAGGATTCATATTATTGTAGGTCATGAGTTTCACCAGCTTGATGTCAAAAGACGTTTGAAGTGCATGCTGTCACAACTTTGAAGTAGACTTCACCTGGATGTTCAAAACAGTCTTAGTGGTAAAGAATCATCTTCCTCCTACTCATATACAGTGCCTATTGATGTGGGCTCTTTGTAAACTGAAAGTAAAAGTTCACTTTGTGTTCTGTCTGAAGAAAAAGATACCTTTCCATTAAATTCTGGTTAACACATCTGAGTTTGTTCAAAAAGAGGACTTAGGCTTCTCTGATTCAGCTAAAGGCATGTAGACATACTAGATTTCATCCTGCCCAGTCCAAGCTGTCAAAAGTAAGCCAAAGTCCACATTCACTACATAGTGTATATGACACAGTGTCCAGACTGGCAAATTCACCTGACCATTAACTGAGTATTGTCTTAACATTGTCATCAGTGACTAGACCCCAAGAACTGGACTAACATCTCAATGTGAGTTGGCAGTGGCTTGCTGCAGATGCAGAAACCATGGAGAATGGACTGAGGTACGGACAGTGCTGGTACCTGGTACAGGTCTATTCTACTGGAGCAGCAAAGCAAAGAACTGCTGTCAAGGAAGATGGATCACACTTGCTGTGCCAACACTGAGAAAGCCTCAGTTGAACTTTCCTGATTATAATGTTATTATAATACAAAAACACACCTCCTGGTAAGAAGCTACCCGCCTCCAAAGCTGGCCACACCTTGGACACTCCTCTCTGGGCATGCGTGGAAGCCTCACTCCAGACAGGTGGAGATCGGCATGTTTCCATAGGACAGAGGTGGAGTGGAGGTGGGTCCAAGGAGGGGCAAGGTGTGCTACCCAGGATAAAAGATGGTTCCTTAATAACCAAACTTTGAAGATCTTCCCCACCGAGAGATCACAATGATCAAAGAAGAAGCAGAGGAACGTCTTCTGGATTCAGGACCATAAGTACACCTGTGGCCCCGTGATGGTAGCGATTATCCTCTTTCCCCCGCTTTTTACCTCATCTTTCCTATTCTTTCTTCCTTTCTATCGCAAGCCACTTGACAGGCAAGACCAATAAAGTCATTGTGTGTTGATAACTTAACTCTCTGGGCCTGTTGCTGTTTCATTTTTGTGCTTTGGGATCACAGCTGAAATGAACCATCACAAGTCCAATGAAGAGTGGACCATGACAACATAGATCCTACCTCATCTAAGGTTATGAATTGTCATCTGTGCTGCTTCCTCTCCTGTACTACATTGAAAGCAGAGGTAGCAGGGTTAAGGAATTTTGCCTTCCCACCCTCAGATGCATTTAAGTGAATCAACCCAAAGGAGAAAATATTTGGTAATTTAATTTTAATTGCTACTGACTTTCACTGCTCTTTGCTTGTAGAATAGAAGTAAAAATGTTAATGTAGTGCAAGGAAATAATATGACTGCCTTTGGTGACTTTGAGTAGGAAGTACCAGAAATCTCAGGCAGGCCCTGATAAAGCTACATTTATTTAATTATTTTTATTAAACCCCTGCTTATCTCCAGCTCTGGGGCCATTGCATTTCAGGTTTTATCTTAGTCTGATTTGCCAAGGAAATAAAAGTTATGGTGTTCTCCAAATTTGTGTGTGCTCGTTTCTCTTTGTAACATTGGAATTCAGTGGCAAGTTTCAAACAAAATACCTAAGACACCCTATAAAAATTTGACTCCTAATGAGTTTTGTGGAAATAGCAGATCAAATAGAGTGAAACTCAAATAAATCTTCTAATATGGAAAGGATACAAACTGATCGCACCGGCATCATTAGATAAGAGCAATTCCAAATCAGTGTGAGACATTTCAAATGTAATTGGTGGAGAAGCTTCAATCAGAGCTCATATCTAATGAGCCTCAGACAACCCAAGCTGAAGACCCAGGGCCAGGACAGCAACATTCAACTTCTCTTATCATTTGGCAACCTGGAGTTCCTAGGCTTGTTTAATTTAGAGGGAAATTTTCAAAATCACCAAAGATGACTGGCAGCAAGGGAGGTGCAACATTTAAAGTTAGCCACTCTCTGCCTGTAAAACATCATAACCATACAAAGAAATTGTGTGAATTTTCTGGGCTTCCTCTTTTTCTTCCAGATCTAAGTTAAAGATGTATATACCTTTGGTGACAAAAGGCAACCAAGTAAAAAATAGTGTCTTCACTTATCATTAGAACAGGACTATATCCCACCTTTTAAAAAACTGAAACAAACTGAGGTGAAAGCATGAAGAGAACAAGCATTGCACAAGATTTGGCAACCAGCTTTTGTGATGAAAAGTTAAGGAAATTAACCTTGTTTAGAGTGGAAGGGAGATGGAAGAACAGTTTCTAGACATGGGAAGAGATAGCAAAAAGACCATTAATCCATGAAGTCACAACAGAAAATAACAACTACAAGTAAATGATACCCTGTTTTGAACTCAGTGTAATCATACCCTGCACAAATCCCTTTGTGTCAGGCTTCACTGGCAACTCTGAAAACAACAAAACAAAAAAAATAGATGAAACTTTTGTCCCAATCCAGCTCCATATATAGCTCAATAGTACATAATAGGATGCTCATCCCACCAAAGGACAGATATTTTCTACTCCCAGGTATATAAGGGCTCCCTTTGCTGATCTGAGTTACTGTGTGGTGCCATGCGGGAGTCTCACCCACTCAATTCTCAGATTAGGTGAGGTGACCTCATTAAAGCAGGCCCCTGCTACTGCCCAGGGTTGTAGATACTTACTTCCTTGTAATTCATACATGGAAGGAGGATGAAGCAGGTGAAGATAGCAAGATCTGAATGTACCCAGATGACTATAAACTGGAACAGCTATTTGGATGAGTGGATTAGTAAATCGTTAAATTAATCCAATCACAATGCAGGGGAAAGGACTATATTAAGCTTTAAAGGTCCCACAGAAGCAAGGTGTTCTGCAGAATACATTAGGGTTGAGGAAAATCGTGAAGTACATTGTTTATCAAACATACATACACATAATTTATTTCTCAAATATACAATGACAGTGCTGATTATATTATGTACTTATGAAAGGCTCCTCACCAAATCATCTGTGCCTATTTGCAGAGGTGTTTCACAGACAGCTTTCAGATTGTATAAATTACATTCAGGATCTAAGTGAAGTAAGCTGAGCCAACTGGATACGTGGCAAGGATTAATTATGGAACTTTTCTGAATTTCACTGCTCATGGACAGGCGTGATGTCTGACAAAGTATTTTTTCATAATTGACAAAGAAGATATTACTATTTACTGATACCATAAGCACACAGAAACTGTTCTGATGTCCAAGAGTAAAACATTCAATATGCAGTTAAGAGGTTTCTAAGAGCATGTATACAAACTTTAGGTAGTCCCATAAAAAGCAAAGCCTGAGCAATAAAGAGTAAAAATTAGCTTGGAATTTTTTTCATGTTCTCACTGGTCTTGATTCCGACCACCTGAAAGCTGCTAGAAGTATTATCACTGCCAGTACTGAAACACGAGAAGACCTCAAGCTGCTCTTGAAATATTACCGCTGATTTCTGGATGTGAACTCACTGACTTTGTAGACATGAATGGAATTTTGCCATGTGTTTTTAAACTGCTTTTTCAAATTTCTAAATCTGAGATGTGCTTTAAAAACTCGCACACACTCTCTCACACACACTTGTGTAGGTAGAGATCTCTGCTATTAGTGGAAAAATTTGCTTTTCTGGCAAAAGTTCAACATGGTGAGACCTTTCTGTCTCCTTCATAACATGATAAAATGCCCACATGAAATATATTAGTGTATTCCAGGATGAGGCACTTCCAAGAAATTGTACAGGGCTGTTCCTTGGGCAGGAAATGGGACAGGACAGCAGCTTTCCTTACTCTTCACCACCCCTCAGGTCAAATTTCAACCCCTTAAAGTGTGTTATGCTGATGTTGTTGTTGGGAAAACAGCTGTAACATGGGATTCCCATGCTTAGTGGAAAAGTTTTGTGCTGTCTAATAGCCAGAGACCCAAATAACCAGATAGGCACTATGATGTCTGAGTCATGCACCTGATGTGTAAAATAATTTTCTTGCTAGAAAAGCAAGCCTAGTTTTCACAACTCCCTTTTGTGAATTCCAATAATTATTATTTTTTTAAAATAGAAGAAGTCACGACACTCTGAGCTGCACAGTGATCCCCATCACTTGCTTTAGTGCCCAGCATGCCCTTAACAGGACACCTTGAACATGTGTTCAGCAATTAGATGGGTTTTGCAGGTTTTTGCTAATATATAAAGGAAATATATTTGCTAATATATAGAGGAGAATATAAACACTGTTCCTTATGTTAATGATTTGCATTTCTAATAGCAGACTATAAGTACTGCCTGGGTTGATTGAGGTCCCTTTCTTACAAAGCTAGAGCTGAAAGCCTTCTGACCTGAACCACAGTTTTGGAGAAACCCTGGGGATATTCTGGATACAGACAAGCCCCCAGGGGTCTTGCTTATTTGCTAAGAACAGTCCTGAATGCTTGACTGTGTGAGATTCCAAAAATATCATGTAGCATCAAACTGACTTAAAATTTCCGTTGGGGACCTACTGCTCCCTTGTCAAAGATATTTGTAACAAAACAACACCACCAACAACAACAAAACCCTACCCAAAAAAAGTCCTGCAGGGATGACTAAGTTGCATCAGTTCTCCCAGAGGTATAATGTATACAAATCAAATCAAAATATAAATCATTCCACCCTGTTGTGGGGTTTATGCACAGTTTCTTTTAATAAAATATGCAAATATTTTGCAGTAAATTGATTTCCCAGTTTCAGTTCTCTTATCTCTGTATTTATTATTCATGATTCTTCTACTCCCCCTCTTAAACAGATGAAAAAAAAAAAAAAAAGGGAAAAAAGCTGTGTAGATTTCACTTGCTTTTAGGAACTAGCTTTATTATTGTTATTATTAGCACAATTTCATACTCCTAGGAGTGAAAGATAAATGTAGATATTACTTCTAATCTCAACCAAAGCTAACAGGTAATACAATGACACCCTCTTTAATGCAAATCACTGCAATAAATGACTACATAGCCCAAGTGCTCTACTGCATTACAAATTGTAATGAAAGTTTGAATTGCTGAGCAAAATGACTGTTGTTTAACCTGTGACCAAGCTGGATTGTATCAGTTCTGTTGTTAAAGGTGTACACACCATGACTGTACAGGAAATAAACCTAAATATTCCAGATATATAAATTTGTTGCTAAATAGAGTTTCAGCTTTAACAAAAAAAAAAAATTTATTTATTTCCTGTAGGAAAGCAAGCAGCTAAAATTGCTGATCAGTTTCATATTGCATTAGCCAATGTATGTAATTGCTGTTTTCCATCACTACATAGTTAACAAGTTCTGCAGCAGAGAATCGGGACAGATGAAACCTGGGTACGCTGTTGTGGTGGCTGTAGCTGGAGGTATCTGGTGAAATAAGAGACAGAAAGATGAGGGAGCCACTGAATGTAAGGGTGGCAGAAGAGGAGCAGCTCATCACATGACAGGAGGAGGTCAAAGACAAAGGAAAGAAAAGGAAGAATGAGATACTGAAAAGAACCGTTAGGTATCAGTCCTGAATAGAGAGGAGACTCCATTACACCACAGGTAGTTTAAATATAACTTATTACAAGCATAGGCTCCAAGTAAGCTCCTTTTTTGCCAGCTTTATACAAATGGAGCTACTTTCCATTTAATTAGGCATAATGATTTCTTCCCATTAAGAACCTCAGTGGATTACAGGTCTCGTTTTTTAAAATGTGTCTGTGATTTAGCAGTTCAATTGCCTTATGAAGGATTTAAAAGTTTTATTCCTTTGCAAACAAGGAGCCAGGCCTGCAAATATTCTGATAGGAATTATACTTTAGTAACAAACTCTAAAGGAAAATAAAGATTTTTATAGATATTCTAGGTTTGTTGGACCGGTTCAAAGATTAAACTACATTTTCTTCTGATACTGCGTTGCCTTAGAGGAGTTAAGGTGACTGTAGCCATGAATTTTGATCTTTGCAGAAACAATATTTTCATCTAAAAATTCCTCAGAAGAAAAATCCCCAGCAGGACTGTAGAGTGGGCTGTTTGTGAGAAGAGGGCTCTGCAAGGTTTGGCCCAAAGCACTGAGGATCAGATTCTCTCTCAAGTTAAAGAAATTGTGTCAGCACAGAATCTGGCCTTAGGTATCAGTGGTGAAAAGAGACTACATTGCAACTGCATTGGCATTGCAAATCAGATGGGGAAAGAAGGAAAACTTTACAAAAAAACCCTGAGATTTCTTTCTGATCATTCCATTTCTTCTCTGCCAGAAAACTGATGGGGTTTGTCTCTGCACTTCAGCATCAGCTTTCACCTGGCGTAAATCCCCGGCTTTAAATGGAATGGCATCATTAAGCTAATGTGATGACATGGAAAGTCACACTCCTATCTCTGGAAAAGACTTGCAGGTTTATTCAACAGTAGAATAATCCTCTTTGCAGCCTGTCAACAAGTTATTTACCATTGGTAGGTTTTTTGATCTTTACTTTTTTGACAGGCAAATAGGAAGTTTTTTCATCAGAGAACCTGACACATTACTAGAAATTATGACTGGCCATCTGCTTTTTCTCTCTGGTCTTACCCAAGTTGCTCCTAGGGTTTATCTTCTCTGCAGTGATGCACACCAGGCCCTAAAGCAGAGGTCAGGTGTGGCAGTGGGTCAAGGAGGAGCAGGCTCCAGCCTGCTGGGTTTCTTACTGTGGTCAGCTATCGCATGCTGCTGCTTGGCTACATCCAGCACAGAACTTTTTATATTACTATTTTATTAAGATGTAAATTAAATTTAAAAAGCTCTGCAAAAGAAAAGTCTGCTTAAAAAAGTTTGTTCTTGTTGCAGAGTATTATCTGTAAGTCCTCCAGCTAGGCTAAAAGCCTATCCCACTGCTCCTTGGGATTTCTAGTGAATTAATAATGTCACTGATGAATATTCAAAAGTAGGCAGCTATTGTGCCTCCAAGCACGTAATTAATTATTCATTACACATTTTTATTCACTGAATTAAAAAACACGGGGTGCTCTGGGAAATGAAGTGTACTTCACTGCAGGGGCATGAAATTCTACACTGCCCCTTTAAGGATTATTACTCTGTATTTATAGTTGCCAGGGCAACATAAATGCCGGGCAATTAGATCATGGGTTGTCCCCGAAGACTGATGGGATAATAAGCAGTAGTCAAGTATTAAGTTGACCCAGTAAATGTCCCACATGAATAAACCTGGGCTAGGACCACAGCTGGCATCTTTCAAATAAAACTTTTACATTAATATAGTTTAAAAGGTGCATTTATCCGGGAATTGAACATACATCCACAGTGGGAAGGCTGCAGAAAAGGCTAATACTACTTCCTGGTGGTGGTCCACAGGCTTTGTTCCTCGGGATGGGCTTTGTGCAAAGTTAGGAGCATATTGAGCCTCTAAAAAGCTAGAAGAAGCAGGGGGAGCCTCTCATTTACCTCCTAAGAGCCAATATTCTGTGCCAGTAGAAGGTGGGTTTTTTTCCCCCTAATTATTCTGCAAAACTCACTGGTGGGGGAGGAAATCAGTCTTGTTCTGGGCTTTAAAAAACAGGCATTAAAATTTGAAAACAAAAGAAAACAAACAACAACAAAAAAAACACACCAAAAAAACCAACAAGAAACCAAACCAAAACCAAAAACCAAACCCAAACCAAACCAAATCAAAAAAACAATAACAAACAAACAAAAAACAACAACAAAAAAGAAAACAACAACCAAAAAAACAAACAATACCCAAACAAGCAAAAAAAAAAAAACAACCACAAAACCAACCAAACAAAAAACCCCAACTATTTAACTGGGTATGGTTTGGCCTTAAAATCAGTTTAACAGAAAAACAGAGCCAAGAGAACCCCTGTAAATTATTACCTACAAAAGAGTTGTGTTACTGAAGGCATTATTTTCCTAACAGTAAGTGTGATCTATAAATATCAAATGAAAAGGACCAGAGAGATTCCCCTAAACTACTTTCTTCTTTTTTCTTTTTTTTTTTTTTTTCTTTTTTTCAGTTTTGTTGCAAATATCAACTTCAGATTGTTGCTGGCTACTGGCCATGCTTTTTTCACTTAATCAATTTTCTGCAAAGCCTTCCATGTAATATCAGGAACTTCTTTTTCTCAAAACTATTTTCAAATTAAATAAAAAATAAACTGTGGAGAACCCTTCCCCCACATTATTCCATTTTTTTCCCCATTAATACTAGCTATATTATAATTTTTTTAACTTAATGCTTTCCACTGTCCCCACTGGTGACACAAGGTGATGGTTTTATTGTGCTGTTAGATCACTAATTTTGTAGAGGAAAATGGGAAAACATAGCTTATCTCTGCCTGCAGACACTTGGCTATGCTAGAGCATGAAATAGTTCTCAGTTAGAGATATAGTAATGCTTTCTATAGTTTTGTAATATAGGGAAAAAATACAATTCCCAGGAAGTATAATGCATCCTTCATTGTAAGAGGAAAGACACATTTTATCAGTGAGTGTGTGTGTGCATAGATTTATCCAAACGTGTAGATACACATCACATCACCCCAGACAGTTGAATGCATTTGCTCATTCATTAAAATTATGTTTATATAGAATGAAATTACTAGCTTTGTAGTGAAAATATTTTAAGGGAGAAAGCAAGTGCTCAGACACAATTTTTCTATGACAGTATTATTTGCCAAAATGTCCCTAGCTTTCAACAGACTACACTTTAATGATTTGGGTCATAATTTTAGCCAGCAAGCAGGGAGATGTACCTTTCTCCTAAAGGGGAAAGGGAGGTGCACTGTATATTGCTGAGGGGCCCAGCTTGGCCAGACACCTTGGTCAGACACAGAGCAACATGGCTTTGAGACAAGAAGAATCATGTGCTTGAAGTTAAACATGTGCTTAACTATTTTTATGTTATCAGATCCTGGGAGCTGAACAGCTTATCAAACTGAACTCCAAGTCTGGTGATGGACATGGGTCACCCCTATCACACAGGATGGGAACAGCAACCTTGTGTGCTCAGGCAGGAATTTGTTCAAGAGGTGGAGCAAGTTCACCCCTCAGCATAACCAGAAATCCTGAGCTGCAATACTCAAGAACATTCACCCTGTCAGGGCTCTCCTCAACCACATAAAGAATCTGTGGGGCTGGCAAACCCCAGGATATCAGCTCTCCTGCTTTTAATACTTACTGTTGAGTCCTCTGTGTATTTCCCAGTGATAAGTGCAGAGGTACACAGGAATATTTCTAGGTACAAAATATATTCATTTTCATACTTATAAATATGGATGTGGTTATATTTTATATATGTGTATACAGACACTAAAATGTAAAGTGTCTGGAGCAAATTAATTCGGTTGCATTCATGGATTTGAAATATCAGCAAAATATCATTTCTAGCAATTATTTTTAGCTACAGGTAAATGATAGAGGACTAGCTGCTTCAGCAGCTTGTATCTGTTTATTAATTACAAGAATGTGAAAATTTGACAAAAACAATTGAGTTTTCTTTCATAGCATTGTGAATCTCAGGACAATCTCCTGCAGAATTGGCCATTAATTCTCCACTTGGACGTAGTCCACCGGAAATCTGACAAAAATCAGCCACAATGGATACATCTGCATAATTCTGGTCTGGTCTGTTGTTGCAGGAAGACACAGAATAACAAGCTGATGGAGAATCTCTGTCTTGCGTAATGGCTAGGAAAATTAGGAACTGTCCTAGTCTGCAAGACCTAGCAAGAAAAACAGGATCAAATAGAGATGTTGATTTTTCTGCAAGGAATACACTATCCAGAGTTCAAAGTAGGCTCATGAGGAGATAATCAATCACTATATAAATAGCAACACTGAAGAGATGGGATTTAAAGGCTATAGCTTTGATCAGAGAAGTTATATACAGTGATTTCACAAGTTACGTCTTAGCCTCGTGACCTTCAGCTCTCACTCTGAAGTCCCAACAAAGTTCAGTCCAAGGCAATGAGAATTTTTCACCTTGAAGAAAGGACAGGCTTTTGTGATAACACTGTATTCCTGGACTGTGCAGATGGGCATTGAGTTCCCTTGGTAACATCCAGCTCAAGACAAGTAAGAGTCTACATAGCACATGAGAGGACTTCAAGTGAACTCGGAGTATCAGAATATTGACATTTAGGAGAGTAAACGCTAACTAAAGGGTTACCCAAACATAGCAACATCAAGATCCACCTTGGCAGTTTCCCAGGCAGGGTAACAACAAAATCTCATTAAGAGAAAGACACATACAGCCCTTATGGTGACTTGAGCATAAATCTTAGCAGGTCTATATAAGTGAGATTTTTGCTTTGGGTTTGTTTGTTTGTTTGTTTTTTCCTAGGTTTAACCATTAATGAACACTCAAAATAGAAGCCTTGCATTGCTAGGAACAGGCCTCCTGTCTTCCACGGGAGCTGAAGAAACTGCCTTTAACAGGTAACTCCTAAAGCTCAGACACACTAAGTGGAAATATCTGTATACTGAGGCATCAGGTCTTAAAACCAACAGGAGTGCCTGACTTTTTAGCCACAAAAACCACACGGAAACCAATGGCACATTTAGACTGACAGCAGTAACACTTTAGAGGTGCCTGTGCCAGTTGTGACTCTTGTTCCCCCAGTGAACAAAAGCTCCACATCAATGGCAGCAGCACCTGCCTCAGTGGCACAGTGCAAATAGAGCTAGGAATTCTGCAAGGTGCTGAGCTTCATAACATGAATACAGGAATATGCCTGGAGATATCAGCACCATCTGCCATTGCACAGCATTGACATGACTCCAAGGATTTAGCCAAGGCCATGACAGAGAATTGACAAAACAGGATGGGAGACACAGGTTTCCTAAATTCTCATCCTGTGTCTAATTCTTCTGTCCCTCCAAGGAGTTCAAGAATTTAACCAGACAGGTTAAGGTAAGGTGATGTGAATACAGATTTGCTCCATTGAAGGTACTCTTGATTTATAAAGGAGGAGCTAACACTGGGAAGGTTACATCCTACAGTCACTGAGTTATATGGGTTAAAGGAAAAGAGGGTTTGGAAAGGCATTTGTGCCTTCTAGGGCATCCACAGTGCAGAAGAGATTGGAAAGAACAGGAGAAAAGACTGAAGTTAGAGAAAAGGGTAAATTGTGCTCTACTAAAAGAGCATTACACAAATTATCATGAAGAATATCTACATCCCAGGCAACCCATATCAGTCAACCTAATTCTTGTTGATCAGGGGCACTTGGTAGAATATTCTATTGAAGGAGTCTGTTACATGACTTAATAGATCCAGTTATGTACAATCTTATGGCTAAATATTTAGAGATGTATGCATCTCTATATGTATATTGGGAGAACAACGAAAGACATTTTTAATCATCTGTCCAAGCAGTGGATCTATACTAGATGCTAGCAAAATGCAGACAGAGAGAGGAAAGGAATGGGAAAAGGAATTTTTCCCTCCCATTCCTGCAACTCTCAATCCTTAATTACAATACACAGATAAATAAGGAGACAGGCAGACAGGTAGTGAGAAGGGCACAGATAAAAGGGCATATATGTTTGAAGGAAACATAATTACCTGCTATTCCCTTGCTCTATGGAAAAAAGTTCAGAGTTTCAATACTGACAGAAGCTAAAACTTGATCCATAGAAAAATGTTCACTTCACTAGAGGCTGCAAAAGAGCCTCAGCAACTGACACAGAGGAAAGTTGTTCTGAATTCCTTCAGGCGGGTTGGAAGGCAGCTCTGACTTGAATATCGCAAGAGGCCTTTGAGGCATACAGATGCCCTCCTTTCTGAAAAGTTTTTCTTGGAAAGCAAACTTCCTCCTTTCAACGCATGCTTGGCAGAGAGGATTGCAGTCTACGCTTGCTGTGCATTTCATTCCAGAATCAGTGGACACAGCTCAACAAAAATTAGTAGCCTCTTTCCTGCTTGCAGCTTTTTATCTCAAACACAAGTAATCATCCAATTTGACCCTTCTCTCTTTCAGTTTTTCTTAATTTCACTTTCCTATCCATCCTTGCTAAATTCTCCTTCTCTCCTCTTCTTTCAGCCAAACCCAGCCTGAGAAAATGCAATACATATTCTTTTTCAAGCCCTGTCCCCTTGTAGCACAAAATACTCAAGAGTATCTGGAGATGAAGAGATTCCAGGCCTTCATCTCTACAGTGTAACGTGTGGTATTATTCCCCCTACCACCCTCCACTCCCCCCAGAACCTCTCTGTGGGGCAGGGAATAGCTCTTTTTCCACATTTCAACAACACCCAACAAGAGGAAACCCTGACTGAGCCTTTGGGCATATGTATGCTTAGCAACAATACTAAGATTATTTTGAAAACTCCATTGGTTGAACTGAAGGATCCAAGTTTGGGATGGAGGGTGTAGCCAGCAGGGCTCTGCTGGCCCTACATGTGTGGCTGCTGCTCCTTCTCTGCTCCAGCTCAACACCAGGCTTCTCCTACTAGTTTTTTTATTAACAGGGAAAACTTATATAAGGCAGTATTAGAAGTCCTTCTCTGTCATCATCTTCAGCCATGTCCATATTTTCTTTAGAGCAATAATTAAAACAACATATTCACCAGCTGGGTTATTTTTTTTCCCTAGATTTAATCTGTTCAGGCTCTGATTTACATATTAAAAACACTAATTAGCCCCTCAGAGTGTCTGAGCACGAATAGTGCAATAACTGGTCATGTAGTCACTAGAGACCACTCCCTAGTGCTTTTGGTAAGATCTCATGTATACAGCCTCAGTCTCTGGGTGGCAGAAGTGGCCATGTGTAGAGGGTTGTCTGCTTTGTTTCATAGCATTGAGGGACTGTAGTGCTGGATTGCTTCATTCTTGCATTTTTTCTTCTCTTTGAAGTGTCGTGTTTGATCTGTTTGCTTGTCTGCCAGGTTTTTCCCCTCCCCATTCCCCATTGCGTCACGAGCAGGAGACTGCAAGAGGACAGGCTGCCTTTGGCCAATGCTGGTGCAGAAAATTCCAATCCAATCAAAGGCATGATGGCCTTTTCTTGCAGCTTTGATGCAGCATTCAAACAAACAAGAACTGTACAATCAAAAAGAAAAAAAAATATGCAATAACTCTCTGAGCCGTTCTTCTGGCTAAGGGTTTTCTAAGGAACCATTTAATTTTATTTGCATGTTTAGAAGTCACCTACAAAATGGCTCATTGGTCTGGAAGCGATGTTGCATAGCCCAGTGTGAGAAGCCTGAGTCTGAATCCTGATTGTGCCTGTTTCCAAAGCTGCCAGGAGCTGTGAAGACTCTTGGGTGAGAAGGAAGCCTCTCTAAACCAAACTGACAGAGTTTTGAAACTCTGCTTCTTCCTGAAATTGTGTAAAAGCAAGACAAGCACCCCTTCCCAGAAGTCACTGTGAATATTGCCTGGTGTTAGAAGATGGAGAAGGTCCCATTACTCTGGGAAAGGTACAGGGCTTGTTTCTTCACATACAATGCTACCACATGAACATGACTCTTCTCTCTTGGGCAATGGAAGCTGGTATCACCATATGGGATTGAGCTGCACCAGACCCCTTGGAGGGATGTATGCACTGTATTTCATCAGTATGTTCCTTTGGGAAACACAGCAGAGCAATCAGGAACCAGGCAGGGGCACTTACCCCTCTTCTGAAGAAGCTGTGCCACGGGGCTATTTTGAGCCGAGGCTTGGGAGGAAGCAGGAACAAACCATCTAAATCAGTGTCAAGGGCCTCAAGAGATGATAAAGTTCTCCCCATTGCTTCACTCACATCTTCAATAATCTTGCATGAGAATCGTGACTCCAACACCTGCAAAACAAATGGTTTTCAGAACTTGTCTTGAGTATCTGTTTGAGTAAGTCCTAACACCAAGAAAAGGATTACTGAACAGCATTCTCCTTCCTCTGTTTGCTAGCTGACCAAGGAAAAGTGGCCTTAATGTTGTGATTAGCCCCTGAAACAGTTCAGTTGATGACTGGAACACCAGGGCACTAGAGTAATACAAGTACTCAGCACAGCAAGCCAGGGAAAGGCAGCATATAGGTAGATAAAAACAAGCCTGGGTAGAAGAGAGCAGAAAAAGAAACTTTCTTGAAGTTGTTGTCCTGGGTAAAACTTAGCGTTGTGATTCAAATAATGATTTTTGGTGTAATTATGTTTCTTTGCCTAGAGGAGCCCTAAAGCCTATGAGGAGTTGCAATACCACAGAGGAAAGAGGCAGATGGCACCTACTTAAGCACCAGAGGCTTTGGCCAAAAACCAAGACAAAATTGCCTTGGCTGTGCCACCATCTTTACTAGCTATTTTCTTCTTAACAACACTATACTTTTCCAAGAGTCCCATTTCAGAATAGGTTTTTTAAAAAGCTTGGATTCCAGTGTTTCCAGGAGCCAAAGCTTCAAGAGACCCCAGGAGACCGTAAAAGGGTATCTTGTAAAACTGTTGTCTTATCTTCAAGTTATAAAGGAAATCATGTAGTGGAGTGTAGGTCTGGTGACACAACTGTGTAAACCCTCTGCTTCCAACAGAGGCAGATACCCCTCACTTATTTTAAAACTTCATGCAAAGAAGTCAACAAAGCCCTTTTCATTTAAACTATAGACTCCCTGAGGCTATCAGAACAGATCCTCTGCCTAACAAGGGAACTCTTTGACTAATGCCAACTCTTGTGAAATGCCTCTCCAACCTCTAAATGGGCTGGGAATGCTCAGCAGATATACTATTTGACTAGTAGCTTTGAAATTACTACTGAGGCTTGACTATGCAAATGTCGTCATCCACAGTCTGTGTCTCTGTGATCTCAGTAAGAAAGCCCCAGCCACAGCTGGCCACATCCCACAAAGAGGAAGAGAATTACTGTATTTTAAGAACTCCTCCTTCAAAACAGGGCAAATCTCATCTTGAATAGATGAGAGCTGATTATGGTTTCTCAAGAAAAACCTACAGTTTTGCTGTCAAATCTTTGTAGAGAAGTATCTCTGAGAGCCTCAGAAAAGAGACTACCTTCAGTCCTCAAATAAAGGGCATAACTTCTTATACAAATTTCCTTTTAAAGAGTGTGTCTCAAGACTTGTTTATCAGGTTCTGTGATAATCCAGGTGGTTAATTTCCCCCAAACTTCCCTATAACCGAAGCCATATGTTTTGCTTTGATACTGATTCTATCGGTCTAAAAAATTTGGCAGGAAACATAATTGTAGCCAGTATTTACTGCACACTAGAGAACCACAAAAAGTTTTTAGTTTGTGTCTTCAGTTTGGGATGAATCTGCCTGAGAAATAACTGGGAGGGCTCCAAATAGTCAATACTATTAGCTGGTGCAAAAATCCCAGGAAATAAAACACCTTTGTTCTTCCCTGATGCACCTGCCTTAGAAGCACATGGTCTCATGCTTCCTCCTTTCACTCTTCCTCTTATGCCTTTATCACTTTCAGCTGTCAAATGAGCTGTCTCCTCCTTTCCTAGACCACTCAAACAACTTCTGCACTACTTTCCTCTTCTCAGTCTTTTAACCTCTCTTTTCTCACTCTATCAATGTTTTCTCCTCTTTGCTCTGATTTCCCTGAGAGAATGTATCTGGGCTTCATCTCATCCCTGTATTTCAAGTCTCTGAAATCTCATTGCCATTTTCAGTGTCCAGTCACCTTGGCAAGACTTGACATTTTATACTCAGCCTTTTTTGGCAATCTTCATAAAGGATGAACTTCACGAGATTATGAAGTAACAGCTCAACAGAGAAGCATGACTATTTCTCATTGCAAGTGTTTCACAGCAACCTCTCCTTGCAAGCTGGGGCAGCAAGACATCATGCTCAAGGTACTGTTGTCTGTAAGCACATTAGGAGTGTGTAGCTTTGAGAGGGTTAGGGGACAAGGGCTCACTGACAGTTTCTGGGATGTCCAGTACAGAAGTGGCAATCCGAGTTTCATTTTGTACCCATAACTTCAGTCTTCCTATAATGAAAAGGAAAACTCAGCTGCTACCAGCAAAGCAACACAAATTCATGCTTTAAAACCACACAACAATGCAAATTCTCAGGCAGCTCATGAACTGCATCAATCAGACACACTGCAAAGTATCCACATTAGCCACCACTGTCTTGGCAGAGCTGGCCTGACTGAAGTTTGTGGTGAAATAAGACCAATTGAGCAGCATGCGATGTGAGCTGTGCTGGGAATATTTCCCCATGAATCAGCTCTGTGGTCTCACATCCTGCTCTAGACCTCTAGGACAATTTTTCCCTCAAATTTTCTCTTTGCTGCATGGATCCAAATCCATGTGCATCTGCAGTTGGGGTAACTAAGACCATAACTCCCATTATATGTTTGCATTCTCATCACTGAAGAATGCAAGGCTTCCCTTCAGCTGCCTACTGCACTGTTACACACAGCACACATGCAATTAATTTAAAACAAAACTCAGATGTAAACACTACTACTGCCCATAGCTGTTTAAGACAAAGCCTTGTGCTGATGACCAGAGTATCTTTTTCTCTATACTGTGCAGTCTCATTTTTAGGTCTGCAGTCTGGATTGTGCTAGCAGAGTAGCTCTCAGCAAGCAGGACAAAGTCCACAGTGCCACATTATGGTAGCAGAAAGATGTTGCTGAAAATAATTGGGCCTGGCAGCCCTCAACTGGTTTCCAAAACCAGTCCATCAGTTCCAAGGCTCACCAAGTGTTTGGTCACTCTGTAAACCAGCCACATGCCTAGATATTGTGCCTAATTAACCTAGAATGAATTTGATTTAACAATGAATTTTTGCAACAAGCTGTTTCTGCTAAAAAAAAATAATAAAAAAAATCAATAAATCCTTTGTTTTATCCCAGTAACACTTTTTCCCTTTATCTCATCAGCTGTGTGGCTGCCAGTACCCACAGGTATTCCTCAGGGATGTGGCAGGAGACAACAGTACAACTGGCTTCTTGACAAGGGAGAGGTGTCCTGCCAACTGCTACCCATTGACTGGAGTGAGTGCTTGGCTCTGGGAAGCAAATGCTGTGGCAATATGCTCTCCCTGGAGAAATCCATCCTCAGAAGTCATGACTGGTGCTGAAATGTTCCAAGATTTCACTGCACCTTTGAAGCATGGAAGTTGAGCATCAGGGGAACCAGTTAAAAAATATGCATTTAACATGTTGGAAATAGCAATACTGTGCCTCTTCCCAAAACCATTTCTACAGTTTTTTGAGTTGGTTTTCCCTGCACTGAACCCCCGTCACCAGTAACTGCACACACAAGGCAGATCCAGACTCCAGGTGAAAGCTGTCTTCTGTCTGGTTTTAAGACAAATAATCCTTGGAGGAATGAAGATTCCCCATTCTAACAAGTTTGAAGATGCAGCAATCAAATCATTTTATGGTTACTTTGCTGGATCCTGTCTTCCCTTAAGTTCATAGTCACCTATAAACCAGTTCTGTTAACATTACACATTAACACAGGCACACACTATGCAAAAAAGCACATCTTCTCTAACTTGGAAAACAGAATATATACTGTCAGATGTGTCTGATTTAGTCTACTGAACACAGCCACTAGACTGTGGGTAATACAGTTAACCTGGTGGTAACTCCAGGCTCACTCCACTGAAAGTAGAGAAATCAAGCTACACTCTAACTTCAGTGATTTCTCTAAGACCAGTGTATGGTTCCAATGATTTAAAAAACTTCTAATGTTGGAAGAGCCAGAATTTAGCTACATGATTGAGGTTGGATAACACCTGAACACAAATACTGGGAAACATCTCAAGCATATGACATTTGAGCAGCAAGGATACCCAGGTTTCAGTGTTGGTCTCTTTGACCTTGAAAACAAAAGAGAATGAACTAGAGTTATCTTCTTATTCAAGAGGACCCTAATTCAGTCTTTTTTTTTCCCCAATCTACTTCATCTTGTGTTGTTAGATACATGTATTGGTGAGAGAATGCAAAAATATTCCCTTGGAAATAGAGCCTAAAAGAAATACATTACTTCATGCATGCATTTTGCCTCGTGGGATATCAGCAACTTTTAATCACTACATGAAATATTTCTTCCCACTAGCTAACTAGTTTGGGAGGAAGGAAGCTGATTTAAATACAATCATCCAAGTTTGGCCAGCCCAGCCTCAACTTCTGAGCAGTGTTGTCAGCCCTCCCATTCAGCGCTAGAAGAGTTTTGCTAGATTGTCTGCTTCCAAATCCTACATCCTCTAAGCAGCCCCCCGAGTTTCCTTCCAGCAAAGTCTGGAGTGGGGAGTTTGCTTCCATCTTTTGGCTTACACTGTAGCCAAAAGAGACAGTACAGAGCACATACCACCTCCAGGCATCAAAAGTCCCTGTGTCTGTGCAACATGGGACTGGAGTGGGAAGGAGCTGGCTTTTGCATGATTTCCAGACCGAATTTTTCTTGTGAGGGAGGGGGACAACAGTGCTGGCACAAAGTTATCCTCTTGGAGCATTTTACCCTTTCACAAAGCCCTCCCCAAGCTGTGAACGATCCAGCCCTCCAGGACAGCTCACATTTCTGACCAGATTGTGCACAAGGTTCCAGCAGCCGCCTGGAAAGTCACTCCAGCAATTAAGTGTTGGGAGATTTATTTATTTATTTATTTATTCAATAGGAAGGATATGGCCCACTGTGCGGGGTATTGCAGCCACCCTCCCTGTCAGGCCGTTTCACAGTAGTATCGTGGCGCCATGGAGAGGAGCTAATTGGATTTGTTGTCACCTCCCGAAGCTGCCAGGAGCTCACGTCTGCTCTGGTTACAGATGAAGACATCACGGTGACAGGCTTAGAGATGGCTCAGCTGGCATCCTAGGGCCACTAATAGAGCCATGTTGATTTAATGTCCGAGTGGAGAGGTGCAGACAAGCTGTTCAAGTTTTCTATTCCAAACAAAGCAGAGATCTGTTATCAGTTGTCTGCGGATCAGTAAACAAACTTCCATGTGGCTCTCACAGCACCTACCCATCGCTACAGAAGAATGACAAAGTATTTTAACATTGAGATGGTACTTTTAAATGAGAGCACTGTCTCTATGGTTTATATTGCCCTCAGGGAAATTAGTTAATTCCTTCATACATAAATTTTACTTAACTATGTAATTATGGATGAATCCTATTAGTCTTTAAATTGCTCAGTAGTTAAAAGGTGTGTGTGTGTTTTCTACATCTCTTTTTTGTGAATGTACAGATCATCCGCACTTACAAAGATTAAAAGCCTGTTTGGGGACTTTTGTTTGTTTGTTTTTTTCTGCTTTTAAGTGCAATCATAGAATTTATTTGAAGATGAGAGCATGATTTTTTTGATTCTTCTGTATTGTACTGTCTACTCTGAGCATAAAATTGGGCTTAGGCAGCGTTTCCTTTATCCTCAGCACTCTCAACACCTCTGTCAGCGCTCACCCTGGCCCCTGGCTGCATTCACATGGTATCACCCACCTCTCCCTTGTGCTTCATGTTAAATGATCACTCATGCCAGCGTGATGAGTGTGTGAAAGACAGCTCAGACAGGACAGTGTCCTTTGATACTCATTTTCACAGCTCTGAGCCAAGGCTGAAGTACAGCTCTGAGTGACTTTTTTGAGGTTTCAGCACCCAATGACACATAAAACAGACTTTCAGCAGCACTCAGGTCCCACTTATACACTTCAGGCTTAGTTTTTGAGAGCACCAGGAATCCTGTTATTCCTGCAGTCACATTTGAAGCCAGAGTTTCAAAGGAGCTCAGGTTCTCCCATCTTAGTGCCAAAATGAGACCTTTCCCTTGATGGCTCAAGGCAAATAGAACACTGAATAATCTGATCATGCCTCAGTCCACAGCCATTTATTAAACAGGCACATGGTTGTTAAAATCTCTGGTACTTCCACTGGTCCTGTTCTTCAGGAAGCGCCAAATTCAGTCACGTCCTGAACTTCTGAAAGGCAAGAGCACAGCCAGGAGAGTAAGGTGCTTCCAAAGTCCCACCAAGGAGGCCCTGTCAGCTGCCTCCACCATCATCTCCAGCCTTGGAAAGCAGTGAATCACCTGTTTGACTGACACCTTTGGATCTGAGGATAATTCAGGCTGGCAGGGACTTCAGGAGGGCTCTAGCCTAAGCCCATGCTCAAGGCAAGGCCTTTATCCCAGACCAGGTTGCTTAGGGTTTTCTCCAATTGAGTCTTGAAAACTTCCAAGAAAGTGTTGTACTTGTCCATCACCACACTGAAGTGAGCCCAGTGGGAGAGCTAAAGAGCTCAGGTAGAAGAGTCACAAGGATATTGTCTGGGATGAGTTCCCTCAGGCTAGAGGTTGCTCCTTTTTCTCTTCTCTCATGCCCTGCATGCTTGGTGACCTGGGGCAGCTCCACGGAGATAGGACAAAGGGAGGAAAGATGGTATCTATGCAATAAAGATACCAAAACTGCTTTCCTCCTGCTTGCCACTTATTGACACAGGTACCCATTGTCAGGGTGAGCCTCAATAGGCTGAGAGTAGTATTTAGAAGTCTGGACACAGAGCAGCAGTCTGTCCACACTCCCTGGAAGCCAGAAGGAAGGCTGAACACTGGCCTTGTGCTCAGACCACTGGAATCCACTTCCTTCTCTGCAAACAGTTATCTCCTGGATGTCTTTATCTGAAGAGTGGGCACAAAAAAAAAAAAAGCCTCAAACAAGCAAAGAACGTGAGAAAAATTGGACAGACTGAACATGCCCTCTCTCCCTCTGAGGGCTCTGCTGTGTCTGAGGCAGCTGACCTAAATGAGAGTCCCAATTGACAGTCCTGCCTCACTCATAATTTTCAACAGAAGTCATGCCCAGCCATGTGTGGCTATCCAGATGGACATCAAGGTGTTTCTCAGCTGTCAAGGCTCTGAGTTAACCTTGTCTGGTCCCATTGCCTAATGGCACAGGAGGATGCAGCACCTGGGATACTCTGCACCACCAAGGAGGACATCCTGGTCCCTGCCCAACTGGCAGCTGCCCTGAAAGCAGGGACCACACTACTGAAGGCAAGGGTGGTATGTAGGAGCACCCACGTATCCTCAACAATGATGAAAATGTAATAATGAAGAGGCCCACTGGAAGGCCATTCCAAAAATCCACAGGTGACTTTAAAACATGGTTGCCCCATGCATGTTGCCCTCTGAGGTGTGGATGGAGCCTCCACATAGTACAGAGAAAACGAAGAAAAGCTTTTGTGAAACTGTGAGTCCAAGCCAGAAGCTGTTTTGAGAATAGTTCAGGGACACAAGGAACACTGGATTTTGGTGGCTTCCAAAAGTCAGCTATTGTCCCTTTCTTAGAAATGTAGATCAGGATTTTTTGTGGTACTGCACAGAGGGACACTAAACAGTTGGGTGATACGATAGGGCAAGCTTAGACCAAATCCTCTTCACCAGAGGGATACCTGCTGTCTGAAAGCCTGTGGAAAGTCACCTCCTACTACAAGCTGACCTCTCACACCTCCAAATTGCCTTTTTCAAGTGGCATTAGGGGCATGTTTTTCTTTTAAGGCAGTAGATTTTCATCTTTAACACATCTTCATTTTCTGGAACAGCAGGAACTGTACTTGGAAAAATGGCCTAAAGAAGGGACACCACTTCTCAACCCTTTTTTTCTAAAGGGAGCCTTCTATCTGGTTACCATTATCAATAATCTCCACTGACACTTACAGTCTGGATAACTTGGACAGATTTTCCCTTTCTTTTCTCTAGGCTCCAGTTCCAGCTCCTTTTGATAATCTTCCCCAAAGCTGTTAGGACAAATGATTCCAGCTTCATCTACATTCCCTCATATTAAATGAGCTAATTTGTGTGTTGTAGAGTCACTGAGTAGATTAAACAAAGCCACCCGGCTGGAGACACAGTGCAGTACTCCAGATTTTTCAGGCTAAACATTTATTCTGAAAAATAATTCAAAAAGGATTTGGACTCAGATCTGGATTAACTGAATTAAGAGAATTCTGGCTCCCAAGGGCTGGCTGGAACATTTCCTTTTCTTTTCAGGCATAAGAAAAGGAGGGTGTTAGAAAACTTCAGAAAATTATTACTCTAGATACAGTACACAGAGGGAAGGGCTACAGATAGGGCAGGTAAAATGAATATTTTAGCTCCTACCTGCTGGTCTCTACATGACCTTTACACTTAGCTGAGAGACCAGTTAGGAGCATAAACCTTGGCCAAGGGGGCAATACACTCCACAATTCTCAGTAAGTAGCAGTCTTCAAATTCCCACATTTCTTATGGCCAGGAGCAGTGTGAATAAAACACAAGCCACCTCTGGAGTAGCAAGTCTCCTGTTACATCTGTGTGCTAGGTGTAACCACCTTTTCCAGTGCTGTAGCATTATCCCCAGGTTCATAGACCTGTGTGCTGTAGCTTTTGCATGGAGCTGACCCCATGCTTCCAGTAACACTTTACTAATTCACCTGTTTGTGTTCAACCAGTCTCTGTCTTGGCCAAATGATCAGCACAGTCCCTGGAGCACACTTTGCTCTTCTTTTGCTTGTGTCCACAAAGCCCTCCAAAACTCAGGGCGGAATTAATATAATGTATATACATTGACACAGACTGCCCTGGCTGTGCCTGGAATTTGGCTTAAAGTTGAGTAACCGGAAGCTAACTTCATCAGTGAGAAGGCAGGACATGAGGAACAGCATCTGATTGAGCAAAATTATCTAGTATCACTCCTCATGCTCACAGCACTTCTAGCTAATGCTAAGGAAGTTGAACACAGCTCATTTTCAACTTCATTCCATTAATAAAGCAGTGAAACATAAGACCATGCGGTCTTCTTTCTCAGCTGTGCTGCGTATTTCATGCTTTTCTAGAGGAATTTATTTAAAGTAATTAAGTTTGATTTTATTTCTACTAATGGCTGGTTCCAGAGCTCTGTTGCTAAATGCTGCATTCCTGGGTCTCCTTCTCACCTGGGGCTTTATCATCCAGGGCTTTCCAGCCTAGATTTCTCTTTCCCACTACCACAAAGGGGAGGCATCCTTCACCAAGACTACGAGAAATTTAAAAACACAACACTCTTTTCTCATACAGGTAATTCAAACAAGATGGTTAACATTTAATCACAGCAATAGTCAAGCATATTTTATGTATTTATGTATTTGCTCCTGCAATTTTACTCTAGAGCCAGAAGCAACAGAGTCTGCTGCTCATCAATAAAATCTGTTCACTTCCACCTTCCCAAATGCTTTTTTTCCCCCCTCAGATTTAACAATTAATCCATTTTTCACTTTGGTAAGGTCCCAGCTGATTGAGTAGCCACTAGCTCATCACCACCAAGCTGTCTCCCCAAACAAGTCCTACCTATCTGCTATGACTATTTAGTCATAAAAGTAGTAACCAAAAGCTTGCTATAGCAGTCAGCATTCAGTGTGCAAGAAGCAGGCTGGGGCAGCTGACCAAAGTACATCACTAAGCATAGGGGATCATCTCCTGAAGTCCTGAATGACAACAACTTGCAGTATGAGAATCATGGGAAAGGAATCTAAGCAGAATCTAAAAGTGGTGGCAAAACACTGCATTGTGTCACTTGCCCCACTACATTACCCAAGTGTAGGCTGGTAGGCTTTTTTACAATAACAGATGACATAAAAATTGAACCTTTAGCCAAAGGCTCAAGCCAGGTTCAGTAATCATGTTTAATTTTAAATACATATACTTCATCCAACACTGAAAGGAACCCATTAAGTTGTTAATGCCATTGAAGATTTGCAGTGTTCAAACATGGCAAATGAACATGATACAGCAACATAGCACAGATGACAAGGAATACTACATGCAGTTAGAAAAACAGGAGAAAGTTTTAGATATGCTGAATATAATTACCTAAATTGGTGTCTCCGAGGAGGATACAACAAAAGTCCCAGTTCTTGCAGGACACACACAGAAACCAGACCCAGAGTCCTTTCTGTGATGGAGGAGAATTAGCAACTTCTGAATAGGCAGAATGTCCTTGTTAACTACACAAAACAACATTTCTTTTTCCAGGGAGTCTCCTTCTGCTAACTACAGGGATGTGACCAGGTCACAGCCTGGAGCAGTGTCACAGCACCAGCCAATTCCAGCTCAGATTTCTGGTGGCTACTCTGCCACTGTTGATTATAACCTTACTATCATGGAGGAAAAATGTATATACATGCTTCATATTTGGAGGCATAAATTCTAAAATGAATCATCAAATAGCTTATAGGCAAAATTAAAATGTTCAGAGCCAGCAATCCAGAAGGTGTAAAAGAAACCTCTATGCTACTTTTGCTGTTGTTTATTATTAGAGACCACTTTTGAGCAAAGTTCATTCATGACATTTCATAATCAGGACCTCTGTGCCAGTATTTACACTCTCACCTCCAAGCCAGAAGGTCCTAGATTCATCTTGCATCAGACGTCAGCTCACACCCAGCACTGACACTGCAATGAAATAGTAGAGAAGTGCTGTACTCTCCTTCACAGGAACAACTAGAGGGCACATTAAAACTCCTCCGAACACCAGAAACATCGACTTTGCAGAAAAGGACCCCTAACTCCAAGTCCTGCTGCTTTGAGAGCACCTCAGTATCTTTGGGTAAGGGGACAGAGCAAGGCTCTCTGCAGCTAGGAGAGATCCAGGTATAGCAGCTCCAGCTAAGTTTTTTTTTTCCCCCTTCCTCACTGCTCACTTAGCGAAAGAGAGTGAAGCTGGCAAAGGGCAAGGAGAAGCCTGTTTTTCCTCCCTGCAGATCAGTTGCTCACACGGGGGTCAGTGCTTGAAGCCCAGCACCTGCTGGGGCCACTCAGCACCTGGGCCTTTTGTCTCTGGAGCTCAGCAGGGGCCAGCACAGACCTGCCCTGGGCCCTGGTGCTTCTCCCCCGGCAGGACAGGTACCCACATACCTTTGGCTTTACCAAGGATGCAGGTGTGCCTGCACAGACCTCAGCACACCTTCTCCCCACATTGGTGAAGCTTGCAGGGACATGAAGGATATTGCAGTTAAACTTTGTTTCCCAATCAAAAAGGTGAAATTCATCTCTGTGCCTCACAGCATCTCCTTCTTCACCCAAATGTCCTGCACCTGCAGGATGGGTAACTAACATCCCCTAAGACAAGCAAAATTAAGTTGACAGGGACACCCCGAGGAGGGGTTAAATCCATTCTGGCCAGTCTGAGAGTCTGTTCTCAATGTGCAGGCTTTAAATCTAAATCCTTTTACATGGCTTAAGTTTCCACTTAAATGTGACTATGACAGTGTTATTTCAGTAATGTCAGTGCCCCGAGCCTTCTGGTAGTTATTTTGCAGAAAGTTCTCTCTTATACTTTTACAAAAATATATATATATATATATATGTATGTATGTATGTATGTATGTATACAGAATATGTCCTTTGTCCCAATGTTAAACAGAAACTTTTGAAACGCAGCTCTGATACATGGCTATAAATCAGAACCTGATTTATATGCTACCTATTGTATCTGTAGCTACAGCCATTTGTAAATAACAACCCACTGAGATCCATATGTTTTTTTTCACATCAGTAAAGACTTCCAGTAACCTCATTTTCCTTCACTTTTCTTTTACTACCTCTCACAGCCCTCGCTGCCCACATGTGACCTTGCACCATGCTATTTGGGTGCACTCAGATTTTCCGCTCTGTAATGCTGCAGTGTGTAGAGCAATTGCTGGAAACTTTTAAGCTGTCATGTAAACAAAAATAAGTCCATTGTAAAAGGCTTTCTTGTGCCTTTACTCTTCAGTGGGTTTTCCTTAGCTTAAGAAAGTGAGTTTGATCTCAGTAGTACATGTCTTCCTGGCAAGGCTGTTTTCTGTGCTTTGCTGAACTCCTGAACACAGATGTCCCATTTGTGTTTCATTAGTACATCATCCTCTCTGAGGCTTTCGACCTCTGCACTAGGCAATAATTACCTGGCTCAGACCCATTCCCTCGCCAGCTGGCCTGGGAGCTGCTCTGCTCAGACCAGGGCTCTCTCTGCTGTCAGCCCTTTCCAGACAACTGGACAGCTCAATCAGCACAAAATATCATATATGTTTGTTGTTTAAGCTCAGCCAGCATTATTTCTGCGTGATCTGACAATGCCTCTCCGAAGAAAGATTATGCTTCCCAAGGTCTAGACATGAGACAGAAGAGTCAAGATGTCTGACGGGGTTTGTTAAGTTTAGAATCTCTTTTGCAAGCAGTTTGGGCTGATCATGCCTTTTCCTTACTGCAAACAGGATTGTATTCTCCCTGCACATGAGGTGCTCCACATGTCCCTCCACATGAGGTGCTGGGAATGATTTTGCTTTTACAGATTTCAAGAGAGATGCAGATTTGTCTCAATGCAGCAATCAAAATCTGGGAGTTGCTCGCAAGCAATCCCTGCCTGCTGCACCAGAAACTACACACCACAGCAAAGGGAAATGCTGTGTCCAAACTCAAGCATCTCCAGCCTCCCTGCCGTGTTTGCAGCATGGTGGCCCTTGCTATGGGTGTTCTGCTATCTGTACCAAGGGAACCTGCAGGAACTAGGCTGAGAATCTTTCTTTATGCAACTGTCATCTTGTTTCTCAAACAGGATAGACACAGGAAGAGATGAAAAGATGGACTTAAAAGGAGATTTTGCTTCAGGTAGAGGAGCAGGAACTATCACTTTGCTCAGAGCCCTTTGATTTTTAGTAGTTTAAAAAAATGTATGGGAACATTCTGAAACAAAGGGTAAATCCTTTATTTACAGAAACATCCAGTCATTGTGGGTCTAGTCTCAAAGGCAGAAAGATAGAAATAAGACAGAGGAACGAACAGGTAGAGTGAGTGATGGATAATGTGATCTAGTGGGCCTAATTGAAAAATGGTAGGGTGAGATTTTATAATTAAAATACTGATATTGATGTGTTCAATCTATACCGAGTAAGAACAACAATAATATTTAGCAATGATGCAGCACTTTTCATCTTTGGAGCTCATTAACTAATTAATCTTCACAACACCCCTGAGAGGCAGGTAAGTATTATTATTATTAGCCCATAAGAAAGATGAATCCAGGATAGAAGCAGAGGAAGGTGGAATTAAGAGCCAGAAGTGGCTTTGTAATAAGGAGGAGGGTGGAAAATAACTCCCTTGTTCAGTCACAGCTAGGGGCAATTCCATTACCAGAGGAAGATGGCCTGGCAGGAGAAATGTTCCTACAGGAGACCCATCCTTCTTCCACACCAGAATAAAAGGCACAAAAGATGAGACAGAACGCAACCAGTGCAGTAAAATTTATAAAAGGAAAATAAGTTAAAAGGCAGCAAAATGCAAGCCAAGAATGACAAAGAGCAACAACTGCTGGAACTTTGAAACCCAACACAGAAGCAGTGCTTTTTCATACTAGGGTACTGAACTATTGGACTGGCTTTGAGTAGGAAAAGTAACAATAAAGACTGTGTAGATGGGGAAAAATTAGCAAAGGCCTTGTTGATAAAGCTAGTGATAAAACACAGGAACTTGGCTATGCTGCATGGTAGGCTGGTAACAGAATCAGATCAGAGAAATCTCACATATTTAAAGGAGATAATTCTTGACATTTAATTCTCTTATTCTCTCCTCTTATGTGCAAGAGAAAACAGAAATGTTGAAGGGAAAAAAAAAGTAGGAAGCAGGCATAACAGTAATCTTCCAAAGGCAGGAGCTTGTCTTGGCAAGATTGGGAGGACTTGCTGTGGAACAAACTATTTTAGAGTTGTCTTGATTTTTGTGTCTTGCACTGAGTTCTGGGCCTTGTATTTTAGAAGTCAGAGCATGCACAGGTTCCCTTGGAAATGACAAAGCTGTGACATAGACATTTTGCCTGAGATTTGTCTCATTTTGGCAGTAAGAAAACAAAACAAAAAAACCCACAAAATTGTTTGGTCAATTCAAACAGGTTGTTCAAATTATTCTCTGCACTTCCCTGTCAATAAACTGGAGATAGCTCCCTGTTTAACATGAAATTTAATTTGTGTGATATATCTTACATGTAACTACAGTGTTACTATACATCTGCAAATTACCAGGAACATTTTTCTACAACACAGAGTTTCTCAAATTTACAAATTAGTATTTGCTCAGGCCAGGATTTCTATTAAGAATAACAAACCAGAGTGCTTAAAGATTGACAGATGACTATAAAGATAAGAGGAAATCTAAAGAGATAATAGCTGCTATCTAAAAGCTTGGCAGTATTTAGTCTGTACATCAAAATAAACTATGTCATTCTTGAATTTTTTCTACCAAAGCAGGAAGCCAGGCTGGCGGTGGTAAGGAAGCCACTGGCACAATTAACTGTGCAGATAGTTAGAGGAAGAGAGAGGGTAAGGCTGCATGTTCTCCTTCACATAGACAGCAGGACTTGACTTTTCCACATCCTTTTGATGCACATTTCCCATCTTAAACCCAACTAAATCTTTATATTTCCTTTTTTGAGAATGCTGTTTTTAAAAAAATAAAAAAATAAAAAATGCACTTCTCTTTTTTTATCCCCAGAGAAAATCTTCTGCATATCTAATTGACATGAAAAAATTATTTCTAGCCACCCTTCTCTCTGCACAAAGGGCTGGCCTAAGAATTTGTAAGAAAGCAAACCTTTACCTGGGACATGTCCCAAAGCAAAAGGCTTGTTTTGGAGCAAAAGCACATGTGGCTTTCTAGCAGCCTGCTCGTAAAGGGAAGCCCAGTGATTTTTTCCTTTAGATCTTAGAATTTAGCTCTTGCACTCCTTTAGCTTTTCCTAATATTTGGAAGGAAAAAGCAAGAGATACTCTTTTGCTTTTAAATGGTAGGTGAGGAACTTTAAGAACCACAGCTAGGGCTTACAGTCAGAGGCTTATATGAAAGCTGGAGCTTTTTGCACCTCAAAGATGTGCCACCAAGACCCACACAGTGTTTCTTCCAAATAAATCTTTCTCTGCCTCATTCTAGATTATCCATGCTACTTACTCATGATAAAAAAGACTTGAATTAATAAGCTGTTTCCCCTCTGCAAAAGATATCACTCCTCTTAGAGAAAGGGGGGGCATTTTCTGTTGCTTTTTATTGAGTGAGCCACATGTAGGAAGGATCTGAATAATCTTTGGGGAGGAAGGGGAAACCAACTACAAAAAAATGAAACAACCAGGACATGAATTTCAGAGCATGTGCTTTTGTGTTATTCAATATAACTGATAGGAAGGATGAGGTTGAAGTTCAAGGCAAGTATGGAAGTGTAATTTCTGTCTGCACAGTGACAAATAAAATGAGTCTCAGCTCTACAGGATTAAATTAATTAAAGATGGATCTTGTGCTTGATGATAGTTTGATAGAAGTAGAGTTTGTAGTGGTTGTATCATGAACATAAGTGGATATCTCTAGTGGCTAGCTAGTATTTTCTTTATACTCATGAGTGTTTACTATGGCACACAAATGCTAACTGGTTTTATCACACAGTCATTATCATATCTTCTTCCCTTTCTCTCTACTATTCAGGTGTTGCTGCTACAAAATGATTTTATATCAATTAGGAATTCCATTTCCTTCAAGGGGTTACTGGAGGAACAGACACCTGCAATGCATGCTGTTAAACTTCAGCTACTCTGGATCTCCACAATAAGAATATAATTTTTTTCAAAATCCATGCCCAAAATTGCAAGCGTTATTTTTTCCTATTAGAAAAAAAAATTACATATATATACATACATATATGCACACTGTACCTGAGTGTCTTTCTGGAAAATTTAGTTCTTATGACACACAATATATGTTGCAAGAAAAATCTTCTAAAGGTGACTTTAAAGATAAAAAGAAATTTGAAAATAGATCAGATTTTCATCCAGCATAGAAGTAGAACAAGAGCAAACAAGTACTATGAAGTTTCTGTGCTGCTGTTGAAAGCAAAGGCATTTCATTAAGCACACTCTAAAGATGACAACCACTTATTTAAGGGACAGTGATAAGATACTGAACCAAAACAAAAAACTTTCAACCTTTTTTTCAGAAGGGGAGAGTTGTAGTTTCTGTGTAATTTTATGGGTTTTTTCCCTCACATACAAGAAATAATCCCTATGAGACCAAGAGTTCCAGTTGTACTTTCACATCAGTTCCTAAGTAACATTAAGGGGATCTGGCATTTGGAAGGTTAATTTTCTTATCAAAACTATACAAAATCCTAATTTTGCAGAGTAGCAATTTGGAAAAAAAAAAAAATCAGCAATGGGAAAACGTTGGTTATGCAGCACTAGACATTCAGTACTCAGGGGATCAATTATAAAAACACTCATTCAGCTATTTCTATTCAAATGAACACCTGAAGAGGAGGTCTCAATGGTTTTAAAAGTGTGTGGGTATTACTGGATAAATGTTAGTCCAATAAAAGAGATCATCATCTGCTATTTGTGTGCATTTAAGTTGACACTAAAAAGATCTTTGTGGAATATTGCTGCTTCTTTTTCTTTTTGTGTGTGTGCATCTTTTATCTCATATTCCCTTAACACTTTGTGAACTGAAGAAAATAGACCAAATGAGCTGTTCTTTAAGATTAAAGGGGCAGCATTTAGTTGAACACACCTGACTATGGAAGGAGTATATTTTCCTCACACTTATGAATATGTAATGATGTGGTTGGAGGCACAGTCACGAACCCCTAATAAGAATTCACAAGTCTGTGTTTGAAAACAGACATTTGCATTTGCCCTCCGGTCACAGTACATGGGTCATTCTTATTCAAAAATTTATTTGCTTTATTTTTTTATTCCCCCTCCCTTTCCATCCTACCTCAGAATATTTTCTCATTTCTAGGTTTTGTTTTGAGAAAAATTAAAAAGAGAGAGCTAAATCCCTTCAGAACATTCAGGATTCAGAGTGAGCTTATTCAGGGATATATACATTTGTTTGTGCAAGTGAAAAACTCCATTGCTTGATTTGAGGAAAATACATTTTTCAATCTCATGAACACATTTGCTTTACCAAAAACCTTCATCAGGATTTGAGAAGAAACAAAAAAATAATCCTACATAGGTGTGTAACACAACATTTTTAAAAGTCAAAATTGGGAATACAGTAATACAGATTAAGTGTTCTAGATTAGGGATACACTTCATGAAATTGCATAAATACTTCAGAAAAGCTACTGCCAAGAGAAAAATGATAAAGCATCATAAATGTTAATATAGTGAGCTAATCAGTGTCATGTACCAGACTACGAGCTTTGGAGGCATGGTGTCCAGGTGGGGAAGAACAGGCTGTGGAGATTGGTACTTAATGATGATACTGCATTCCTCTTAAAATTTCTTGTATAAAAAGCTGCAAGGCAGCTGCTCCAAAATACACTGAGAATTGTCTTTTGTGCTCACTTTCTAAACAGTATGTTGTAGTTTCAAATTAGGCACAGTGGAAGATTTTGCTAAGATTTTAAAAATCACCTTTTTTCAGTTCTTTCACATTCCCTCTTTTTTCTTCTAAAAAAAAGAGAAAAGGCTGAGTGAAAGAAAAAAGAAAAAAGAAAAGAAAAAAAATGAAACAGAGAGAGAGTAAACTTGCAACACTTTATTGATTATCTGAATAACAACCATGGAAGAATGAAGCTTGTTTGACGGGGGGGGGGGGGGAGGAAAAAAAAAAAAAAAAAAAAAAAAGAAAAGGCAAGAGAATATTTAAAACAAACAAACCTCAAGGAAATTCATTTGCAGAGAATGGAATTGCTGAGCTATTGCAAATCACCATAAACACTTTCAGATGCTCACTGTGAAATCCCCACGTTAACACTTGTGCATTCTAGAGCTGTATTAAAGATTTCATCATCACTTTGCTAAGGGTCAGTGGCAGTTAAATACTCATCCTAAAGCATGGGAGGATTTCAAAACATTCAGACTAAAAGTTGCTCTTCTAATTTTTAGAGATGTTTGAGCTTATTATTAAGATGCTGAGATAGTTCGGGGGGCGGGGGGGGCATATATACATGAACAGTTATACATCTAAAATATAGGTATACCCTCGGTACATATACACACGTGCAGACACACAGGCACTCTCACACAGAGGCTGAACCGATTACCGTTTACTACACATTTTCTAGATTTTTACATTACTATCACAAGTGTGACTTGGGTAGGGAAAAAAAAAGAGCCTATTGTGAGAGCAGTCGTCAAGGAGCAAACCCCGATTTTAGGTCTAACAGTGACACCTGCAGTCGAGCTCCACACACTAACACACAAGCGCTCTCGAAAAATAGATCCGTATTTTCGAATCGCACATATCTCCTGTTTAATCATCCTCGTGTACCTCAAATTTGCCTCTCCCACTGGCAGCACAATCAGCTTCCACACTAGCATGAATCAGCTTTTCCTCTTCTAAAGCACACGGTCTGCCATAAAGTATATAAATAGCCCAGAAAAGCTTCCTTGAGCTGCTTGGTGGGAGTAGAGCTGCCCATGCATATACATACACACAGATCTCTCCTCCACTAGCAGGCATTTCAGAAGAACCACCTGCATGTCTGAAAGGCTCATCTTCATGTTTCAAAGATTTAATCACTTTTCTGGTAATTGCTATATAAAGGATTGCATTCTGTATGAATAAGGACTAGATAAACCTCATGGTTTTGATGAATCCCTTTCCTTTTCACTGCTCCCTCCGTGGTGTCATGTACCAGCTGGTGAGTGTCAGTAATGTGGTCACTCTGTTCTCTTCCAAATGGTCCAGGAGCTTTCACTGTTTCCCTATGGTTTAAAGCACTTAGATTTTGTTTGTGTTTTTGTTGGTGTTTTTTAAAGAGAAAGTGTTTTGATTTTGTGTTTTGATTGCTTCTGTGAAGGCTACTTTTAGAGGTCTGACTCTTCAGTTATAGCAAATAATATATTCAGTTTAATTATTCCCTTTCACTATTCTCACTTGTTGTTTATTCAGCTTCTTCCATTATACTAGAAAACAAGCTACTCTCTCTCTCTTAAAAGCAGAAACTGCATCTGAAATATAAATCTTACTTTGCTGTAAGAATTTTTTTTTTTTTAAATCACCAGTTCTTTTGACTCACTTCCACTACAGCAGCTTCCAACCAAGACCAGTACTCATATTTCACCCAAGCACAGTATGAATGTGGATTTCATTTACAGCTCTTGGAGCTACTTCCTTCATCATGTAAATATCTAGAACCTTGTGTACAAATGTTTGTTCACGTGAACAAAAAGATTTCTTTATAACTTTTGTCAATATTCAGCTGAGTGTTAGTTCAGTAGCAGATGTGCTATGCTTAATGGTGCATATACAAGAAGCATTCCCTAATCCCTAAATGAACTTATCTCTAAATATATACAGGATAAGCTATCTATACTCAGTTTAGCAACTATGCTATTAAATCTACCAGAACCAAAAAGTGAAAAAATATTGTTAAAGCCAAACACCTGTTAGTAAAAAACCCAAAGAATCCTACTAAAACAAAACGCTGCTAACCATAGATCAAAATAAATCAGATAATAGTTCTAGATAGATTAATTTCTATTACCAGTGCATCTCGAACACCCACGTCTTCATTTCACAAGCACACACACATAGTTTTAAACTCCTCTGGTTTTGTTAGCACCACACTTTGTCAGTCACAATTCACTGCAGAGAAATGAGTTCATAGAATCATAGAATCATAGAATCATAGAATCCTAGGGGTTGGAAGGGACCTCGAAAGATCATCTAGTCCAACCCCCCCGTCAGAGCAGGGTCACCTAGAGTACATCACATAGGAACGCATCCAGGTGGGTTTTGAATGTCTCCAGTGAAGGAGACTCCACAACCTCTCTAGGCAGCCTGTTCCAGTGCTCTGTCACTCTTACAGTAAAAAAATTTTTTTGGATATTCACCTTGAACCTCCTATGCTCCAATTTACACCCATTACCCCTTGTCCTATCACTGGTCATCACTGAGAAGAGCCTAACTCCATCTCCCTGACACTCACCCCTTACATATTTGTAAACATTGATGAGGTCACCCCTCAGCCTCCTCTTCTCCAAGCTAAAGAGACCCAGCTCCCTCAACCTTTCCTCATAAGGGAGATGTTCCACTCCCTTAATCATCTTAGTAGCTCTGCGCTGGACTCTTTCCAGCAGTTGCCTGTCCTTCTCGAACTGAGGGGCCCAGAACTGGACACAATACTCCAGATGCGGCCTCACCAATGCAGAATAGAGGGGGAGGAGAACCTCTCTTGACCTACTAACCACACCCTTTCTAATACACCCCAGGATGCCATTGGCCTTCTTAGCCACAAGGGCACATTGCTGGCTCATGGTCATCCTCCTGTCTACTAGGACCCCCAGGTCTCTTTCACCTACACTACTCTCCAGCAGGTCAGCCCCCAACCTATACTGGGACATCATGTTGTTCTTCCCCAAATGCAAAACTCTACACTTCCCCTTGTTGAATTTCATCATGTTTCTCCCCGCCCAACTCTCCAGCCTGTCTAAGTCTCTCTGAATGGCAGCACAGCCTTCTGGTGTGTCAGCCACTCCTCCCAGCTTGGTGTCATCAGCAAACTTGCTAAGGGTACATTCTGTACCCTCATCCAGGTCGTTGATGAAGATGTTGAACAACACCGGTCCCAGTACCGACCCCTGAGGGACTCCACTAGTCACAGGCCTCCAACTAGATTTTGCCCCATTGACTACAACTCTCTGACTCCTTCCCATCAACCAGTTCCTAATCCACCTCACTACCTGATCACCAAACCCATACCTGATCAACTTATCTACAAGGATGCTGTGGGAGACGGTGTCAAATGCCTTACTGAAATCAAGATAAAGTTGCCATCAGATGAGACTCTTTAAAATGCATATGAATGCAGTTGGATCCATTGTGGGATTTAAGAGAAGCGCACACTCAAAAAAAGAGAAGGTAGTGTTGTCTGCTGGTTGCATTACAGAACCAGGAGGAGTAGCTTGTGGTGCAGAGGTTCCTGCTGCGCCACCAGTTCCCTTTGTGACCTTGGGACGCACCTGATACAGCACCTGAGTATCTTCATTCATGAAATGAGAACGTTTTCACCTTCATTCACATCCAGGACTGCCTCTGACTCTCTGGCCTGGCCCATCAGCTCCTCAGCAACAACTCCTCCTGTCCTAGACTGTGCAGAAGGCAGGGGATGCTCGGGGGCAAACGGGAAGGACACCTGCACCTGTTTGTCCCTCAGCTGTCCCTGGAACAGGTCCCTGCGAGAGGCTCAGCAGCAGGCCGTTGCCTTCCCATTCACCCCACTGGACTGGAGCAGTCCTTTAGGTGAATTCTTAGAGCCAAGTTATTGTCTCCCACAGCAGGCACTGGGCAACAGAGACCCCCAATTTGTACACAAATTACCTTTACCAGCTTAATCTATAGGTTTGATCTATGGGCAAACTCTGCCCATCTAACAAGATAAGGGAGAAATTTCCTTCCTGGTATTCCTCCTTCCACCTCCTTCTATTTTCATTGGAGAAGGGTATCAGAGGACTATAGTAATGAGAAGCCAGTTTCTTTTTTCTTTGGAAAAATTGCTGAAATTTGGTGCAAGTAAAAGCTTGTAACATCTCCTGTTACACAACTACACATCACCTGTAACTACTGGAAAACAAGCATGGCCTTCATGGCAGCCATCAAATGCATCTTGCATTTAATAATTACCTGACAACAAAAATATGGACACATCTTTTTTACTTCCACAGAAGTGATTCTTAAAATAATTGACTATCTGTGAAGACTTGAAAGGAAGTAAGTTTACAGGAATCAAGAAGGGGCAAGTTACACCCAGGCTCAAAAACAGATGACTCCTGATGTTATCTGTCTGGTCGATATGACCTGCTATGTTGAATAACTCCACCACAGGCCAGAGGTTTCTTTTCTACTTTCCTTGCATTCCCTTGCCCTCTCTTATCTCTCCTCCCCTCAGCACGAAGAAGATCACCCAGTATCCGTTGTCTACCAGTGACCCTAAAAATCCACTCCAGCATCAAAAAGTAGCATTAAAGAACTTTTGGTTTTGCAGAGTTTGCCCTAAACTATAAAAAATCCCAAGGAGAATTGTTGGCTGCCTCCGCAGAAACAGTGTCATGTGGGAGAATCCCAGTTCAACACAAGAGGAGGGCCCCAGTTTAGGACCAGAGAAGAGGATGGAAAGTTGCCGCAGAGGTGCATTTTGTGGCAACTGGCTGTGTTTTCTTCAGCTTGTACTCATGTTATTGTCTTATTACCTTAGAAGAAGTGTTACAAAATCACCATGTTACCAGAATAAATAAATAAATAAATAAATAAATAAATAAATAAGATATAAAAAAAAGAAAAAGCCCAAGGAAAAGATAATTCTAAAAGAAAAGGCTATGCATATGCAAAGTTGATTCAAATGCTCTCAGATTGCACCATAGAAAAGCTGTGGCCTAGTTTTTGAAATACATATTTCACTTTATTTTGCACACAGCTGGGTTTATATTGGCACTCACACTAATATGCAAAATGCAGTATCTTGTATTCATGAATGACTCTTTATAAAATGCCAGGAGGGCACCTGCTTTCTTTTCTTTAAGTCTGTATCATGACAAAGAACAAGCCTGTATCAATGGCCAACTTCCAGCTCTGACCACAGCCTGGGGGGATTTATGCCAGCTGTACACAGGTTTGGAAGTAAACAACATGTTCCGGTCAAAAGGAGCTTCTTACAGTCCACGGAAAGAGACTGCTAATGAGATGCAACGTTCTGAAGGAGGGAGTGCATGTCAACACTAACCGTGGACGGAGCTGCTACAGTAAAGCATATGTGCCCTCAGATGCACTGCACACATCCCAGTCCTCCCCAGTGTTTAAGTGCAGTATGTTACATACATCCTCCAGTCCTTTTAGCATTGCTGCAGACACACTAGCAAACATCTTCCCATTCCCGGTGGTCCTCAGGGCTCAAGCTCGGTGGCTGCCATGTGCTAGGAAAACTAATCAAAGATAACCTGGCCAGTTGTAGGTGGTGGGATTTCTTTTTCAGACAAAAAAGATGCATTGTATCTCAGTGGTTTAGAAGGTATGCTCATGAAATGAATCCTCATCTTAAGAAGCTGCTTTGTCTACAATCCACAGGATCCCTGTGCACTGAATGTCAGAGCATGATGCAAAACTCATGTCTCACAAATTTCCAAAAAAAATCAGACCAATGTACATGAGACAGTTTGATAAAGATTATTCTTCAATGTAGACATGATTAAATATGTATTTCAGAAATAAATGTTTCTAAATGAGATGTGGGCAATACATATTAGATGAATTTCATAGGCATTTGAGCAGATACTTAGAACTTCAAAGAGGAATTCTTAGACCAATGTATACTCATTATGTAGTCATGTTAAAAAAAATAACAATAATAAAAAAGAAATTCAGCTCTAGCCTATGAACTGGAGTTGATTAAAAAAGTATTACAATCTTCCTACATTAAATTTATTCAACTTTTCTGCACTCTGCAAGATTGTTCCTGCAACGTGCTTTCTGCTTGTGATTTGGATTAATTCTTTTTCCTGACTAAACAAGGGCACCACAATCATCTCGGTGTGCACTTCTGAGGTAAGCAAGGTACTGTAAGGTCAAATCAGCTTAGGTTTGATCAGGATGTTATTGAGCTGATAGTTTTCCATCATTACTGCACTGCATTCCCTGTACCATTTGATTGCCAGAATAAAACAGCTGTCTTTCACCAGGCATCATCCTACATATTTTGTCAAAGGTAAAAAGAAACTGAAAAGTAATGGACATGATACAGATACAACAGAACAAGCATGTGTAGAATATTATGTCAAATTCCCTAACCAAATCTTGAAGAAAATTAAAGTATATGAAGATAGAACCACGTTTGTGACCAGCTCTTCAAAAAGTAATAATCTCTCTTCCATCTCCCAACTCCAGACCTAGGCTATGTCCTTATTCCCGCATCAGGAAGAGGTAGAACCAAGAAGCAAGAGAATCATCAACTGTGAAACAAAACAGTTGCTAAACTGGGCTGTGTTCACACATTTAGCTTTGTCTCCCAACTCTCTGCAGCAGCCTGCAAAAACCTTGCCACGAAATGCTTTGCCACTTCCAGCAAGTAACAGAACAATTAGAGGTGTTTATTCCGGGACCAGTATACTGGATACAAAGTACAAGTGTTCCTGTAGAAGTTACAAATTAACTTCTTGGAGCTCTCCCTCTGAAAGATGCAGTTGAGCAACACAGCATGTGCAGCATTCTGCCAAGAAACACAAGACAGAAGGAGATTGTTAACTAGTTCTTGGTCTAATAAAGATATTTGATGCAGAAAACAAAAATGCATTGATAATGTAAGTTCACACTGAACTCACTAGCAATATGAACTATCTTACTGGGAGCAAGAAGAATCAACACTAGAGGCAATGAGTTTGAAACTGTCACATCCTAAAAGGACTTAAAAAAAATAATTATGCACTAAAAGAACTGTAATAAATAGTCACCCTCCTTTTCTTAAGGCAAGACCAATGTGCTCTCTGAAGGTGGTATTCTGACATCATGTACCATTCTATAGACACACACTATTCACATACTGTGAACGGCAAGCCAGATTTCTCCATTTTTTCAACATAGCAGCAGAAGTGCCTTCTTTATTCAGGTGACAAGGTAGATCCAGTGAAGTTCTAATGAAAAACAAATTATTATCAGAACTACTAAGCTTAAGGTCCTCTGAGATCTATCTTCATTTTCCTTCATTTCCTCATCCCTACTCCATATTCCTGCTAATCCCATTCCAGATATGGAACATTTTTAAAGCACTGCACAGCCTCTCCTTGGATGCAGATAAGTAAACCATGAAGAGACAGGGTTTACATGTCTTAAGAGACATTAGGTAAAAACAGGAAATATTAAACAAACACAACTACAGCTCTGAGTCACGACTTCTGGGTTGTTTGTTTTTTTTTAATTAATCCTTTCACTGGGCTGGTTGCATGAAGCAAACAATTATTTTTGCAAAAAATTTAGCAACAATTCAGAATTGTAGAAAAGACATTGCCAGAACAAAAACTGCAATTATTTGCTGTATCCATCTTTCCCAGTGTGAAAGACTGTTGTCATTTGCAGTTATCTGGGAGAATCTGATTTAAACCCAGTGATTAGAAAGGGGAGTCAGACAGCTCATTTTCTGCCTCTTCACACCACTACTAAATTACTAGGTGACCTTGGGCAAGACAACTACTCTGTATCTTCATTTACCCATCAAAACCATACCTGTTGCATTTATTTAGCTCACAGGTGCATCAAGAGGCTTAATTAATGTTTGGAAAAAACTTTGAGATGAAAGGTGCTTATGTAAGTCTAAAACATTATAAAGTCAATGAGAAAAAAATGGATTGGTGCCAAGAGAGTCAATCAGACATACGGTTCCTCCAATCAGTATTGTCCATATTTCAGTTTTGAGTTTATCAGTGGAAATATACACAGCTGTTCGAATAAAGTCTCATGCATGTTCCACTGTGTACAAAAATGGTCACCAGTCTGTAGATCTAAAAACAGTCAGAAAGCTGTAAAAACTCTTGGGAAGATGTGCACTATACTTTTAACTCTAACACAAAAGTCCTTCCTCCACAGTGGTTCTATACTCTAGGAACAGTGGTATTCAGCAGCACATATATAGTTTGACTTAACATTTTTATATACAGTAATTTCTTGATCAATGGACACTAGGAAGCATCTTCCCTTGACTGTTTTATGAGGAAGAGCCTGAATTTAATATCTCCAAGCACATAACCAGTGCCTAAATAAATAAGAAACACCCCTGTCCCCAAGGATCCTGATGATATAGCATCTTGGTCACTGCTATAAACCTCTTAGCCAAGGAATTAGAAATTACTCCAAGATCCCAAGTAAACTCAATTCCTTGGCTGACCGGTTCCACATCAGAAGATACTCTTCTCATTATTTTCCTCCCAAACTTAAAAGCAGTAGCCTTACTCAGAAAAGTGATCCAATGTACCACAACACAGCTTCCTTTTTTCAGGTCCTGTTACACTTCAGACAGAATCAGGACAGCTGAAGATCAATTTGCTTGATACCATGGTGTATCATCTGCACCCACCCCAAAGCCCAGCATGCCTTTGGTATCCATGGTTTTTAATTGCAACCTGTCTCCCAGAAGCAAAAGTTTTAAGTGTGCTTCTGTGAAAAGGGAAAGTACTGAACACGTTCATCCCTTCCAAGAAAAATTCTGCTAAAGCAGAAGGTATGATGAGGCTAAGCTTTAGATACTCTGAGGGGCCTTTGGCAGACTCAGGCTTGGGTAACAAGAGATTAAAAATGTGGATAACAACCAAAGAATTACTGGCAAGTGTTCAGTATAGCAGACACTAATGTAACTCCCAACTGGGTTTAGGTTTTGCTGCCTCAGTTCAGTCCTCCAGGTAGAAGAAATTAGGAGGAGTTTTAAAAACTGTGACCACTTTGAAGAGTGTAGGAAGTAAACTGGAAACAGTGGAAGGTGTTGAGAAGACCTGAGGGAAAACGGGAGCATCATATGGCACATCTTACTCACACGTGCAAGCACTTTTTTTCAGATTAAGTCCTTCAGCCTACAAGTAGTTGTGAAAATGAGTGTTTCAGGGGTCCATGTTACCTCCAGTTTCCATGTGCAGTGTTGCCCAGGGTGATCCTCAAAGGGTGTTAAACCTGAAGTTACACTATTTGCTTAGACTGACTTCTATAAAGCATGGCAGTGCTTCTGTACAATGCTATGTGCACTGGAGCAGCAATGCACTACCTTCTGCTGCTTTGTAAAACTAACATGGTTTTCTTTCATCTAGAGCTGTCAGACATACTACATTAAATAGAAATTTTTAAAATTAAAATCAATGTGAAAAAAGCAGTAGGTTATTTTTGCATTTATTATGTAAATCACACTTCAAAATTAAGTTTTCCTTAAAAAAATTAAAACCCTTTACACTTACTGGTGTAAACCATTAATAGACTCGTGCAATAATGTCTTCCCCAATTTTCAGACATGCTTCCAAGCAATTGCAGCCTGGACAACTGGAAAAATTCACATTGTAAAGAAAAAGAGAAGCCAGTCTTCCAGCAACATCCTCACCACCTTCACTGTTTTTGTTCAGAGGATGAGCTAGGCCACAGAATTACATCACTAGACTGTACCATCAGAAGCTGAAAAGTGGTGCAGTGAAAATTTATGTTCAGATATGCTGTACTTAATATGTACTTAATATGCATTGTACAAACATGTCACTAAGCTACAAAACTTGCAGCCCATAAATAAGCAAATTGAAAGAGGAAGACAGGATTAAATAGCTGATAATCAGAACAGCAAACAAATACAGTTTTTAGGATTTAGATCTCTCTAGTTTTCCTGGGAAAAAACCACCACATGCAGGTCTGTTTGTCTATGTAAAAATACTATTTTTAAAAAGGCAAAATAGGGCACACTATGTCATCAACTAAACACAAAATAAAGTTGCCCAATTTAATTGTTTTCCTCTACTGGAAAACTGTTCTAATAGCATATACAGGAACCTTTCCTCTTTCATGTGATGCCCTCTGAACTCATTTACAGCAGTATATAAAAGATGATGTATCTGATACAAGACAGAGATTGAACAACTGGCATATTAGTTTCCAGTGGTTCAGTGATTCATGCTTACAGTAAAATCCAACGGAATAATTTAAAAGCACCTTCTATATGAAAACTTCCAAATGTTAGCAGCCAGTATTCGTGAAGTGTCTGGTAATTACTAATCTCATCTCATATACAAGAAGGCTGAAGTACAGAGGCAATAGCCCTGTCAAGGTCACGTATACCAAATTCAGGATTAGAAATCAGGTTTGGCTTTGCTGTGAGCCAGTCGGTCCCACAAACTGCTTCGTACCACAGTGACGAGTTATAGTCGGGGCTTGTTGCTTTCTTACACATTACATATCATTCCTCATATAGATCCACTAAAGCACCTTTGAAATAGTATGACTTGACTCACTTTTAAGAAATTAAAACATGAGAACTATCTTAGAAGAGGAAACATCCAATAGCACCAAAATGAGCTGTTACAGCTGAAGAAGGCACAGACGACGTGCGGCGGTGGAATGACCAGTGAACGGACAATTCGTGCTCACAATTCCTTCAAAATTGTTCTCTGTTGCCAGGTAAGGCAAGCTGGATTCAGTTTGACACAGAACAGTGGGGGCCCAAAATAAAAATTAGTAATTTGAAATAATCTAAAAATGTAACACACTGGAACATGAAATATTAATAAAAAGCAAATGCATGTCTGTTTTAAACAAAACTAGAAGCCTAGTTTTGTAATGAATGTTCAGATTATCTTTGAAAAACTAATGGGCCAGAAAGGGAAAAATAAACTCTTAACAGTGTTTGCAACAACTCAGAGTGACTTCCATGCATTTTTAAAAATACAGCCTATAGTAAATCAAATGTAAAAGTATTCCTTTAAAAAAAAATATATATATATAAAAAATATTAAAATATTCCTAATGCTACTAGATCCACTTTGACTTTATCTGCAAAGACAGAACATCTGGTGTGCTTCTGGCTAGACAGGTCCTATTAAGAGCAACACTACTGAGACTATGAACCAATTCCTACTGCTTCAAAACAAACAAACATGAGAGTGAGTTAGCTTTATATCCCTGCATTAAAAAACTGAAATTAATAAATTTTCTTAAGTTACTATAATCACAGTCAGTTAATCAACAGACTTGAGATTCTCTAGGCTTAAATCAACATTTTCATAAAACAAACTTTGAAAAAGAAAATGTATTTTTTTAAAGTACCTTCAGTCAAGAGGCAAAACTTAAAAATTGAGAAATTTCTCATGCTTATACCCAGTATTCGGAAAATTTTACTACATCAATTCAACATTTTGTTATTCACAGCAACTATTACAGAAGATAATTTCATCCCTATATATCTAGGTCAAAGACTCACAGAACAGAAGCACTTTTCCTGTTGTTTTGGTTTTAAGAACTAGAATAATATAGGTATAATTAATAAATTTATTAATTGGTAAACGAATACATACGTCAACCCAGTTAAACAAAAATAATTAGGAAACATCCTAATCCCCATCCATTAGGGGGATATAAACCTGGAAAAAGTCTATACTAGCATTTGTACAGTTCTTAGAATGCTTGGGGTTGGAAGGGACCTAGATCATCTAGTTCCCCCTGCACGGGCAGGGACACCTTCCACTAGGCCAGGCTACTCAAAGCCCCATCCAACCTGGCCTTTAACACTTCCAGGGAGGGGGCATCCACAACTTCTCTGGGAAACTTGTTCCAGTGTCTCAACACTCTCACAGTGAAAAAGTTCTTTCTAATGTCTAACCTAAGTCTATCCTCTTCCAGTTTAAAGCCATTACTCCTCATCCTATCGCGACAAGCCCTTGTAAAAAGCCCTTCCCCACCTTTCCTTCAGGTGGGGGAAGTACCCTTCAGGTACTGGAAGACCACTGTAAGGCCTCCCTGGAACCTTCTTTTCTGCAGGCTGAACAACTGCAACTTTTGCAGCTTCTCTCTTTCAAATTTCAAACCCCAACTATTTTCTTTCAATTTGGCTGTAGAAAATGATCTACCATTACTTAAAATGTGATCAGACCTGAGGGACTGATCTTCCTCCTGTAAAAACAAAACATTGATAACTGGGATATTGAAAGTGCTTTTTAAGTCATTGTTCTTGATTAGGGTTGCAAGTGTCTTTTTATCTTACTACCTACAAGGATTAGATACTACAAGGAAAAAAAGTACTCCTAGAAGACATACTGCAGGTAGTGGTCAGTGATCATTAGCAAATAGAAAATCCACACACTTCTCTGGATAAAGATATGACATGGTAGGAATAATCACTGATAATTTTAATATATTACAGGAACAGACAGATGGCCTAAACTATCAAACGTTTATCAGTCTTACTGTTTATTACAATATGATGGATAAAAAAATATACATGACAACCTGTGGCTAAGACAATGAATAATTCCATCAATCATTCCAGGCTTCTATGATTCCAACCATGTGATAGAGTTGAATGAAGTTCATAACAGGGGAGGGAAGTTGGCAGGGAGATTCCTACATAAGCTAATATCTAGACTGAGTACATGAATACTGCATTTAAAATGTTCATTTTAAGAACAAGAGATCTCTATTGCACTTCATAGAAGCAGACCCCAATGAAGTATTTTAAAGGTCTTAGCTCATAATTCACAAAGATATCAGAACATATCTACACTAGCCTTTATATTGTCACTGAAACTACATTTGTTCTCAAAAGACCATACGTTTTTTACTAAATTATGTGAAGATCCTAAAAAAGGAAATCTCACTTTAAGAATGCAAGCTGAAAAGCTAATAGAAATCCTTCACATAAGCTGCAGACTCCTCTCCCCATGCACTGAACAGGCTTGGCAGAGTGTCCAGGCATGGCCAGCTCTCTGCTGGGGGCAACGTTCTTGGCTGTGAAGGCAGAGCACGCCCTCTGTCACTCATGGCGAGCAGTCCTGTCCAACTGTCTCTTTCCAACAACTTTATCATCAATCTCTTTATTAACAGCTCCACTGCAGACAGAGAATGCAAACAAGGAGAGTGAGCATGCCAGATTTCTGGAAGGCACATGGCATCAGACACCACACAGGGCAAGGTTTGTTAAGTTGAAACAGAAGCTGTAGTGCAGAACTCTTACATCCTGTTTTAGAATTGTATCATGTTTATTATGCTTAATTAGAATCACATTTCTAATCAGGGAGAGCAGGAGAGATGTTACTCCTCAAATATTGAAGATCACCCCCCTTACCTGTTTTATTTGAACACCATTTGAAATGCCCAAACAATGAAGGGTACACGGTCTCACATTCCATTGAACTTCAAGAATTATTTTGTCCTTTAAGTTGGTATATTACCCTAACTGAAGCAAACATCACAGAAATAATCTTAGATTAACTGGAAAGGTTGAATTGATGTGTAGATTTTAAGCATGTAAAAGTTACCTAAGTAGCCTTATTGAGGAAATTTACTTCTAAAAACACATGAAATGCAGTCTTAAAGAAGGTGTGCTAGCTTGCAAATCAGACAGACAAAAAGACATTCGCACTTGCAAGCTGCCCAGCATCTGCGTGGGCCACAGTTATTAAGGGGCAGTTTAAATGCATTGGCCATTTTTTAAAGTTAAATAAAGAAATGCACCTTTCCTTACATGAGTTGGAGTTTACACCACCTTACATCAATAGTAATTTTCCTCTCTATCCTTTCCTTTTACTTGCCTGGAGTCTGGCTCTTATTTGAATACAGTAACTTACCGCAAAAACCAAGCTTGATAATATCCACATATACCATCAAACAGTTTTTTTCCCAGTCATTAGGATGCTGTTAAAATTGACTTTTTCTAAGTTTACTGTCTTTCAGAGTTTGTGAGGTAAAAATCTAATGAAGTGTGTAGGACATTGCTATTCTTCCTTTATTCTAAACATTCTATTCGAATACACAGGTCAAAAAAATTCTGAGAAGGTCATTAAAAAACCCAGACGTGCTGAATAGGACCCACAACCTCGTTAATTTAGTAAATGTGGGAGGAAGAAAAAAAAAAAAGTTACCTGAAGAGAGCATTCCATCATTTACTCTGAACAATACAAAGATGCGTAAACTTTATAAAAAAAAAGTCAGTAGAGTGTAAATATCCAAAAAGCAGATGGGACATCAGTTCATTGTTTTATCTTTTTCATAATAAAACATGCTCTCTGAAGTTTGATATCAAAGTTTGCATTATTTTGGTGATGATGGCAGATGTTTGATATTTGTAGATATTTCAAATTACTAGTTTGAACTTTGTAGACGTATCAAACTGCATCTGCCTCTATCAACAAATCAAAGATGGTTTGTTTCTATTGAACAGATCCTTAATTCCACCAAGATCATTAAACTAAAAATGGTTTATTATTGTTTTGACAGTAGAAACACTGGCTCTTTAAAAAAGTCAACCTACCAAGTGCACAGCTAATAAGCTTCAATAATACGTATATAAACATTTCTGTGTGTACTATCAAGACCTGCATGTTTCCAAGTGACAAAATTTCTTATAAGTATTGTTCAGCCACAACAATGCCAAAAAGAAGTTAAGCCTAGCAAAGCTACTTGACTTACGTATTTGTCAAGTCCCAGAAATTATTCCCGGATCACTTCAATATGCAAAATGCCTTTTGTACAAATGCACACAACGTCCAAAAATGAAAAGATGTATTAGGAGAAAATAAAGATACTCTACCTCCTCGGTAACCATTATCACAGTAGTTTTTATTGCATTAAGTATAGATTCTGGCTCAGTAACATGTGGTGTGTTCTTGCTATATTGAGTTACTTTTTGTTATTCTAGAAGCAGAACTGCTTTAACTTTTATTGTTCATTAAAATTGGTTCTCTCATTAACATACATTTACTATCAATTGATACCATTACTGCACTACGAAATGGCATGGACACTACTACTTACTGAAAGGAAGCACAACTTCAGCTAAAACACAAACTCAAATGTCTGATTCTAACCAGTATGTCTAAAAGCCATCTGTTACAACCATGGCTTATTAATGTTAATTATTTTGGCTACAGTAGTAATTTTCAGCTTCTTGTTTACAGATCCTTATGAGTCCATGAACTTACTTCTGGAGGTTCATGATGGGGAACTCAGAAAAAGAAGCTTATTGAAGCCTATTGCCAGTAGCTTGAGAAACACTGAACAAGAATTTGTGTATCTACTATCACCTTTTAATTGGTTGGAGAAAATAAGAGGAATTAAAGCCATAAATAACATCAGTTGTGATGAAAGGGAGATGGGGTGGGCAAGATATAAAGATGATGAATCTGTTCTAAACAAGACAAGCAGCTGCATGCTGTGAAACATATATACAACATAATGGTTTATTGTTTTAGGCAGGGTAATTTTAATAGAAGACCATAATCATCAGTGGTTTTAGCAGTTAAAAGAAATTTCAGCCAAAAGGAGGCTACCTATTCAAATTACTCAGATCAAGTATTTGGAGGACTGGGCTCATGCTGATACAAAATCAATCAAGTGAGGCACAGCTACTTGTAGTTCTTACTTTTATTTCAGGGCAAGCTTAAACCATTTGACAAGAGAAATAGTGCCATCTGCTGACCTAAGAAATTGTCACTTGCAAGAAAAGCAAACATAAGATGCCAGAACTGTTAAACCTGATTTTTTTTTATTTTTTTTTAAATGAGGTTCAGGAGTATAGCCCCAAATTGCTTATGCACATTTCTTCTGTCAGCTTTTAAGAATTTAAGATTGAGACTGACTCCTAATCAGCAGACAAGGAATGGATGCTCTTAAAATGTTGGAGGATTTTTCTGGCAATAAACTCTGCCCCTGCCAAGCCACTGCACAATCTACCACCTTTTCCTTCAGCAGACTACAGCTCACCCTGCTGAGTGTTAGTTCCATTTCCTATGTCTAACATCATGCTTACTTAGAGAACATGCATTTATGTACTACTTCTTTTAGGCCACACCTTATTTGTTTTCGTTGAAAATGTATGAGCTAAGTATGAATTCCGAGAGTAAAGTCTATTTTGTACATTCAGAAAAATCAGACAACTCTGGGATTGTGCTGTTTTTTATTGTGTTTTCAATGGAGAAATACATCATCTGTTTACAAAATAGCTCTTGAAAAATACAAGGAGTACAGATACTATAAAACAAAGCAAACTCCAGTCATGAGACACTACGTACATCATGCGAAAGCAACAGTCTGATCTCCAGGTTATGAAAACTAGAATTAAAAAGTCACTATACAGAAAGTTCCAAGTTTCCAGCTTGGCAAAACTTGGGTGCAGTTACATGAAACGTTTAATAAAATGAAAAAGATTTTCTGATGTGTAAACAAAATGACAAGACTAAATTTGTGCCTGGCAATTTCGATCTAAACTCCATAGCTACACAAAATACACAGACACCTTGTACACTTCAACTGTTAATATAACCTTCTTTGGGGGGTGGACGACAGCAGGCTGCACAGGGCAAGGAAAAGAGAAATATTGTATACTAGACAATCTTAGACAAATGGCAAAAAAAACCCTTCAGTTACTGCACAGCCTAAGTAAAAGATAAGCTACACTCTGACTTTGGAGAATTAATTTAGAAGGATAAGGGGAAGAGTGTAAGTAATTTAATTTTAACATGAAAGATGCACGTGTAATAGAATGGAGCACAATGGGAGAAGGGAATTCATAAAACATGCTAATCAAAGTATGGGAAGTATGATTTGACATCCCACATATTTCAGATTTAAGTAACAGTAACATGAAGTTTGTTATCTACATCTGGTATTACTGTTGGTATCCTTCATGTTCCTCAAATACTGCTGTTCTTTGCCATGAGAGATGCAGTTCTTTCAAAAGAAAAAGTTGTTACTTTTTGATAGGACTACAAGAACAAAAAACTAGGACTAAGAGAACTTACTAGATGTCAAGTGCTTACTAGAAATAGGGTTTTTAAAAATTCCGCGTTCTTCAGTATGTAAAACTATTTCTGATGAGCCATCTAAAAATAAAAAGGTTAAAATTCTTCGGGAAAAATCTTTTTGCCTTTATTTAAAATTTGAAGCTTTTTAATGCATACAGGACTTTTATGGAGTGTACAAAATTCATCTCATATTTAGTGATTCAAAGGCCATCAAGACAGGTGTTATATTTCACAGGCACGCAATATTTACTGAAATACTTTATAATGGGACAAAATTTTGAGTCTGTGCCTAGAGGCCACAAGGTATGATTAGGTATGGGGCAAGGGAGAACCCAAAGGAGTACATGGCTTGTTTTTACTTTGTATAAATAACTGTTGTCCTATATGGTGCATACAAGCTGCAAAAAAACCCCAAAACAAAACAAACCGCCAACATTAAACGCAAAAGCTTTTCCCAAAAAATAAAGGGATCAAAAAGGGAATAAGGAGTTTGATTAGCTCCAAGGAAAGTTTATTTGCTGTTTGACTGCTGATCTGTATGCACCTTAAAACAATCCTATAAATAAAAGTAGACCACATCTTAATCATGTCCCACCAATTCCAAAACTTCCCAATTACTTCCCCAACTTTTATCTTACAACCTCAAGATTTGACATTTTAAAGGCTTACTGCTACTTTGATGGCAGTTGAACTGGATATACTAAACACTTTGTTTTCAATGTATAGTATATCATAAAATGTCACCCAATTTGCAGATTGCTTCTACTGAAGAGGTTCTTCAATAAAAAGAAAGTGTATCAGCTGAAGATCTAAAATTAGTCATACTCCAATAAAAAAAAATAATACATAAAAGTGCATTTAAGGGATTCTTATGCCAGTTTTATCTCAATTTTGAAACAATGTATCAAAGAAATTCAATCAGAATGTCAAATATGGCTACAAATAGTGTTCATGTTTTTAAAGGCAGTAATCCTTTGAAATATTTAATGCAACTGTTGCTAACACATTAATTGTACTCCTGGCTTCACATACTAACCTGGACTTCCAACCAAGTGGTGATTTTAGCCCAGAAAGGGAAGTGCACAAAATATACCTAAATCCATTTGCGATTATGTTCTAGTCTTGCACCCTCCGTTCTCCTTTTTTTCTAACATTAGAAGACAACAGGTTGAGTTGGCAGATACTTTTATGGACCCCTGAGGTTGTTTTTACCGGTTCAGTCTCAATTTTATCGAATTCTTGATAACAGGAATAGGATTTGCAGGGAGAGCAGGGATATCTGAAAGGTCTGTACTGGGTGTTTTCTGAAAAGAAAAGAAGTTTGGTTGTATTTTAACTCTGTAAATATCAAAAGAATATTCACAGTAATTGGCAGTAACTTTCAAAAACAAGAACTTCAGATGAGTTTTTAGGAACATTCCAAGATGAAGATTAATTACAAGTTATAAATACAGAAGCATATATTTACTTTGCCTATACAGTCCTTAAGGAAAACTTGTACAAGAGTGTCTTTCAAAGTGTGCATTTCCTTTTTCAACAACTGCAAGAAATTAAGACAGTGTTGCAGATAAAGCTGAGCCTACTAATTACCTGTATTATATTACCTAATTACCTGTACCTATAAAACATAATACACAGATAATAAAGGTGCTTGATCAGTAACACATACTAGTTGATCTACATGTTTAGTACTTAAAAATTCCTTCGACCAATTCAGTGGTAAACCTCAGCCCCTAATGGATGAATGATGAAAAACTGTTCCCCACGTGAGGTATGTCTCTTCATATCTAAACACTTCAGAGCATTTAAAAGCTCTTCAGTGAAATTTCCAACTTTTCATATTTGTTTAGATTTACATGAAAACGGTATGATGAGCTCTAAACCAGTGCTATATGACTGGACTAAGAATTTAACCTTGAAAATAATCACAAACACTTTTTTTTCCACTTAAAAGACAAAATCCATTCAGCAAAATTACATGTAAAGCCAAATAAAGGAAAACACAGAAAAGGAACACTCTCCACTTTAAGCATGATTAATTAATTTCTCACATGCTTAACAAGCCTCTATTATTGGACTTTATGGGGTTTTTTTAATTTCTAAGTACTTCTGTTCCACTGCAGCAGATTATTTGCCATCTCAATAACCCAGTTATTATCCATTACTTGCCATGAGTTATCATAAAATGTTTTCCTACATTATAAACATTCAAAATTAATATTAGGTACATTGACACATGGGAAAAACTACATTAAAATGATTGCTCTTAATTGTTGTTCTATTAAAAAGATATCAATTAAGTTAATGCTGACTGATGCAGTAGCAAAGCACAACGCACAAGGACTGAGGGCAAAATAGCTTCTATCTCCCACCTCCCCGCTGGCCCCAGTAGCCCACTCTGATTGGTGCTGACCTGCAGTTTTACACGTTTCTATTTTCTGCAACATGAGCAGTGTTTTAAACAAAGCCAATGAGAACACTGAAAAAAAATAACAGAAGAGGTCCACCATTCTTTTGCAGTTTCCAGATTACTTTTGCTAAACTACACAATTTGTAAAAGCTACAAAGCTTTATATAAATCATCCCTTAACAACAGGTGAAATAAACTCGGTGTACTAAATGATCTAAAAATTTCCATGAAGCAGTTCAGAGTGCCCATGAAACAATCTAGACCTTTTGCTCTGGTACTTTATTCAGTACCACTCATACAATTCAAGATGTTTCATAACAAATACTATTATTACTGCTGCAATGTATCTCCACTATCAATCAATACATTCACTGCACAACATTTAAGGAGTAAAGAGTAAATTAAATGCTTTGCGATAGTGCAACTTCGTCAGTAGAGCACTAAGAGAAGCTTAAAAATGCTAGTAAACAAAGATGTGTTCTTTAAAAGTTGTTACAATATTAGGAACAAAAATTTAAGTGAATGCCACAGAATTCTTAACATAACGTCTATTTTTCAATGCTCCTTACACTTAAAATAGCTGGAGTGAAGCAACACAGCTAGCTAATGAAATACAGGATTACAGCTTCTTTCCCTCTCATATCAAATAAGAGAATCAGAAGTAAAATTTCAGACATTGTCAACCACTACCAGGGCAGCTTTGAGCAGCAGCTATTTAAAGCATTTGTTTCCTTGTTAGAAAGGATTATTCTGTGATGTGCAAAGCACAAAGGAATAAACTGAGCCCCTTACTTTGAAGGCACAATTCAGAAGAGCGAATCCAGCTTCGGTCAGTTTGTATGGCAAGCCATACATGTTTAGCTACAATGCACATTCAATAAGATCAATGATCATCTAAAACACAAAAATCATGACAGTAACAACAAGCAGATTTCCACACAATGGATTTATACTAAAGATCACATTTATTTTTAACAACTGGACTCATTTTAATTTCAGTGTTTTCACCACAGATTAGCACGTGTGCACACACAAAGAGGTGGTGGTTTTGAAAACAGTACCTGAGGAGCTTGCAGAGTAGTTGTCTGAAGAGTTTCTGTTTGAGAATTAACATTCACTTCTGCCTCATGTTGCTCCTAAAACCAGAAGTATCAACAGTTACAACACTTCCAATTACAAAAATTATTCATACAGTACTCCACTAAACAGAATGCTGGAATTTGTGCACTTACACAAAACGAAAAAAGGCAAGTATCGGTACTTGCTGCATTGATACTCATCTTTAATAATACAGAACTTACCATAATAGCCAATGTTTTGCTAATTAGGAATTTGACATCAACACAAGCTACATCACTTTTCAGTTGTTATTTAAACACTTAACATATTTTACACAGAATCCTACAGGAAAATATTACACGACATTCAACTCATTATAGACAAGTGCAGTACCAAGACCATGTGAAAAGCTATTGAATTTGTTGAGAATTCAACTGCTTCTCCACTGCTTTTGCCATTCTGCTAGAAAAGTTTTCCTGCTAATTTAATGGGCTGAATCAGGTTTCTAGATAAACAGATGAATGTCAAAGCCAGTTTTACAGATGAAACCCTGGGACTGCACGGGTAAAGATGACACATACCATTCAGCAAACCATACCTTAACAAAAAGGCATGTCATTGAATGGAGAAAAAAATATGTTATTTGGTAAGTTCATTCATAAAATAGAACAGAATCATTATGGTTGGAAGAGACCTTAAAGATCATCTAGTTCCAAACCTCCTGCCATGAGCAGGGAACTCTACCACTAGATCAGGTTGCACAAAACCTCGTCCAACCTGGCCTTAAAAACCTCCAGGAATGGGGCATCAACAACCTCCCTGGACAACCCATTCCAGTTCCTCATCACCCTTATAGTGAAGCATTTCTTCCTAATATCTAACCTAAACCTCCCCTCTCTCAGTTTAAAACCATTACCCCTTGTCCTATTCACTGTCTTCTCTGATGAAAAGCCCCTCCCCAGCTTTCCTGTAGGCTTTCCCGTTTCCTCCATTTCCTTCCATGCATATTAAGGACATAAGATTTAGAGGAGACTTACAATAAAAGCTAACAGGATTACCTATATATTTTATAATCATCTGTATCCAAATGATCTATTTTCAATGTTAGGATTAAAAGCTTACATGCATTGCCTACTTCACCTGTCTCGAGTTCAAAGAGGTTTCAAGGTGACTACATAACAAGATAAAATTTCCCACTTAAGAGTCTGGAAACATTTTAATAGGCATTTTAACTTCTCAGCATATTATCCAGAGTACACCAAAGACAACAGAATATGCCCTACAAAAACTGTATATGCTCAAGGAAAGAGCTGCTATCATAAGGCTAAGGACAGACTGCTACCTTTACTGTTCATTAATAAGCAGAAAAATTGCCTGTTAAATTACAAGATAGAGGGTGTGCTGAAATCTCGAACTCAGAAGGTATAGCTGTAACTTCATATAATAATTTCACTATCAGAAAATATTTACCATCACTTGACTTTTTTTTTGTTTCCACCTAAAAAGTGAACAACGCAGCACCTGTCTTTGGGATTCTCAGGCAATGTGCAAAAATCCCCATTGAATATATAGGACAACTTTTCTTTAAATCTTTTTTTTTTTTTCCACTATGCATAATACTTTGTGAATGACCAGCAAAGAAATCACTGTCCTATGTGATCATGGACTCAGGCTCAGCTTACTCTGGCAACAGGTAATGTACTGGAATTCAGTAATATTGATTTATGCATTGAAAAGGAAGATTATTTTGGTATCTTTACTAAAGCGTCTGTATCTACAAACACTCTTAGTCATTTCTATAGGGAAATAGAGCTTTTTTTTTTTTACAATTAAGAGTCCCAATTAATACACATAAAATTGCATGGTCTCAGAATAGATACCTTAGTTTCCATTTTTTCATGTTCATTCAAATCTAAACAGCTAGTATCTTCCATTATTTCATCCTGCTGAAATACAAACAAACCAAGAAACTATTAAAATCATAAAAACATTTACATAAATCAACAAGAAAATAAGGCTATAAAGTGATTATTAAGAAAGCATTAGTTTTAAGACTTAATATGCTTTACTCTAAAAAAACCCCTGCTTTTAAGACAAGAATTTAGATTCTAAGCACTTATGCTAATGCAGTACACATCACATAAGTATCAGTATAACAAAAACCCACTAACACCTGAGCAAGCTGAATACATAAATCAGCAACACAATCAAAGTTGAAGCATACACCATATTTAACAAAGTATTTGAAACCTGGTGTAGGAAAAGGTTCTTCTTCTTCCCCACATAAATCTAAACAAAACACTTGGGATATAAGAATCAACACCGCAGCTGAAATTAATATTCTGATGGCTTGGACATTGCTATGGTATGATCTCAAAATCACAAATACCTCTTCAATTTTCATTTTCTTGGGAGAATCTTCTTTATGGGGAGAAGACGTCCTTTTCACTGCTGTGACAGGGCTAGGCATTTTTGCTGCAACATTTCCTGAAGTTCTTGGTAATGGATTTAATAGATATGTTGAGGAAATTCTAGAGATGGTAGGCTTTGGTGGTGGAGAAATGGCTGGTTGTGTGGCAGTTTGAGGAATGCTTTCATTTGAAGTACCTATGGATAAATAATTTTAAAAGCTTCAACAAGATGAGTTGACATGACCATTCCAGTTCAATCACTGGTAGTTTTAGTCTCTATTCAAAACCACTGGCATCAAGTAGGCATCAAGAAGTGGTACAAGCATCATGTTTGGAACAGCAGGTGTGCTTACACAGTTCTGTTTAGTTCCAAGCTTTCTGAGAGAGAATTCCCGTATCAGATACAGGGCAACCACATCAGTGACACTCTACTTGATCAAATTAACATTGCTTAACATCAGGGCATACTAGCCCATTCAGAGCTCTGTGCCAATAAAGCTATATTATTCTTGGTACCCAAAGAAGTTCTACTGTTTCTGTACTCAAGCACTGCCAAACTTAATCACCCTGATGCACCTATGACTTACAATAAAAATCAGAGAACAGCAAGATCCCACCATCCCACATGTCAAGAGTGAAATAAGAGAAATACCATCTTGAAAGGCTACCCACTTGGTCTCCTTTTCCATCTAATTCTGACTTGCTTCTTGTAAACAGCTAAAGTTCCATCAAAAAAAAGAGTAACTGACTTTGCTAAGTGAACATTTTCATCAGATGTCTTTGTTCTTTCACTAAAATATATTTTTCCTTAATTTTTTTTTTTTAATATTAAGTGAAGTGTACTTTTTCTTAAGAGAAAATATGGAGGATAAAGTCAGAACATTTGAAAATATGTCAGTAAGGAGCACGTGTTGTCCTTACATCTGAGTCTTTCATTCCTAGAACCAATTTCATGAAGCACAAGGAGCAGGAACATGAAAGCACAGATTACAGATGGTACAGGACCACCTCTTGAGTTTAACTGCAAAACAGACTAAAACCACAAAAACCTGCTCTTCCAGCTTTAGATGATTTTTCCTCATTTGGCCAACTGGACTACAGACCTGCATCAGGTCATTGAAAAACTATTGCTATTGTGAATGGCAAATACAAATCCCTAAAAATAGAATAAACAAAGATCACAGCACAAAATATTCTGCCATGATTTCCTGAGTCCTGAAGAAATTAGTTAAATCTGTGTATCAAGGAGAACATGTTATATAGCATGTGTTAAGGACCTCAAATGGGAAGAAAAACTGCTTTACAAACATTACAAAAAAATTAATAGAAACTATTTACTATCCAATTTTCCTTACCCCCTGAGCTTTCACTGGAATTTATTTGTGGCACAGTGACTTCAGAAGCCTGTATGTTGGTCACAGATGCTGCTGTTACAGCTGGCGCAGGACTGCTTCTGCTAAAAAGAGGAAAATGACAAAATGCTGAATATTAGAAAAAGTCCAGTGCTGTATGACCTGCCTTTCATCACATCACATGCATGGCCAGCAACCATAGCTGATATGGTTTTACTCACATTACAGAACTTATAACACTGTGTCACAGTAGGAAGTGTGGAAATGAGCACTGGTAATCTACTATCAAACTTGAACAATGCAAGTTATTTCAAATATCAGATTTTAATCACTTCAGAGATAGTCTTCTAGCCTACTAAGATGTTGCATTAAAAAAAAGGCAAAAATTAGGCAATGTCTCCCCAGGTAAGGTGCAGGGGAAAATATAACAACTATTTTCCTGAAAAATAAAACAAAATCAGTGTAGAAGTACCAGAATAGAAAGCTTGTTTTCAATCTACACACACTGTTATGATTATGATTTCAGTATGCACTTCCCAAGCAAAGAATGGGATTTCACTTGACAAAAAAAAAAAAATAAATTTTCAAGAACAGTATGTGCCTAAAATCAACACAAGGCAATTTCCACTTCAACTGTGACACCCTAGATAACATGTTTATTTTAATAAAATAGTCAGTGGCATCAACTATTGGAAATCATTTACCAAGGAAGACCAACTAAAAGAGCACTTGTCGAAAGGACCAAGTTCGGTGAACGTAAATATTTTATTCTACACAACATCTTGTAATATATATCTAATACTACACAACTGTAGGACACTGATGTTAACTTGTCTGTGTATGACAGACAAACATGAGATTTTTGAAAGAAAACAATTCCATTTACTTGGGCAAACTGAAGTTTACCTAGGAAAAGACTTAATATAGAAAGTTAGTATTAAGATAAACATTCATTTGTACACCTTGAAAGTAAAATGAAAAACTATGTTCCTAAACTTAATTTGCACAGGTATCAACAGTAACATCAGTAGCACCACAGATATCTCAGACAGAAAGCCTAAACTTCTCTTCTGTCTCAAATTTTTATGCAAAACTCACATAACTCTTCCTCACCCTCACATCTCAACTTCCTGCTCATTACCACTCACAGCCTCCCACTGCAGTGCCCTCAGGTTTTCCTATCGTCTTGCTTTTCTAAGCACCTTTACCCAACCCTTGTAATTCCTCATCTGAAGTCCAATACCATGTTCCCAACACCCCAAATGCAGCCCTACTCTAGTGCTCAAATGGAAATAGGAATGTCTGCAATTTGGAACATTCACACCCTGATAACTGTAGTACGTTACGCATGCAGTATTTGCCATGCTTTTAACACAACTAATTCAGGAACAGAGAGCAGCAACCAGACTGAAAGTCTTCATTACCCCTGAGAACTTCCAGAACTGTTCAATGGACTCGTCTTCATAGCACTAGTAGGCGAAGGCACAGACGTGCTGTTATCACTGTCCATAGACAAGTCTAGGCTGCTGTCATTCAGTGCTGTCAACCTGATCCCTTCTGTTGAATGCTGCAATCCACAAAAGAAAATTACAGTAGTCCTACTTAATGAAGATTCAAATTAGTTAATACTTCAGTTATGCAAAACATTAGCTGTTACATTTGTGAAAAAACAAAATGAGAGATTTTAGAAAAAAACACCCTGAAAGTAGAAACATTTAAGAATTCCGAATATAAACGGACAATTTTCAAATCCTTTTACATGTAAATAATGCACTATCCTGTCAATACAAGCATTTACATTTTCACTCACAAAATTCAGGTACAAATTTCTCTAAATCAGTGATGTTAAACAGAAGATAATGTGTAATTATATTTACTGATTGTATTTTCAGCCTTATTTTAAGTTTTCTTGGTTTTGTGGGATTATAGATAACACTTTCATTAACTTCAGGTAATACTGATGTACACCAAAATCAGTTACTACAAAGAATTTAGAGACCAATATGAACTTAGTCAGTCGAGAAGAGATACCCTCCTCTGACAAAGATTAATATTTAAACTGTCCTCTGAAACATATTACAGATTTACACATGATTGCTGTGCAACACTTCCTATTCTTTAAAAAAGCAGTTAATACAAAACAGCTGTAGTAATAAAGCACATTATTCAGGTATATCTAAAAGAGCAACAGTGGTTTAGTTATTCACAAAAACAAGCAAACTTGTATTGCTCTCAGATTAAGCTAACATAAAGAAGCAGGAATTTGAAAATACAGACAAAATTGTTAAATTTCATGTTCCACCCCATTCTTCCTGCCTCCACTGAAAAGGAAGCACATCCAACACAACGGCCTAATTAAAAATTTAGCTAATATTCTCACGTATGGCCACGCAGATAAACTGCATATTAAGGGGAAAAATAATCCTGGCTAGGCAATGGGCAACCTTCTGTCATTAAAACTGTCATTTAAATTTTATACTCTTAAAAATAGAGCATACAATACCAGAAGCTGCCAAGTTGCAGGTAGAAAAATACCTTCCTTCAAATTATTCTCAAAGTATTCAACCTCGGTTACAGCAACAGACTACAGTATTAGATACAAAAAGGCAGCAATAAACTCAACATTCTACTCTGCTTCTATTTGATTACTTCACTTTTACACTTCGGAGACTTATAGGAAAATCTAATTACTAACATCTTATGAGGAAAAACTGGAGACAGTAAGAATTGGTTGACCAGTTGTTCTATTGGTATTGTTATAGATGCTTCCTTGCATTTTAAAATAGCAAGAAAGGTTTAAAACCTTACTATTACATTGTTTTAAATGTTTAGTTTAGGAAGGCCAAAAAAATACAAATATTTGAGCCAGATTTGAAGATACTACCCATGTTGATGTTCTGGGAATTCTAGTATTGTATTTAGTGCATCTAGTAATACTGCTACAATCAAACGAGATCACATTGCTTATTCAGGTGCAAGTAAGCTTTCAAAACGTTACTTTAGTTCTTTGATTAGTAAACCTAAAAAACTAAGGAATCATTTTTCAATGGCATTTTTATTGCTCTCAAGTATTAGTCAAGTTTACCTTTTTCTTTTTCTGAAGCACATGATTGGGTAGCAGTTGGTGAAGTTGCTTGCGTTTCACATGCCTTGCAGCGATCTTCATATCCATCTCAAACATCTTGCTGTTTATTGCTTGCCTATAAACTACACAATTAGAACAGAATTAAGACATATTGAAGCATCTGGCCAAGTCCACTTGCCCAGGCAGAAACATTTTGCATTTTGGAACATTTATTACCCTCAAGAACAAGCACAGCACTTCCTTGTTCTGGAGGAAGAAGGTGAACTGCCTACAATGCCAGCACCAATAGTACAAAGCGTTAGTAACTAAAACATTACTTTGGAAGCAGGTGACCTGTTTTTCAAGAAAAATATCTACAAGCATGCAGATCTCTAAACTATAGTGTTAACAAGTTTTAACAGAACAGCTCTGAGGTGGATTCTTTGTTTCATCTCAAAGGGACTAAAAACAGAAAGAAGCTTTGCCCATAGAAATTACAGTATTTACATAAAACCGTCTTTTTCATAGTTGATGCAGCTTTTATTTATGCATCTCCTACAACAAATGGGTTCTAATTCAGGAGTTGAATGCTTGTGTGCCAGCTAATCTACTACAAATTATTCTAGCAACTCAAATAATACTACTGGTTTATTAAAAAATTATCTATGGGGTTTTTTTTGTTTATTTGGTTTTGCTGGTTTTTTTTTTTTACAATTATCTCTTCTATAATGAGCTATTTCTCTTCACCTTAGCACATTTACTTCTGTTAAGTCAACATGGTTAGTGCTAGTAAAGGAACTACCTGTAACCCAACTTCTTGGTCTCAAGCTAAGCCAGGTAAAATGAAAAATTTGTTGTTCTTTCAAACTGTATACAAGGCTGAACAAAGCTGTGGTAGATTTACAAATAAATAAAATTGTTCTGTCGATCTTAAGTACAAAAACTTAAGAGGTATCTCTCTTATTCACTGTCTATTCTAAAAACAAAGAAACCTCATTGAATAGGCTGTGAAGAAGTAACTAAAAGGCTGTTAAAGAGTCAGACACAAAGAGTTCAATGAATACCACATTTACAGTAATTCTTGGTACCCTCTGTGTAAAGATTATACAATTTACAGTTAAGACAGAACCATGCTCAGTAAAGCCAGACGTGGTTCAAGCATCCCACTTTTCTGACATTAGGCCTCTGGATGAAGGTTGCATATTGAAACAAAAAAATTCGGAGCTTCCAAACCCCCTTGCTTTCTAACACTCCTCACCGCAGTGGGAGGCTAGGTGCGGCTGGGTAAGGATTCCGAGATCAAGACCCAATAACAACAAACAAGCTGTTATTGAGCAGGCATTCTTTATTGCAGCGCTGGGAAGCACTGGGGATTCTCCACCATGAGTGCTCCAACGAGTCAGGGAAACATCCCTACTAATATACACCAAAAATATGCATATTCAGTTCCATGTCAATGAGTTCCCAGAATTCTTCTACATAGTCATTTTATTTCTTGGAATTGGCTATCTTTGTAATTATGCAGGCTCAAGGGTCTCCTGTGGGGTTCTTTGTTGATTCTAGTCCTTTGTCATCTTTGTCCTGTCTCCAGTCTCCCGCTGGTAGATTGCCCAGGTGGGTCAGAGTCCACATAAATGTTGTCTGTAGGCGCCCAGGGTCTTAGAAGACTTGATGTTATCACAACCTACAGGATGCTTGGCATAGTTGACTGATAGTTTCACAAAGCACCTTGTTTTAAAAGCAACCCTTAGTATAGAAATTCATTATTTTAGTAAACTTTTATTAGGCTATATTTCTATTGAATTTACTAACAAATATTCTATTATGTATCAATCCCCCCTTTTCTTTAAACTTTGTAAATTCCTTTACAAAGATTCTAGATCATTATATTTCATTACTTTAGGCAAGGCCCAAATTCTTAAAGTCAGTTTCTTTAGCTTATACCATAAAAGGCAATTAACTACCTTCAGTATAATCACAAACATCAATAGTATCAAAAGTGGGTGAATTAAAATATTTAAAGTTCTTTCTGCAGAGGGTGAGTATCCTGAAATGATATCCCACCAATGATGGGCAGTTTCAGATTCAATTTGACTAGACAGACCAATAAGTTTGTCTTTGGCTATTACTGTTTTAATGACAGACTCAGCCAAGGTTTTATTCTGCTTCCTTAAATGCTCTGGAAGTTCTTGAGACTGGTTCAATATCTCATTTAATTTCCCCAAAGATAAGCTTGCATGACTTACGTTCAAGCTTTCATAGTGCCAAAACATTGCCACCTGTTCCTCTGTATATGCAAAATAAGTATGTTTGTCCATGCCAGGTTAAATGGGTTATATTTCTGAGACACCCTACAAACAGGGTAGTCATTCCATATTCTTGAACTACTGATTGTTAGTTCAATAGGGAGGGCTTGATGCCACCCTAAATGTATTTATCAAATGACTAGCCTTTTCCACTTGCCCACTTGTTTGCAGGTGGTAAGCTGTGTACAATTTCCAATTAATTTTTAAGAATTTACTAACTTGATGAACCACTTATAACACAATGGGTGTTCCCTTATCAGAGATCACCTCTGGCACTCCAAACCTAGGAATAATTTCTTTCAATAAAATTTTTTGTAACTTATCAGGCCTTGTTGATTCTACAGGGGAAGGATTCAGGCCATCCTGAAATGGTATGAATATCCCTGCCCTTTCTGGGGAATTCTGAAAAAAACAACTATCTGCCAGTTTTGGCCTGGAACATTCCCTTTATCAATACTTCCAAATTTTATTCGATTCTCCACCTTTGGATTTTTTTTTTTTTTTTTTTTTATTAGCAGATTTCACATCTATCAACCATACTCTTCACAGTTTGAAACTGATTCCTAGCTACTATTTGTTTTGTGAGAGAATTGTACAAAGCTCCAGTTTCCCAATGTGTCTTGTCATGCTCTGTTTTTACCAGTTTCCATAACACCCTGAAAGGAACCACTATTCTGTTATCTCTCAATTTTGCCCAACCTGTTGATTCAATCTCTGCTTCCAAATCTTTGATTAATTTAAGATCCCTTTCATCATAATTAATTGAATCAGGTAGTGTCAAAGTTTTCTCAGGAAATCAGACTTAATACCTCACCTTGTTCCGCCGCCCTTTTTGCCTCAGTCTGCCAATTTGTTTCCCACCTCTTGGGCAGTGTTACCTTTCTGGTGTCCTTTGCAGTGTATAATAGCAACAGCTGAAGGCAATTGTACAGTTTCCAAGTCTCAAAATCATGTCAGCATGCTTGATGTGTTTTCCTGTCATTCCCAGAAAGGTTCGAAGCTCTTTTACCGTAGTTGGTTCTGGAGTCCTGCAAATAGCTTCCTTCCGGTCATTCCCAAGCTGTCTCTGTTCCTTGGAAACCACAAATCCCAAATATTGTACTTCTTTCTTCAAAATCTGGGCTTTCTGTAATGAGACTCGGTAACCACTTAGTCCAAGAAAATTCAGTAAACTCACAGTCCATTCTTTACATTCTTCTTTTTTTTTTTTTCTGTGGCTATTAAAATATCATCAACATACTGCAAAAGAGTCCCATTTCCTGGAGGTCTTTCCCGGGCCTCTAACTCTTTAGCCAATTGATTTCCAAAGATTGTAGGACTGTGTTTGAATCCTTGGGGTAACACTGTCCAGGTAAGTTGGGCTTTTCACCCTGAATCAGGGTTTTCCCATTCAAAAGCAAACAAATTGCGGCTTCCAGGGGCCAAGGTGAGGCAAAAGAATGCATCCTTCAGATCCAATACTGTGAACCATTCATAGGTCTCTTTTAAATTACTCAACAAGGTGTATGGGTTTGCCACTACCGGATGTATATCTTCCGCTATCCTATTTATTGCCCGCAAATCCTGTACCAATCGGTAGGGTTTACCATCAGGCTTTTTGACAGGCAAAATAGGAGTGTTATATTCTGAAGAACACTCAATTAGTAGTTCAAATTTCAGGAAGTCTTTTATAATATTTTTTACCGCCTGCCTGTCTTCCAGCTTTAGGGGTTACTGTTTTATCCTAACTGGTTGTACTCCTTCCTTGAGTTTGATAGTGCGACGTGGAAAAGCCTCAGGCCAACCTGAGAAGGTATCTACTTATGCAAACAAATACCTGTATCCATTTTGCCGTGGGAAGGCCGAGCAGCTGAAGTGGGCCTTCACCCCCTCCACTCCTCAGGTCCTTATCGGTGTCTCAGTTCTCTCAGGAAGGCCTTTTGGGATGCAAACGAGAGGAGTTACAATAGAGCTTTGACACATATTCCCGCCTGAGGGCTGGTTCCTCACACCACCCTATGGCTCAAACACACTGCAGATACAGCGCTGTGCCAGCCAGCAATGGGGTGGGGGCTGGTGTCAGTGAGGCTCCCCGAGCCCATCATTTTAGCCTCCTGTTTTCACACCCAAAAGCGGCAACGGACATTCAGGTTTGTATAGCAAGGTCCATTTTCCCAGCTCTCTCCTGAGGAGCTGGAAAAAAGGCATAACATCTTTTTCCCTGTCGCACCACCAGCTGTTATAGAAAACTTTACCTAAAGGTTCCTTGCAAGAATTTAGAACAGCATAACTAAGTCCTGTATTCAACGAAAATTAACCCTGTCCTTCCCAGCTTCATGGTTCTGCTAGGGAATTTAATTCAACCTCCAGCCAGTCTGAGCCCTTATCTTGACCTATTGTCCAGATAGGATCTAATTTAGACCTAGATGCTTCTGCCAGGATCGGGAACAATTCTTTTTCCCATGCTCTTCTTGCTTACAATATACACACTGATATAACCCAATCAAGCTCGATTTCAGCCGTAACTCACAGACAATGATCTCACTCTGGCCTGGTCTCTGTTTTTTTGCTTTCCATTATCCAGGGCAGGCCAACATGTAAACAATATGTAAAACATTTACAGTCAGGTTCCAGGTCCCAATATATCAATTTTCTAGCAGGCTCACATAGCCTCTCAAAAGAGATTGAAAATGCTTTGTCAGACCCTTGTTTAACCTCATGCACAAGTTTGTTTGGTTTGGTTTGTGGGTCCCATCCTGGACCCCATACAAAATTAATTGTTGACATTCCTCTAGTCCCTCCTGGAGTTAGGATTCCAGTCTGGGTTCTCCCTGGGCAAAAGATGGTTAATATAATCTTGTGGGTGTTTATATTCCATTTCTTTAGCTTTTTTTAAACTCTTAACAGTTCTCATTACTGAAGAGGATTATTATTTATTTTTACTATTATATTTTTTCAATTATCATTATTACTTTTAGTAGCTTCAATACTTTTCTTCGCATTGGCCCCACAAACTGTTTCCAATTTAACAGATCCAATGCTTTAAGAGGGACATGCATATCAACCAGCCGTCCTTCCACCTTTAATGCTTATCTTAAAGGGGCATGAACAGCAGGACAGTGCCCCACTCTTCCAGTCACCTGACTGGAATCTGTATCCTCCCAAACACCTACTCGCCCCCATTTCACTCCCCCTCGTATTACCCGGGTGGAGAGGGAGAGCTGAGGGTTCCATTAACTGATCCTCTATATTCTCCTCGACTTACAACAACTTTATTTACTAAACTCACATTTCATTATCATAAAACCATCCACACCTGGCACATCTCATCCTCCTTCATGCTTGCAAAACCACATTGATTGCAATCCACGAATCTTCAAAGGCTTACTCCCAGACTTTTTCCAACCTCCAGAATACATTCTAATGGTGAGCATTTAGTAATGTCACATCCTGCTGAGGATACGTTATCGTGTTACAAGACACAAGTGAAACAAAAGGGCAATACCAGACACAAGCTAAACAACACTTTTTAACAGTTACCAGACAATTAAGACAACGAAATTTTTCTTCACAATACCACCTTTAGAGCGGGTCAGAGGGTGGGACCATGCCGCAGTCCCTTTGCCACTCGGGATGATTTCACAGGGAAAAGAACATATCTGCGTATGATACTTCAATCCATTTTCCTCTCTCCTGAGATATAACATAAGTTGAAGGAGGGTATTATAATTCGGGGTCCCATTCATTGGCCACTTTTTCGTTTTCTAGTTGATATGGCGGCCACCATTGGTAACAATATTTGATTAGAGTCTTTTTACTAAGTGACTCTCCCAGCCCCTCTGCAATATTCTTCCAGTAGGCCCATATACAGCCCAGGGGACATTTCTTAAGAATTCCACTGTCCTGTGTGCTTCTCATTTTTAACCCAACACAATATACTTCAGTGAGGCTATAAATTCTTCCCAAATATCAACAGGTCAGCCCCACAATTGACAATTCCAATTATATCATTGTCTCAAAAAACCTTACATTAATCACATAAAACATAGGGAACTTGGGACACTTACAAAACACACATTAAACAATTATCCATCCAGTTATTATCCCTTCGGCAGCTGCTAAGACACTCCAAGTTACTATCAGCCAAACTTTGCTATTGTTTCAATTTTAAAGAGATCTCTATACATAGTTACAAATGACAAAACTTGCGCTTTGTTCGTCTCCGGCCGCGCCCCTCGCGGAGCTACGGAACCGCGGATCAGAACTCCACACTCACTTCGTGCTTGACTGCACGTCTCAGTCACACACACACACCCAATTCACAAATATTTCATCCAGTCTCATGAGATAATACAATGCAATTCCCAAACCAAAAATCAGTATTTCCAATAATAACTCAATATCCAGATAACATTTTCCAAGTTCACAACCTAAAATAACATTTGCCAAGTCTGATTACCAGGAAATCAATACTTGTACAAGCTCACTCTACTGAGCTTATACCGCCAACGCACACTTACGCGTGCTGAACCAAATGTACCAAAGCTCACTCTACTGAGCTTGTACCCAAAGCACACTTACGCGTGCTGAACCAAATGTACCAAAGCTCACTCTACTGAGCTTGTACCCAAAGCACACTTACGCGTGCTGAACCAAATGTACCAAAGCTCACTCTACTGAGCTTGTACCCAAAGCACACTTACGCGTGCTGAACCAAATGTACCAAAGCTCACTCTACTGAGCTTGTACCCAAAGCACACTTACGCGTGCTGAACCAAAAAGCACACTCTACTGTGCTTTCGCCACCCTGCGGGGTTCTTACGAACTGCGACTTACGAGGCAGCCTTCCAACTGACCGGTCCCAAAAACAAACAAACAAACAAACAAACAAAAGAATGCCTTATTCTTACCAGAGGTCCTTGTCTGCTCCCGCGTGGATCCGCCGAATCGGTGAGTCCCTCCAGAGAACTCTCTGGGGCCAGCCTAGGGGGTCGCCGATTCGGAGGTTCCCGCAGCCGAGCAGAGAAGACGTCCCATCTGGGTTGCCAACTGAAACAAAAAAATTCGGAGCTTCCAAACCCCCTTGCTTTCTAACACTCCTCACCGCAGTGGGAGGCTAGGTGCGGCTGGGTAAGGATTCCGAGATCAAGACCCAATAACAACAAACAAGCTGTTATTGAGCAGGCATTCTTTATTGCAGCGCTGGGAAGCACTGGGGATTCTCCACCATGAGTGCTCCAACGAGTCAGGGAAACATCCCTACTAATATACACCAAAAATATGCATATTCAGTTCCATGTCAATGAGTTCCCAGAATTCTTCTACATAGTCATTTTATTTCTTGGAATTGGCTATCTTTGTAATTATGCAGGCTCAAGGGTCTCCTGTGGGGTTCTTTGTTGATTCTAGTCCTTTGTCATCTTTGTCCTGTCTCCAGTCTCCCGCTGGTAGATTGCCCAGGTGGGTCAGAGTCCACATAAATGTTGTCTGTAGGCGCCCAGGGTCTTAGAAGACTTGATGTTATCACAACCTACAGGATGCTTGGCATAGTTGACTGATAGTTTCACAAAGCACCTTGTTTTAAAAGCAACCCTTAGTATAGAAATTCATTATTTTAGTAAACTTTTATTAGGCTATATTTCTATTGAATTTACTAACAAATATTCTATTATGTATCAATATTAAGGACAATGTAGCCCACTTTTTCACTCTCTTTTCTCCCTCTGCTTCCATGAAAAAACAAACTACTCCCAAATTTAATTCTTGAAAATGTTTTGGTAGTTCTGATAAAATCTTAGGATCTACTCCAGAAGACAGGAAAAACAGGAGTTTCTGGGAAGGATTAAAAACAATGAAGACAGACTCACAATTTTTTTGCAATGCGCAATGCACAAACAGAAATTGTTTGCTAGTTGGTTACCTTTGGAAGTGTATTTACAAATGCATCACAGTCTACAGGGATTTTGATGAAATGCCACTTCATTTAAAATAGCATATATTTAGACAAATTTCAGATTTTAATGTCGTAAACCAGATTCAAAACGATAAATGCAAGTTTCACTATTTTTGTACCAAAAATCTGACAAGTTCACAATTGAAATGTCTGTTTATAAACAAAACACATGAGAAACAGTAATTTACAGATTCCTTCACTCCTTCAAAGCTAAGTGATTGTGTGCTTCACTACTTATAATTAAAAGGAATATTCCACTTCTCTTATGAAAACAAAAATCCTTTTGACTGAAAAAAGCATGTGTATACACACACACAGCCCCCCCCCATTGCAGCTCTATATGACAACAAAGAACTTTCAAACCCTGGCTGGATTTAAATATATATTTTTATATTCTATTCACTAACCCTCCTACACTAAAAGGTGGGGGAGGGATGGCGGGAAGGAGGAGATTGAAAATTTCCTCACTTTCAGTCTTACTGAGACCTAGAAATCCAGAGATCAGGGTTGCATTCCTTTAACTCTATAAACATGTAGTCCTTGAGCCTTAGGTTTCATTTGTTTAAAAAAAAAAAATATATATATTGCAATTTTATTTGATAAGCCTGTCAAAGGTACTGTTCCTTTCTTAGTCTTAGGCTCTGGAGTATCATACTCTTGAGCTGTTCGAAATTCTTTGCTTACACATTTCTTAAGTGTGTTCCAAGTTATTGTTGTGAAACAAAGTAAACATCAGAAAGTCACTAAGTTCTCTTGCATTGTGTGTTGGACACAAAAGTTACTGAACCAAATAGCTAATCTGAAATGTCATGGGATAAATGGCATTTTGTTCTAGTCTAGTAAATATTCAGCTTTAATCCACTGATAAATTCAGTTCCACCAAGTAATAAAACTATTTAAACTATAAACATATTGTCAAAACAAGGTTAGAGTACTTAGTTTGAATACAATAACTGATTTGTCTGCTTAATAAAGATCACAACATAACATGCCATTTTCAGTGAGCTCTAAAATATCTTGTGTTTTAATGAAAACAAACTGAGCGACCTGATCTAGCAGGTGTCCCTGCCCATGCAGGGGCATTGGAACTAGATGATCTTTAAGATCCCTTCCAACCCAAACCATTCTATCATTCTATGAAACTGAAAATGCTTTGTCTGAACTGTCTATAAGCAGTGAAACTCCCTAGCTGAATCTTTCACTCTGTGTCTAGATACAATTCTACTACTTAAACAGACTACATTATGAACAAATAACTTCAACAAGTTTTTAAATACCGGAACACGTAAAAAGCGAGACTCACCCGTGTCTGTAAAAGACTGAATATCGTAGGTAAGATCAACACTTAAATTTTCAGAATTTTCAGTTTTCTTGAATACCAACCCAATCACCCACATTGTACGGTATTCTTCCCTGGAAAATTTTATATAAAGCAGTCATATAATACTGACAGAGAGCTGAATAATCTAACAAAGTTAACTTCTGCAATAGAACACAGCTGTACATTTTAGCTACAAAACCAAAGATGATATAATGACATTCCCTTTTCATTTGCAATACAAGAAAAATAATGAAACTGAAAAATCTATCTGTAGTAAACATAATGAAATAAGATGATCAGTAGATTGTTTTATTCAACTGAGTTTCTGTATAGATTGCCTCACGTTTAGGATGTAAAACTAGCCATTGCAACAGTAAAGGAAATATTTTTGAAAGGAGATGACAGATTTTCAGCACCTGACTCTGAGAGCACATAGAATCTATTCCTTGACTAAACAACCTCCATTTTGCCACCTAAACTTGTCTTCAAGCCTCAAATTTCTTAGCTGTAACTGACCACAAAGCGCAGTTTTAAAGGTAAGAAGAGCCTCCCTTGGCAGCTCACCTTCACATAGTACACGTGGATGAATTATTATTATTATTATTATTATTATAGTACAGAATATTGTGTAACACTTCTACAGCAGCTGGAGACATTTATCTTTTAATTCAAATGTCTTTTCCCAGTAAGACTATTTCAGAGCAGTTTCTAAACAATTATCTAATTTAGGCAGGCAGGTGAAAGAACATACATTGGGAAACAACCTGTACTAAAAGCACTGCTCACATCAAGTCCTCCAAAATAAGAAGTAATCAGAGCCTGTGGTTATGCCAGTGATCGAAACTGTATTAACCCACTCAAATGGTGTTGAAGAGTTACTGCCTGCTTTTCTCCAATTCAACTTGGAAAACACATGTAGTTTATATTATGTAACTTTATAAACAGTAGCACCATATTGTCACTTGAAGCAGCTGATGTCTGGAAAAGGCTGTCTGAAAGGTAAAGGAAGCTTTTCATATTCCAAGACAAACTTCTTCCATACTCTCATGCTTCATGGAAAAATATTATTCCTTATAATTTAATTACCACACTATCTAGAAATAAAATGAAGTCTTAGGAAGAGTTTTTAGCCCACACACCTGCTATCACTGTTATGACTGGGGAAGAAGGGGGTGGCAGAGAGGGGAAGGACTTGAAACATATATAATCCTATACCATTTGACATGCTTGGTATTCCCTCCAGTTTCCACATCCCAAGAAACTATAACATCAGCCGTTACCAAGTTTAAATTGTATGCATCTCAACTGATAAACTGAATAACCTTAAATGTACTTAGTTATTCAAGATTTCAGTCCTCCTATGATAATCTACCCAATCCTCAGTGTTGCTGTAATTAAAAACATTTTACCAGCTCATGCTAGATGCTGAAACAACAAAAGCTAGAAGTAGCAGTAGCTAACAGGGATTTTTCAAGAAATTATACAATTAATACAGATACTAGCAAAATAGATTCCTTCCTTATTTTCTGGCTTAGAAACACTCTTACTCAGAATAAAGAATATCCAATTTTACAAACAGTACTTTAGAAAAGCTTAAAACTATTTGCCTTTACATGCTATCATTAAAAATTAAGCTTCTATAAAAATGCTACTTTATTTATTAATGAATTGGTATTTTAGCTAAGCTAGTTCCTCACCATTACAAAAAAAAAGTTTTCCTTACTTGTCAGGATTTTCTTTGGGTGCTGGGAATGACTGTGGATTCACATGAGCCAGTGTAATGAATTCATTCTTCTCCAGGTTTCCAACTAGAATACGTATTTTTGATTCCACCAAGCCCACCCTGCATAGATGTCATTTATTAGCAAATTTTCATTAATATGAAATAACAGAAGTATCTAACTTCATATATCAGGATAAATTCCTCAACATCGTCCTTATATTAGTATTTGAGACTAAAAATTAAAACTATTGCACTATACATGACAGATCAATAAACCAACTATATGCGTTTCAAAATCTAACACAAGAGAAGTTTAAGAGTGCCCTGAAGCTCTCTCACCATGGTCTGATTTTACAAATGAAATTAAATAGCAGGACATCACACACCAGTAAAAGGCAGTCAGCAAGAAACTCCTACACATTTCTCAAGTATTCTTTTGGCTTCTGTCCTGGTTCGAGCATTAAACCATGACAGCTTCAGATTATGAATTTTAAAGATGGAAAATTCCCAATACCTGACAATCTTAAAACTTTTATAATAAAATAATTCGGAAAACAAGGGTAAGAGGCATTTGTTTTGAAGAACAGTATTTCCAAAGATAGAAAACATACCCTTCTCACAGGGCTTAATAAAAAAGCACACAAAGTTTAAAAAAAATGAAATTTGTAAAGTGAACCTGACAGTGCAGCAAAGAAGCAAAATTCAAGCAACAGCCTTCACTCCCTGGTTCTTCATTTCTACTGCTTTTCAGAAATGTACCATCTTCATCCATTTCATTTTGAAAATCTGAGGCTTCAGTTTATTACGTAAAAAAATACGCTAGTTATTCCCTTGAGTCCAAAGCTGACAGGTTTTTGTTGTTTGGTAGTCTTAATTTTTCTTTTAAATAGCAAGCATTATACTCACCATTCTAGTCGCTGCTTTTCTGTCGGTGCACTTGCTAGAAGTACAATATAATGCCTTTGGAGATAAAGACAACATGCTATTCTATTTATACTTCTAAAACTAGACATTCAAACCTTAATATTAAAACTTTGCAGTAAATTCTACATTGCGAACTACAGATTATTAGCTTAAGTATATACCCTATAAGTATTGTTAAGTAGTCAAAGAGGCTATGTTCCCCAAGCATATGACTAATGTACTTATTGAAGCATTTCAGGATTTTAGGGACATTTAGGGACATTTGCAACTACATTTTAACCTTAAAAAAGACTAAGAACATAGCACTAGTCAAAGAACAGCACAGAAATTTCAGTATCTAAGAGATCAGAAATTTGAGTACTAGAGATTCTATGCAAGTAAAAACAATTGTACACAACCATCCATACTTATGTTAGTAGTCTTAGTCACAACATTATTTTTTAATAGTCAGAACTGTGGTTAGTATATATTTATTTGTTCAAATTAAAAAAATAACACTATCAAGTGTTATTTAAAAAAAATTAACAACTGCATTTTAGAATTGCCTGAAGACACTTATCTGAAACTTCACAAGAAACGTTTCCTCTGATAATTCTTAAGCTCTCAATTATATTCAAGGATAATCAGTGTATACTCACAAACTGTACAGCAAAGTAAGAATGGTATTTTAAACAAAGAAACCCAAGGATAGTGGAATGGCAGATGACTACTTCAAACTTGGTGGGGGAACCTTACATTTCTGCAGTCAGTTTTTTTCAGAAGCTAAGCTGGGAACTATTTTAATATCCTAAGTCATCCAACGTGGCATAAAGCTATACTGATATCATATATCTAGGTACCTTCAGAGCAGGATTTACACAACAGGAATAGCAAGAGGGATTAGACCCTAGTACATATACCACACAGAACAGAACGCAAGTTCAATTATGGTGAAAGTCTATGGCACAAAGAGTCCTCTGATGCTCTAAGCCTTCAAATTGTAACAGTAAATAAAAGCCAACAGATCAAATTGACAACTACATGTTCCTGTACTTGTTTAGGTGGCAAGAGAAAAAAAAAACCCTAAATACAGTCAGAAAATGTCAATGAAATAAGATGACTGGAAAAAGACAAGGGGAAATTTCTTCCCCTTCTGAACAGGGCATTTTCTTATTTTCTGCACTTTGAGACTATTAACTGCCCCATAAAAAAGTGCTAAGGTGTTTTTCCTGTTATCTTAATTTTAATTATTTGTAGGACAGCATGACTCAATTTATATTCCTAAAATATCTGAATTATTGTTTAAGAAAAAAAAAAATAACATTTTTCCAGAAAGTTAAATCTCTCTTGGAACACACATTCTACCAACTCGTGTGGAATTAAGCAATGAGACAAGAACCTTCAAAAAAAAAAAAAGAACAAAACAAAAAAAAAAAACCCTAAAAAAAAAAAAGGAGAAAAAGGGTCCTTTACTCAAATTCTGTATCAGAAGTTACTAATTTCTAATATAATTTCCTGCTAAGAAGCACTACATATGCAACTATCATTCTTAAATTTCCTACCTCATACATACCACACACACTTGTAGAATGTTTGATTTAGTAAGACAATTAATCCTTCTGTTGTTTTTAACCATGTATGAACTGAAAGAGACAAATCTCAAATCTGCAAGTATTTGAAGAAAGTAATTTTCCAGTTACCTATTAAAAGCAGCTCTTTGAAACAAACTTTTAAAGAACAATTTAAAACAAATTTAATTTGACTATAGCTGAGCTGGTGAGCTGGTGAGCACCTAAGAAAAAAAACTAAGCCTTGCTTGTGAAAATAAATATAATGATTAGCTATTTTTGCTCAGGTTGTGCTAGCTGCTGGTTGAAAAAGATGCAATTTTTCCCTCCACCTTGCAATGCTGAACAGTGTTAAGGGGGAATTAATCACTGGAAATCTGCTATTGCCATTTTCAGTAAAACATAAATAGCTCAAGCTGTTAAAAATTAAGACTCAGTCTTGAGGTCTCACTGCTAAATTTTACAGACAAGATATTGTTATCAGTTCTTTACTGTAACTTGATCGCACAGAATAGTCTACTTCAGAAGTATCCATTACTTCATGATAAAGAAAAAACAATTCTGAGGTGAAGCTTCTATTGCTCAATGGTGAGTTTTAAGTGCATGATATTTTTTTGAAGTAGTTTTTGGACTTTTTTGTTCGGATTTTGTTTTTGCTAGGTTTTGTTTTGTTTTTTAAAAACTGACACTGTTTCTCCCCATTGTCTCCTAATGGGAAATATTATGCTTTCATAAAAATAACTTAATGCACCTATTACAGACTTATCTTGCATCATTAAGACCTGTTCCTACAAAAAACCCTAAGTATTTATTAAAATTATACTAGCTTCTGAAAAAACTAAAAAGACCTGAACACATTAATTTCATTTTTTCTTTATTAATCTGTCCAGGATTTACACTTTAAATCATCCAGTGTTTAATTTAAAGTCAAGTTTACAAAGTACCTTCCTAAAAGTTATGTTTATATTTATTTCTTTAGCAGGATATCTGTCTTTTATAACAGAGAAACAACAGGCTAGAGCTATTGTCCTCTCATCATGGTACTTCCCTCTTGGTTTTAAGTTCCAATAATTTCATTCTTATGTAACACTGCATACTCATGTTACATCCCTTTGAAATTATTCTCATAATTTCCCTGTAAAATACCCTATCTAGCAAATGTATATTATTTGTTGTTGCTTCCTTCCATCTGAAAAATTCAAACCTGCATGAAGGGCAGGTAACAAGTCGCAACTCTCTCTAAGTAATTGCTGACATTTTAAAAATAAGAAAATTAAAACAGATTTTCTTATTTTTCCAATTTCTAATCTGCTCCTATCACGCAGGTATGCAGGAGCCTCCAGATTTCCTTGGTCACATATCATGGAAATAAGTTTATTTTAAACACAGCTAACAAGTCAGAAGTGTTTACATTTAACATAGATGTTTAGCAACTAATTGCCACTGAGAATGATACAGAAAGATACACTTTCAGGGAAGAAATATTTTTCAAAGTAAATCCCAGAGCAAGGATAAAATGGTCTCCTAGCTAGCAGAGCACTACACACTGCTTTGAATTTCAGCAGGAACAAGTCAAGGCACCTATAATTTAAACAGAAGGAAAGCATAAAGAGGGGACAAATTCCAAAACATCTAGCCTTCAAGATGGCCATTTGACCAAGAGACTGCATATAATAATCTATTTTGTAAAGGTTACTAACCAAAGCTTTAAATTAACTTATTATGACAAAACACAAGAAAATCCTAGGTAATTTAAAGTAGGCTCCATAATACCATTCCACAGTTAGAAGAAAAAAAATTAAGGCAACGACCTTTTATGTAAAACATAAAAAAACCTAAATATATGTTGACAAATTAAGTTTTTATTGCTAAAACTGATAAGATGGCTAAAGCTGATACACAAAAAATATATTAAAATTAGTATTATCTCATATGACATTCAATATTTCCCCATTTTTCCTAGTTTGGAAAGGAACAAATAATAATTAAAAAAAAACATACTGGGGAAAGGAAAACCTCTTGTGCAGAAACTGATTTGTCTGCAGCCCATTTTTAAATTCAGAAAATAACTCTACAGTGCTCTTAAGTGTTTTCAAACTTAATCTCCAAGGTACAACATAAAAGCCATCCAAACGTTTTAAAGCTTTTATCATGCAAAAGGTACAGAAACAAAACACAGACACATTATGAGGGTCATCAGTCTCTTTTAATGGGGGAACTGTATATTTCAATTTTGTTTAGATTCATACATTACCAACCAACCACCCAACACAGAAACAAGTGTAAAATATATTTGATCTTGATTCAAGAAAAATGGGTCTCCAATTTCAACTGAGGGCAAAGAAGATGTAGTCCGTATTTTAATAATCCGTATTTATTATAAATATACAACTTTCAGAAAGTCCATACACATTTAACAAGCTTCTGCCCCACAAGCATAATACTAGAAACCCTAAAATTGTAAAGTGTGAACTTCAGTATTTCCCCTAGAGACATTACAAAATTAGAAAAGCTAGGTGTGAAAGAGTATTAATGAAGAGCCAAAAGCTTTAAGCTTTAATGAAAAAAAAAATTAAAAATCTGATAATAACTAGTACATCTGACAGTCAACACAAGTGCAAAAGTATCTTTTATTATCAGAGTGAACTGTTGACTATATTGACAGAATAAAACACACAGTTTCAAGTATGTATTCATCTTAAATATTGACGTTCAGAATTAGTTCTTTTAATATCTTGTTTCCTGGGAGGCAAGACTCATTTTTAGAATGCTTACTGACACCACTAAAAAACATTACTGTTAGTTAAGCCAGCTGATATGTCTTCAATTTTATTGGCAGCATACCTATTGTATAGTTAACTGGTGACATTCTAAATACCTGGCCAGGAACTAAGAGGTCTTTGAAATACACACTAAAGACAACAAAGTATACCTGAGGAAATTATTCATTTTCTGAAAGGACAGTAGCACATGCACTCACCCTCTGTATAGGAAAAAGTTCCAAAAAAACACTTTGGAAGGCAAATGTATATTTAAGATCCTATGCTACAGAGCACCATTAGATATTTTAACTGGTAAAACTTAAAATATTCTGCCATGCCATAAAATACATACTTGTACTTTTGAAAGAAGTTTGGAGCTTCAAAAAGTTTGGACCACTCTGCCTTACTCAGCAAAATTTCATCTGTGATAGCAAGACCTAAATTATAAAAAAACATTTAAACTTTTTTTTTAAAAAACAGTTTAGTAAGTCAGAGTAAAACCAGCTTATTATCTTAGCAAAGTTTACTACAAATTATTTCCCCCCTTCAAATTCAAATTCAGCAACAAGTATTATATCCAGTCATACCTTAAGTGGTCATTTGTTATAAAAATCATATTAGTAAAAAGAACATCAAATAGGTTTAGAAAGTTATGTTAATTGATCAGACTGATAATTTCACATTTTTTGCTTTGCAGTGTAACACAGCTCAATTTAATCTTTTCTGTATGCCATAGTACCTACTCAGTCCAAAAACAACTGTTTTTTTTTTCCCATTACAGTACTTGAATCATTTTTCGTTCAAGGAATTGTACAAGGCAAAGAAACAGTGAGAAAGTAAGATACTGCTTTGCCTGAGAGCGTTACTGGTAGCTGCTCTCTACATCAAGTCTACTCCTTACTTTGACAATATTTTCTTATCTATTATAATTATCCAAGTAGATTACTGGGATAAATCTAGAGGACTCATCTCTGAGCAAGTATAGAGTCTTCTATTAGGCCTAGAAACGGCCATCAAGTGGGATTACTACACTAATCTTCCATGAGGCAGGACACAATCTAAAGCCATTAAAACAACAACAACAAAAAAGATATTGTACCATTAGCTCTTCTTTTCACAATACAAGGTATTCTAATTAATTATCCTCAGTTTCCAAGAGTGAAGGACAGATCTGCAGAAGTCTGTACTGAATTTGGAACTTTAAGCCACATAAAGAAAACAGACCAAGTTCTACCTCATTGGAAGAGTCTCATGTCAAGAAACTATTTAACATCTTCCCCACCTTCCCTCTCACAAAGCATACCCACTATGGAACTATTTTAAATCTTTCTGAACACATTCATATAGAGAGCATAAGATAATACTTACCTTGTTTAAATTCCTCAACCATGACCATCCGTGTGGAAACGGACACATTGTAGGTAGAGTTCTGCTGTGGGTATGCTGGTGTAATTATAGGCATAAGATGGTACCTATCACTGGGGTTTACCTATATATAACAACAGCCAATCAGTTTTCTTCAAGTATACACATGAGTTAACAAATTTGGATTTTTCCCTTTACTACAACAGAGTCTTAAGTTCTAAGAGATCTTAGTTTGCAGACCAAGTAAATCTACCAATAGTTCAGAGAAAGTTCAGAAAACAAGGATAATGCTTTCACAAAGGACATTTTTTGGAACTACAGTGATGTGGGAGGGCTGTAACCTGTCAGCACATCAAGATCAAGTTGCAGGCATTTCTAAGTCCAGAAATGCCAACTGAACAGAAAATTTCTCTCTTTAATAGAAATTAGCTTGTGATCATGTCAAAACAAGGATACCTTATCACCATGTGAGCACCTTCAGAAGAAAGAATGCCTTCAGGTCTTGTGAAAAATATTTTATCCTTTATTTTTGTGACACTACTGAAAATAACGAGCCAGCATAAGACGACAGGCTCCAGGCAACCTGACAGAAGCATCACTTGCATTAACATATCTTTTATTAAACAGCACACAGGGAAACGAGAAGGAAGGGACAAAACACACACACAAAAACACATTTTAAATAGCATTGGGGTAGCAATCTTGTAGATGGTAAATTAAAGATTAAACCCTGTCGTTAACTTCCCCCCATTTGTTTAGCTACTACAACATGGACAGTTCTCATCACACACCGACCTCAAACTCTTTAGGCCAGGAATAACAGCAAGACTCAAGAATACTTTTTCAACTGTCTTACATTACTTAAACGTGGACTTCTGTCAACCAGAAACACAGATCTCAAGTACAACAGAGCATACAACTTGACCTCTGGCACTTACACTAATCACCAAAAAGACTAGTTAAACCCTAACCAAAAACTGACAAAACAGCATGGAATACATTCACCCTATGCCCTACTGAAAACTCAGAACGTGAGCTGTGCATCTGCTACAAGCTGATTTGTCTGCCTGAAGGACATTGATGTTCGATGTCCTTAATGTAAGTGCTATAAGGACAGAAATAAAATTCAACAAAAAACATACAAAACTTCAAATTACTATCTTCTTTGGTCCAAGATGAAAAGAGACATTACTACAACTATTGGAACCAAACTTATCAAGCTGTGATTGGTGCACTGAAGGTAATTCAACATACTTGCAAAAGCAACAGGCTTTAAGTCAGAAGCAAACGGTTTTAAGAGAAGTAGTTTTTAAAAAATGCATTGCTTTAATATACATAATTACACTGAGTATTTATTAAGATGTCTTATTGTAAAAAGTTGGAAGTCAAAAGTACATTGTTTAGCAAGTGTGCTTCAGGCAGTTTACAAAATTAACTTTGTTCCACACTCAGGAGAACAAGTTTACTTATAAAGGAGATATAAATACCAAAAGATGAAGTTTACCTACGATTCTTTAAGCAGCTGAATTTATTGTACAGTGTGACTTATAGGGGAAAAAATAGTACACTAACCCTTGGGTCCCATACAGGCAAATTAAGATTGCATTCTTCTGGCTGTTTCAATAGCACTGGATTTGGCCATTCCCTGTTCAAAAAGATTGTAGCACTGAATAAGACTATTGGATATAATCACGTATGATCAACAAACAATACTTTTGAATGCCATTCTTTTTAACTGCTCTCTCAAGATATAGCATCATTTCCTCAACACTAAGCTGTTCTATCTGGGGTTGCTTAAATAAGCTGTATTCCAATACAGCTCTAATTAGCTTCTCCATGGCATCAAAACTATTAATTTTTTTATAGTCTTGGACCTTTATGAACCCTGGTCTATATAACTAAACTGAACTCTTCTACATTAAACAAAGCTTTCAACCTGCTTCCTGTACTACCTTACTGTGCAAATGAAACTGTGCAAATCACCTTCCCATGAAGAAGGAAAGACATTATACTTGAAATAAAGCAACAACTTGGTACACTGATTCTTAAAATATGTCCATGTCTCATGAAGACTATAGGTATCCAGACACTTTCAAAAAAGAGAGCATTCATTTGTAATCTGAAACATACACTTTTCTCCCATTCACTCTAAATTTACTTGGAATGTTCCCATTACTCTAAAAGAGTTATTCAAACCATCCTTCTGAGGTAACTAGCTCAGGAAGAAGCCACACATAATACCAAAACACCTCCCTCTCCACACTGTCAATATTAAAACCCACACTTTTGCCACCGATTTTCCTGAAATTTATTTAAGCCATGTGCCTGAAGCAGATACTGACATAATCCCTTTTCCCATCAACCCACTATCTGAATGTTAGAAGACTCCAAATTTTGAGGTGTCTACTCTTATTTTGCACTATGGAAGTATTTTATCTGAAGAGCAATGTTGAGTTATGACAAATACTTAAAAAATTTTAATTAAAAACTTGATGTTTTGGATACTTTAAGAACACGTTGGATGACTTACTGAAAACCTCAAGCTAACAACTTTCTGGCAGCAAGAAGAATTCTTTTAGCTACCATCTTAATCTGGTAACAGCTGAAAGTGATACCATAAAAACAGGACTAAAATTTAGTGTCTACAAGTAATTTTATTTTAGTGTAATCTAAATTTTTTTTAAAAAAAACATACCATTTAGAAAATACCAAGAAAAATTTATGTACAAGAGTTGATGCTATTGCATTTGGATAAAGCTGGCAAGTTCTTGCTACTAGCATGGCCCAGGATACACCACCAAGGAAACCTAGTATATTGGAATAGATGTTGTGGCCTGTGGATTGAGAAGAGACAAAAGGGAGTTATCAGTAACCATATGAGTTCAAGAAAATTTCACAAATTTTGGAATAAAACTGCTTACGTTTTGCCCACAGTTTGATAGCTCTCAGTGTTAACCTGAAGTTGTCAATGTTTGGTACTAGATGCAGAATTTCATCGGTTACTCGGCAACCTGCCAAAATAAAGAATCCATTACACTTGCTGCCTGCAAAGTTTTTTGCTGACTTAGCTCCCCTCACCTTCAAAGATAACAAACTTTTTAGATTAGCATGCTGGAAACTCATTTTGTATTTTGATCACCTTTGTTTTGAATTAGAAAATTTAACATATTTTGATTTTTTTTTCTTTTTTACTGTTTTACAGCAGCAATCACTAAGACAATTCATGCACCCATAGCCATGGCTTTGGATTGCTACCAGATTTTCTGATATTAACAAACTGTACAAGCTGTTTAAGAAAAATAATTAATTTTAAGTTCTGCTGTTATGGAACTACATGCAGTGTTATCACAGAACATGCAGACAAATTGAAAAAAGCATGAGTCTTCATGGAACTACACAAAACCTAGAAGTCATAGGCTTTATGAGAAAAGGATAAAAAGAATAGTTTAGACATATGAGTTGTATCATTGCTTTGATGGGATATTTTCAGGCTTAAGAATAGCATTACAGTTTACAACATTAACTGTTTTCTTAAGTCAGGAATAAGTAGTTGTTCATAGTTACTAAATGGCTACATAGAGCTGGTTGCAAGAAAACAGAATTATCTAAGACTAGGAGTTCCTTTTAAAGGAAGGGAGAAGCAAGTATGAATTCTAGAGACAGCATAAATATCAATTTCACAAAATAGTGCATGTTGCTGTGGTACTCAAATTATCAAGTTTTCAGCTCATAACAGCAGTTGGCAATATATCACATGCTCCTCTTCCCCCCACCAATTTGCATACAGGCTGAAGCCCCCAACATCCTGTACACAAGTAACAATATAAGCTGCAGAATTATAGAAAAGTTAAGGTCTACACAAGTTGGTAAGCTACTAAGGATCTGACCTCAACTGACAGTATTTGATATTCCTAATTTATCACTAAAGCAATTTTGTGCATGTTTATGCATATTAACACACATACATATTAGAAAATTTTTACTTTTTCTTATAGAATTAGTGCTCCCCACAAGTCTTGCAAATCCCACTGATTTCTAGAGAGCATAATTTACTACCCAAATAAAATACTTATTAAAAATCTGGCCAACTAGAAACAACTCTTCACTTCAAGGATATAAACCCGACCATTACTTCATTTCCAGATAGATTTTTTTATATATACCCTCAAGTCCACAAACAAACTACTGTTTAGGATACTTATTAAAAAATTAGATGAGAACTTTATATGCAAAATTGTATATACATACCATTAAGACTTCGTATGCATCTAATGTCTAAATTTTTAAGTAGGCTATCATCTCGTAGGTCTAAGTCCTCAGGAATAGTTTGCAGTGCTAATCTTGCAAACAAAATATCAATCTTAAAAAGAAAAGAGATAAAATATTAGTAAAGTGTTCCTTCTTTTCTAGGATTACTTTTGTAATCCTTTTTCATTATATTACCTAATAAGAACAGTAAGTCTTTTTAATACAAAGAATCTCTCTAAACAGTACATACTAACACCCTTCACAGATATTAAAATAAACACTTTCATTTGCTTCATCTATATCATGGCTCTTTTCCAAGAGGATAAAATACACATTAAGATCAACACAGAAACAGCACACAAATAAAAACTATTATGACTCTCAATGTAAATAAAAATAATTTGGGGACAAACACGACTTCTAGTCCCAGAATACAAAATTCTGCTGCCAGAACAAGCCATGAAAGCATGACCTGGTTTTAACCTAGACATTCTCAAAGTTATCACTGAATTTTCAGATAAAATGAAGCTGAAGATATCTTAAAATTATTAACTTTTTGTAGGTGCTTAAAATTTGCTTTAGAAGTTAATTTTGAACTTTTTTTGCACTGAAAAGCAGTACTTGTGACTTCATGTAAACTTCTACTTGTATTACAAATGTTGTGAAGACCAGCTATTAAAGACTTCAGAATCAGAACTGCACTGAATACTTTTGGAATCACTTCTTTGGAGAAGTGTTTCAGTTTAAAAGCGATGGATGCAGAAGTTGTGGTCTAACACTACCTGTAAATAGAAAGAGTGCTCATTATAAAGGTAGTGTTCAAGACTACAGAACTCTCATGATCCATCAGAACATGGGCTAAGTCTCAGTCATAACCACAAGCCATCAGAACCCAACATAAATCATTATACCAGAGAAAGACACTACTGCTTTTATAGCAGAAAATTCTTTTCTTCTGTACTTAGGCTTGTATATTGAAGTTCATTTTTAAAAAAGGAGAGACAACACTGGCTTGAATGTAAGTGATTGAAAAAAACCACAACATATAAAAACCAGACTAACCATAGGATGCTTATGGGAAGTTTCTATTTAGAATTAGTACCTAAGCTAAATAAACGGAAAACAAATCCTCTAGAAAAGCACTGCTAATATGCAACTGTATATGAACAGCAATAGAATTGCTAATACAGATGCAAAGTCATAGGCTAGCTTACTGCATATAATATTTCTCTGCACATCTCTCGCATTTGGAGAAAACATGTCTCTCTGCCTAAGGGTCAACTGACACAAACGTCAGTGAAAACACAAATAAGTAAAGCCAGATGCATGTGGGCAAAGGGAGTGGTTCATTTTCGACCATTATAATTGCAAAGCCAAGATTCAACTCAGGAAGCAAAGAACTTTCTAGTTTTCTGTACAACACTACAGCTCTTCACATCATGCTATGTGTCAGAAGACTAGCATGGGAATTCTTTCACCACTGTGAAGTACCTTTCTTGTACCCAACAGTTACTGGTTGACACCAGCTACAAGTCTGAAGAACTGTGTATATAAACAGTTCACTTTTTTGTCTTGTTACCAAGAGAATAGGATAGGTCGATTATAAAACAGTGTGAGAAAGACTAACAAGAGTATCTTTTGAAAGCATTGTTCCACTCTTCTCAGCAACTTCTGCCAAAATAGTAAAAATCAAATGAACCAAGTTCATCTTTCCAAGACACCTGACCTGTAAGGCTACAGATACCAAAACCATGGGTTTGGTCATGTGTTTACACACATCCAAATTGATCAGAACAAAGGAGATCCCCAGTTTGCCTTCAGTACTACCTTTCTGAGAACTGATCAAAAAGCACACAACTTACTACAGTATAAAGGTATTGAAACAAACCTGTGTTTAAGGTTTGGACAGCTACTCATTAGCAGCCAAAAAAGTGATTGAAACCATATGATTTATTAATATTATTTCTAATAAATGTTAAGTCTTAATTCCAACACTGGGACTCTACGGGTCAGCAAAATACACAGTACAAATGCAGCTTTAGGTACATCAAGGACTTGTTTCAATCTTAAAGCCCCACTTTATATTACACAACTGAGAACTGTTGACAAGCACTTGGGCATGAACTTTAGCAGAGTTTAACAGCATTCATATTAATGAATAGTACGAGTTATTGAGATCATGAAAACTTGGTTTTAACCATGTTCTACTAAAATAACAGATTTTTACCTCTATTCCATCAAAACAAAGTTTAATAACTGGGACAAAAGCTTCTTCAACAGCCTGGGGGGAAAAAAGGTTATATTTTATTTTCAGTATAGAGAAGAACATTTATAAGCAATAGCTAAGAGGTCCAAAAAATTACAGTGAAATGCGATTTATACAGATGTTTTTCTGTTTCCAAGCTCATCTTTGTCAGCAATGCCTTCTTCCACCATATGTAACTATGCAGTCTGATTTCACCTAAACCAGTTGCAAGTTACCAGTCTCCAGAGTTCAAGCCTCTTCTCTTAATGCGGGCATTAATAAGGTACTTTGACAAACAGTATCCATAGCAAAACTAGGGTATTTGATGTCTACTCTGCAATCAGCTAGGAATACCACCTTTCTGAACTAAGCAGCTGAACTAAATTAAGTGCAGATCTGCTTTTACTAAAAAGATGCACAGAGTAGAAGCAAGTTGCGAAGAGACTTCCATTTATTTTATGGGAGCAAGACTAAACCAAACTAAGTTTAAGACTCGCCAGCAACTATCTTCATCTAACTAAAAAAAAAACAAAACAAACTGCAGCAGAGAAGATTTACTCAGCCAACACTCTAAAGGTCTCACCAGTTGACCTAGAGAGGCTTGTCATTTAGGTATAAGAGAAGCCATGCATACCAGCATGTCTTCCATTCCTACATGGGAAATATTCATCTCTACATGCTAAAAATCCTTCCACAAGCATATAACTAGACACACTAAAAATGTAATTTCCATTTTCAAATGCACAGTTGACTGCTAGTATAGATTTAGTTAATATCAACCACTGTAATTGTTTATGTGACCATGAAATTATAACAGCAGCATATCAATGTACTCTAAAACTGTCATTAAAAACACAACTCTAAAACTGTCATTAAAAACACAATTTGGTCCTGATCCTTTTCAAGCTAACACATTTGCATCTGCCTGCTAAAGAGCACGCAGAAATTCTGCAATACTAACATGAATGCCAGAATTTTAAATGAGTATCTCTATTAAGTAGAAACAAAACTTGGAAGAGTTTTTTCAACAAATTTATTTCAACTATGGTGATAAACTTTACTGCAGGTTAGGTAAAAATCCACTGCAAGCATTAAGAGTAAAGTTATATTTACTTATTTAATGTATCATCTTTCACTATTAAATTTTCAGCATCATCAGTTCAGCCACTTCTATCAGGCAGTTCACATACCCTCAGATCTTTTACTTCTTCTTGTTGTTTCAGTTTTTCATAAAATGATGTGAAAAAATCACTTCTTTCAACGTGTCTTGGTGCAACACACAGGGCATCAATATCAGCACCTGAAATTGTTTGTTAGCACAAGTTACTCACACTTCACACACATTAAATGCCAGCAATAGCCAGAAATTTTTTTGAAACCCAACAGGACAATCTAGTTTCTCTTGCTACAGAATGGCTTCTCTTTGGGAATACTAAGTCAAACCAAATGAAAAAAGTTCATGGGCAATAAAGCATATTGAATAAATGGATACTTCCTTCCATTGTGAAACCTTTATGGTAACTTTTATAAAACAAACCCAGAGAAGCCAAGTACACAACTTTCTCTATTTTGTATGTAACTTCCAGCATTTTTATTGTTTCCCAATCTATGACAAAAACGTAATTTAAGAACATATTTCTTTTATTTAAAATGAAGAGTGGAGATGGATGACAAAAAAACGTAATCACATCAAAAGACAGCAAGTTTGTTTTGTTGTTGTTTTTTTTTTTTTACTTTAATATGACATTAGCAGATGTCATTAGCTCGAACAGAAGTTTTTATAATAAAAAAGTAAATGTTACCTTTTGTATGAACTCCTAATCTATAGGATCCAAATGTAAAAATTTTTCCTCCAACATTTTCTATTACAGACTGTGGAAGATTCTAAACAGAACAAATAAAATTGGTTATTTTATCTTAATTTATAACAACACAATTTATGTTAAAACAAAACAGACATTCTACAAAATTTCTACTGTTTAAGGTGTAATTACTACTGAAATAATAATCTTAGGTTTTACAGAAAAGACAGACTTTTGTTTGCAATTTGGGAACTATTTACAACAACATTTCAACTACACTACAAATTACTGCCTCAAACTTGATAATTGTTCCAGCAGTTTTACACTTCAGGTGTTACAGTTCTAAAATATTATGGACATTAAGCACATTTTGCTTAATACTCAGGCATTTTAGACTGACTTAGAAACTGATGATGGATTCCAAATTAGACCAACAGAAAAATACTATTTACAGTATCAGTGTTTATTTAAACATTTTCAGAGACACCCATACTACATTCTTTAAATCAAAGTTTGGTTTTGGAAGAGGTATTTATTTTATGCCAAAATGGCTCAGGTACACCTACTAGAGTTATTTGATTTATATCTTAAAAAAACCCTCTTGAACACACAGTACTGTGGGCACAGTTACCCTTTTATAACAGGATGCAATGTTACAATCTGAAGACCTACGTTAACGGTTACACAGCAAAAGATGGAAACAAATTGAAAATTAGTTATTTTGTAATGTATATTAGATCAATTGATACAGTTTTCAATCTTACATCAGTTCAAATACTTCATTTTCTATTTAAGGACCAACACATATACAAATAGGGTCAGCCTAATAATCTTGTTTATATATGAATTCCTGTTTTATAAGAGAAGTGTACAGAAGAAATACAATCCTAAATGTACTCAAAGTAAAATAACTTAAAACTAGTTTTTACCCCTAAGAAAGCCATCTCCATCTTCACATTTTTGCAAGTGTATAATCCTTAAAATACTTCCCAAATGTCTGCTGAAAATGTAACACAGCAGAGAGGGAACAGTCCTGAAGATTCCAGGAGTATGTGGATGACAACTTCCTGACACAGCTGATGAGGGAGCCAACTAGGGAAGGTGCTCCGCTGGACTTGCTGCTTGTCAACAGAGAAGGTCTTGTGAGGGATGTAAGGGTTGGAGGTCATCTTGGACAGAGGGATCACACAATGAAAGTTCTCTATTATTGGAGAAGCAAGGGGGGGCGAGCCAGCAGAACTGCCACCTTGGACTTTCAAAGAGCAGACTTTGGCCTGCTTCAAAGCATGGTTGAGTGTCCCTTGGGAGACAGTCCTGAAGGGCAAAGGAGCCCAGGAAGGCTGGTCATACTTCAAGGAACACTCAAAAGCACAGGAACAGGCCATACCCAGGACTCAAAAGATAAGCTGACAGGGAAGACCACCAGCATGGCTAAATAAAGAGTTTTGGCTGGACCTCAGGAACAAAAGGAAAGTTTATAGCCTTTGAAAAAGCGGGCTGGCAACTTATGAGCAATACCAAGATGTAGTGAAGCTACGCAGGGGGGAAATTAGAAGGGTCAAGGCTCAAGCAGAACTCGGCCACTGCAGTTAAAGATAACAAGAAGTTTCTTCAGTATATCAACAGAAAAAGGAAAACTAGGGAAAATGTAGGCCCACTGGTGAATGAGGTGGGCACCCTAAGACAGAGAAGGGAGAGTTACTGAATGCCTTCTTCGCTTCAGTCTTCACTGCTAAAGCTGTCCCTCATGAATCCCAGACCCTGAAAGGACAGGGAAAGGTCTGGAAACAGAAAGATTCCCTCAGTGGAGGAGGACCAGGTTAGAGACTACTTGTCAAACTGGACATCCCCAAGTCCATAGGGCTTGATGGGATGCACTCCTGAGTGCTGAGAAAGCTGGCAGATATTATTGGTGGGCTGCTCTCCACCATCTTTGAAAGGTCATGGAGAACAGGAGAGGTGCCTGAGGACTGGAAGAAGGCAAATATCGCTCCAGTTTTCAAAGAGAGAAAGGAGGAGGTCCCAGGGAACTACAGGCCAGTTAGTCTCACTTCTGTCCCTGGGAAGGTGATAGAGCAACTTGTTCTGGATGTCATCTCCAAACATGTTGAAGAACAAGAAGTTATTGGGAGTGGTCAACACGGATTTACCAAGGGTAATAAATCATGCCTGACCAGTCTGCTAGCCTTCTATGAAGAGGGGAGAGCAGTAGATGTCATCTACCTTGATTTTAGCAAGGATTTTGACACTGTCTCCCACAGCATCCTCATTAGGAAACTGAGGGAGTGTGGGCTAGATGAGTAGACAGTGAGGTGGACTGAGAGCTGGCTATGTGACAGAACTCAGAGCGTTATAATTAATGGAGCAGGGTTGAGTTGGAGGCCCCTAACCAATAGTGTCACCCAAGGGTCAATACTCAGTCTGGTCTTTTTCAACATATTCATCAATGACCTGGACGAGGGGACAAAGTGTATCCTCAGCAAGTTCGCCAGTGATACAAAACTGGGAGGGTTGGCTGACACTCCAGAGGGCTGTGCTGCCATCCAGTGTGACTTGCCCAGGCTGGAGAGCTGGGAAAGTGAAGAATCTAACAAGGTTCAACAAGGGCAAGTGTAGGGTCCTGCAGCTGGGGAGGAATCCTATGCACCAGTACAGGGGTGGACCTGCTGGAAAGTAGTTTCAAAGAGAAGGATTTGGGAGTCCTGTGAGACAGCAAATTATCAGTGAGCCAGCCATGTGCCCTTGCTGTCAAGAAGGCCAATGGAATCCTGGGGTGCATAAGGAAGAGCATGACCTGTAGGTTGAGAGGTCATTCTCCCCTGGTGAGGCCATTATCTGGAATACTGCATCCAGTTCTGGGCTCCCCAGTACAAGAGAGATAGGGAGCTACCAGAGAGAGTCCAGCAGAGGGCAACAAAGATAACTGGGGGACTGGAGCATCTCCCTTATGAGGTGAGGTTGAGAGAGGGGAAACTCTTTTAGCCTGGAGAGAAGGTTGAGGGGAGACCTTATTTATGTTTACAAGTATCTAAAGGGTGGGTGCAAGGTGGATGGAGCCAGACTCTTTTCTGTAGTTCACAGTGAGAGGACAAGGGGCAACTGGCACAAAGTGGAACATAGGAAGTTCCATTTAAATATGAAAAAGAACTATTTACTATGAGACTGACAAAGCACTGGAACAGGCTGCACAGGGAGGTTGTGAAGTCCCCTTCTCTGGAGATATACCAGTCCCACCTGGATTCAGTCCTGACTAATATGCTCTAAGCAACCCTGCTTTAGCATGGGAGTTGGACTAGATGATCTCTAGAGGTCCCTTCCAGCTCTGACAAGTCCATGATTCCATGAAACAGTGTGTGCAGGGGTGGAGGGGACTATAACCTCAAAAAACACTACTATCATTCTTGGAGTCTACAAAAGTAACATTACAATACTTACATTAAAGAAACAGACCACAGATCATAAAGCTGTAAGAAAACCATTTTAAGATCTAGCACTGGTTCACAAAGCCAAACAAACTACAGATATCATTAACATCGTACTATATATGTGTATTTTGACAAAGGTCAAGCTGTATTTCTACCCAGGGAGAAGAGGAAACAATTGAAAATTAGTATTACAGCTACCATGACTTTTTCCAGTATTTATCAGTTACTTTCTTTGACAAACTTCTACTTTGGAGGGGTGATACTGTCTGTAAATAGAAGAAGCTACACAAAGACGATATATGTTTTTCAAACTTGATCTCCAAATCTAAGATTTGTCCTGTTCAGATGGGGAACATCTTTTGGAATGATCTTCCTAAAGCAATCTTAGTACAAGCAGTTCCATGTAAAATGATTCCATACCTTGCTTTCACTGATTTCCCGTATCCATTCCTTTACCAGGTTATTTAATTTTCCCAAAATTAGAATCCTGTTGATAAAACAGCAGAATCACAGGTCATGAACTTAGACCAAAGTAGTAGTATTTTTTAAAACTTTATAAAGTAATACTGCTGCTCCAATTACAGATCTTGTTTATATATACATTGAAATAAAGCCACTCCTACAACATTGCCACTGTTTTCTCCCCTTTAAAGATGTTCAAGGGTTTTCAGCTCAGAGAAAATGCAACCCCTACACACATTTTAGGTAAATGAATTCTACTCTCTTTCAAAGTAAAACCTTAATTCATAAAACACATGCACCTAAAAATAGAAAGAAGCAGCACTGACAGCAAAAAACTCTAGAAAGCAAAAAAGGGAAAAAAGAAGTACAGGGGCCACTACAACAAAACAGTTACGAAGGGAAAACAAATGCAAGCCAGCCTTGGGTAATTTTAATTCTTCTCTGTGTTCCAAGATATTCCTCTTCAGGAAAGAAAAATCAACCTTAATATTCCACTAGGCTTTTAAGAAAACATTTGAAAACATAAACATGCTTGGGATTCAGTAGCCAACAACATGAAGCTCAAGACAGAAGAAAACCAGAGCCAGAGTGTTTACTCACCTGCGTTGCAGTTCCTCTTCCTCTTCAAATACACCATAAGGTTTTAAGGTTTCGATTAATTTCTGGGTAAGCATGCTGTCAAACTCCTTGGGGGCAGCTAAACTGATAGGTGAGGTAATGCCATAATGCTTCTGTAGTTGCTGTGTTTGTGATCCCTGGGTTGTAATGGGACTAATAAAGGCAATTAGATAAAGTTACTGACACAAAAAAATTATCGTCACAGTAGCAGACAAGAGACACACGCCAAGGAAACAAAAAAGTTAAGCTTACTGTTAGCATTTACATCCCAAGTCAATGTGTGATAAATCTGTGTTACTAAGGACAAAAAAAGAAATATTTTTCTCCAGTTGGTGACTGCAGGGTTACAAGCTGCTATGAGGCATGATCTTTTACATCAGCCGAGTTCATGCACCCAAAGTATTCACATAAGTAAGGAGGCTTTAGTATATTTTGAGCCTGTGAGGGTCATACCGGTAGCTGTAAACTGACTTCTCTGCTGGTTACCACAACAGGTTGGTTAGACAAGCAATGTCTGCTCAATCTATGCTGCCACTATTACGTATAACCTTACCCCATTAGCGAGGTGCGGCTTGTGCCAGACTTTGCCTAGCACAAGTAACACACAGTACTCTTCTCCACGTCCCTCATGTTTCCCTAACATGAAATTTTACTTCATACAAATATTTCTCTAAATAGGAAAGTAAGCTTAAAGTAAACCTAACCCATGGCAATGGGTTAGATCTGCAAGGACCTAGTTCACTAGAAAACAGCCCAGTTACAAGCCCTCCCAGCATCCTTGTCCTGCACTTTTCAAAATACACAAATAGTTATGGAGCCAAACCTCAAGCACATGGATAACACTCTCAAATCAATCCCCTATATTTCAATATTGCAAGAAAGGACAGGAGACCACACAAAAGAACTTCAGCAGAAACACAGAAGGAAAGTTATCACCATATTACAAGAACTAATAGATTTCCTAGGTGAGCATCCTCAATGAAAAACAGCAATGCAGTTTTTCATAATGGACATTTGTTTGTGACTTAAATGTTTAAAAAACAGCCTTATTTTCAGAACCATTTGAGCTTTTAAGGCTAGTAATTTTATGTATTTCAAAACTAAACTTGCTCCTGTGTAACATGTGTTTGGATTCAGTGATTACTGCGTGCTACTATAACCATATACTTAAAACTCTTTTAAACTGATACTGCACCAACAGGCAGCTATTAAAAAAAACCCAACATATTCAGTGTTATAAATTACATATTTAAACATTGAAGACAGCCAAATTTTAAGAACACTTAAGTCTTGCTCCCTATATACTTCATGGGTTAAAAAACCACACTACTTAAACCTGTATTTAAATAGCTCTAAGGGTTACTTGCAGCACTAAATACTAGTTTTATATTGATATATAACTTTCCTCTAAATTATTATTATTATTGCCCCACTTAAGATTTTTTTTAAATGACAGATAATTGTTTTTAAGCTTCTTTTCTGAAGCCAACTTGCTACTTAACAGAGACCAACAAAAACATTATGAACTCTCACCAAAATACGTGTTTCAAAAAACATCACTGTTGTATTAACAGCTATACTACAAGTCTTACCCACTATAAATGCACATATTACCTGAAAGTTAAGGCAATGGTTGTGTACAAGTGTTACACCAGAATTATTTAAGTTACGTTCTTATTATGTAAGATTACTCCTTTCAAAGGTATGAAGTAACATTTTCTTTAATAGAATTATAGAATTGTTAAGGTTGGAAGGGACCTTAAAGATCATCTACTTCCAACCCCCCTACTATAAGCAGGGACTCCTACCACTAGACCAGGTTACACATAACCTCATCCAACCTGGCCTTAAAAACCTGTATAACTATTATTTTTAATTCAGATTATGCATCAATATTTTTCCCTGAACTCTTTCACCCTACTACAGGAAAAGCTTTATCATCAGTTTGGTCTCCTTCAACTTTCAGATACAATCTTCAAAGAAGAGAACCCTCCATGTAAAAAATTTGAGCTGACAGTTTATGTGAAAGTCCCATTCTTGTCAAGTGTAACATTGCTGTTTTTATTAGTGCTTTGTGTTTATACATTATACGCTACTTCTATCACACAAACTGAGAAAATTTTTCAGGCTAACTAAATATTATGTGGAGAAAAACTAAAGCACAACTTCAATTCTATTTCTGTCACCTGTTGTCATTACTAAAACAATTTGTCTTTTTTAAAAAAGGCAAAAATTTAGTAAAGTCAAATAGTACCTTCAGCCACTCAGCTGCTACTAAAAAAAGGAGTCAGAAAACAAAAGGTCTCAAACACATAAATAACCTTTGAGTATTCTTAATATTTTCACTTCTACCACAAAGAGAGCAGTTAAATTTGAACTGCAATTTCTACCCTTTTGGCAACTGTTAATTTGAAAAACTTAATTTCCTTTTAAGATTTTTGCATTTTATTTTCAAAGGTTTTTAAAGCAGTAATATAAAGCAATCAATAGTTTAGTTTTGTGTAGTCATTTCCTGATGGTCTGACTGTAATTTCCAACAATCTGTAACTAGAAACTGTTTCAAATGCAATATATATTAACTTGATTGAAAGGGCTGGCAAAACACAACCTTGTAGATGCTGTTACTAGATTTTAAAAATGGCTCAGTGTCACTCAGACCTAGATTCTGTGAAGCATGCTCCTGAATTCAGGAATGCTGACAGAGCCCTCTGTCTTCCATCTGCTTGTAAGGGCCAGGCTTCATCAATTTAAGATCTGATAACTTAAATACTTCACCTTGCCCCCAAAATTACAACACATAAAAAACAACCAAACATCAGATTGCTTCCTTGATCTGGTTTACAGCATAACCCTGGCAGTGGAATGTGAAGGTCTGTTTCACAAAACACAACATTGACATGTCTTAAACCAAACGTATCTCCAACCCCTTCAGGTCCATGGGAGCATGGTCATATGGTACAAAAGTTTTGAAACTGTTCACCAAAACAACAGCTTTAAACAACATATTAAAATCAATCACCTGATCTACATATTTCAGAAGATATAATGAAACATACATTGAATATTAATATTGAAGAGAATATAGGTAATTCCCAGCTAAAAAAACACTTAAATTGAAGCTTAACTGTTGACACCTGCTGAAGTTAAAGTCTATTCTAAGGTTTATGTAGCACACCAAAAAATAACAGAAAAAAAGTCTTTGTAAAACAATAGAAAAGAGGGTATTTGGCAAGGAAGTTTGTTAAATTTAAATATAAAATAAATAACTAGTGCTAGGTAATTCACGTTCATTCTTTCAAATGACACCAACCCATGAAATTTACTATAAAACAAGTAAACATATACCCTCTCCCCACTCCATACTTTACGTAAAACCAAGAATATTCAAATAAAGCATTTGCTAGCTGTTTTTTAGCTATAACATTAAGTGGTCATTTTTTCAACTTCAATGTTGCATTTAAATGTTACACTTTAGCTAGAAAATACTAACCATCAACTCTCCATGCACTTATCTTTTACTTTTTCCTAAACTCATTAATATCACACTCTGGCCCAATACATTCCCTGTTGAAAAGACATACAGACATTCCAGTTTTTACCTGCAACATGTCATGATGTATCACTTTTGGAATCCCTTACTTTAAACTAAAAAATTTATTCAAAGAGAAAGGACAGGAAAGCACCAACACTAACCTTCTACCTGAGAGGGTCAGGGAAGCTAAGGCCTTGAGTGGAGTGGTCGTGCTATGTAAAATCTGCTAGTCATTGTGGTTAAGCATTAACAAAAATCAAAGAATATTAAACAGCAGCATGAAGTCCCATTCCAGCTACTCAATCTTGACAACAACACAGGCAGATCTGGCAGACCTTGCCAAGGTCTTGACACTCAACTCAAAGCATGCTTAGTGTTTACTGTTTTAAAAAAAGTTTACACTTGTTAACAACAAGGAAAACTGACACAGTTTGGGGCTTTATTTGTTTCTAGTCAACCACATACACACAAAGATCTTGCCCTCACTCTGCTATGAACATGAGGTACCTGTCAACAGCACAAATATAAAACAAAGTTACAAAAAATTAGGTAAATGTAACATGCTGTGGTCTGGTTTGAACTGAATTTGTGAAGGTTATATACTGACAGCTTAAGTCATCTTCAAAATGAGTAATAGCTACAGTGGCTTAATTCAAAAGCGGCTTGATCCAATAGTTCATATTTGAGTACGAAATAATCTAATCTCAGAAACTGACATATACTTCTTTCCCATATAAAAATACAAACACAAAGTTCTATTCTGTGCTGCTGACAGCAGTACAGCTAAATAACTTTTTGCTCAGAAGCCAAAGTTCTGGTAGGCAGCATCTTCTCATGTTGTTATCAGCAATTACTAAATTAAAAAGAACAAACCCTGGTAGTATGGCCACTGCTAAAAACATTTTATAACAGAGCAGATGTGGAAGGCAGAAAGCAAATAAAGTTTCTAAGAAGCTCTACAGTTTCTAGAGCTGTGCACATTTAAATGACTTCAAATGGAAGTGTTTACACATTGTTCTAAGGTAGAGGGGGGAAGACTGATATAAGGAAAGAAATTTCCAATGCATCTTTCAAAGACCATGTTACACCCTGAACACACATCCACCTAAACTGAAAATAGAGAAAAAAAAGATGTACCTATATAATAGTGCTCCATACATAACTTAAGAGTTAGATACAAATTTTAAGTACTCAACAATTGTTTACTTTAACAACACTTGAGCATTTCTCCATCCTCAGAAGACACTAGAAACCTGTCAAGAACTTCTTTTTCAAGAATGCTCTGTATTTAACCCTCCTCCTACCCCCACCTAAAAAGCATTTATTCTATGCTATTTATTCTATTCATTCTATGCACTTTTTTCTTCACTCCTAGTGTTCTCCAGTTCTATTGGTTGTATTTTTATTGTGTTCTTGGAGTTAAGATTTTATGCTTATCACAAACAAAACACAGCAACCATCATTGCATTACCCAAACATCATAACCCTGAAACTTGGGATGCTTCAGAGAAAAAAAGACAACACAACTGAAACCTTATAACCAGAAGCCATAATATTTAACAAGTTATAACAGCTTGAATCCCATGTAAGTTTAAAACTCACCTCTGATCCACCCTGAGACAGATCTTAACCACTCCAGATCTAACTAATTTAAAATGTGTCACAAGTGCATGCAAAAATCCCTTACTGATCATCAAGCCTTGCTGTTGCTAAAAGTTGTAACTCTTTGCATATAACCCTAAACCTCATCTTAGGACGAGGCTTGTCCAGACAGACATGCACAACAAGGCCAGCACTGGTGAAGCAAGAGAAACTGTGGGCTGGTTAAGTGTCTTAAAATAGTGCCAACTACCCACAGAATGTTAACTTCAAACTTTTAACTTCATAGAATCATAGAATGGCAGGTTGGAAGGGACCTCAAGGATCATCTGGTCCAACTTCAGTCAAGCCCTTTGACTCAGTCAGTCATACCTTTAGACACCAAGACAAATTAACATGACTTAAGGAATCTCAATGACTACCCCTTCTCCTTTATTTGCCTCTACTGACCTTCTCAGAAAAAATCAGTCTCTCTTATTTACTGATGTAAAGATTTCTGAAGCAATATTGGTGATCATACTACCTGGTCAATCAGTTGAAGCTAAGGTCACAATGCTCATGCTTCACTGTACCAGATTTCAAAGAAAGTGTTTTGAGGAGTTTTGCTTGCTTGTTTTAAAGTCTCCTCCAACAAGGACAGACTTTGGCAATTTCAGATTAAATTTCTGGCTTAATGACATCACTTCACACAAAATTTTAGACATCTTAATGAAGTCTGTTCAAATCAATTGCTGGGGCACACTTGCTTTAAATGGGTAAAACAATCCAGCTGTCCTTCCTTAACAAAAGCTGAAACATGTAGAAAAAAAATGCTGGATCACTCAGACCTCCAAGGGAGGTTCAGACTGGATATCAGGAAAAATTCCTTCACAGAAAGAGTGGTGAGGCATTGGAACAGGCTGCCCATGGAGGTGGTAGAGGCACCATCCCTGGAGGGGTTCAAGATACAGGTGGATGTGGTGTTTTGGGAGATGGTTTAGTGGTTAGGAGTTGTAGGGCAGATGGCTGGACTTGATGATCTTGAAGGTCTTTTCCAACCTTCACGATTCTAAGGATTTTTACGTTCACTTATTCTTAATAAAGCTATCACTTTAAATTAAAGCAACTGGTTCTTCTAAAGTATGTAGTGTGCTTTGCAACATCAGGAATAATTTCATTCCTTCCTTAACACAATTTATGAAAACCTGAACTCTCTCTGTTCAGAAACATAGTATTTATCCACTCCAAACCAGTACAAGGCACTCTAAATATAGTCTTGTACTTCTGCCATACAAGTTGACAGTCACTAATTAAAAGTCAAGAAAATAATTACTTTGCCTATGTCTGAAGCAGCCCTGGCTGTCTACCATAAAGACTGGGGAAAAAAAATCATTAATGACATACCAAAACTGTAATATGGAAGATACCAACAATAGTTAAAAGTTTATAGCACTTAAGGCACTTTTAAGTGTTCAAATACACAACTCAATGAACTTTCTTTACACTTCTGGTTTAAAAAAAACCAACACAACAAAACTGCCTTTTGCAATAACTTCAGCAGATGCAGAAATTCAGAAAAAAAGCTGTATGTGTGATACTATCAGTAGCTTAACAAGAAACAGACTGATTGTGCTGTTTCTCTATGTGAAGGGTCAGAAAGGCCCAGGTTACAATAAAAAGACTACATCGTCAATTCACATAAAGATAGCTGGTGCTTTACTAAGTCAGTAGCCTTTCTGTGTAAGACCTAGCCCCAACTCAAATATATGAACAGCCCAGTGAGCTCCATGTCTCCCTAGCATCTTAGATTTCAAAAAATGCACAGAAACAAGAATTTTGTACCTAATATTTCACTAAAACGTATTTTTCTAGTAGGGGAAATACTCACTTTTGCTTCTAAGCAGCTTTTTTGAACAACTGAAAGTTACAAAGTTTTCTCATGCAGCTGCTGTCTCTTCACACAAGACATTGAGAATTGTGACAAAACCACACCTAAGTTCCTAGAATAAATTTAGTATTTTTTAAAATATGAAAAGGCATTTGCAAATGCCAACTATAAACATCACCAGTACCCAAGTCTGCTCTCTTACTACTAACTGATGTGCCATGTACATAACTACTTTGTTAGTTGCTATAGTTGTGTACCATACATATGCACACACTGCAGTATCAGCAATGCTGTACACCTCTTGAGAACTCTGAACTAATGCTTTTCAAGTAAAGAGTGATGGCACTCTCTGGTTGTATGGGGTATCAGCTCTGTCAATTGTAAACACTGCTCTAAAAATTAAGTTTAAAGGATGTCTTGAAACCTTAGGACAAAAAACCCAACTCAAACAAACCCAAAAACAACAACAAAAAACAAATGCGTTCTGTTTATCATCTTGAAAGTCTGGCAGTGATTGTTCTACTCTCATTCAAAATTATAATACAAAAGCAAAAAAGCATCAACTGAATTATAAGAATTATACAGAAAAGGAACTTCCTATGCTTGCTGTTTTTTTCCCCCCTCTGAAGTCAGAGGTTTAACTTCATAAACGCAAGAATTAACATTGCTAGCATTTCAACTTACTACTACTATAATGATCCCTTTGAAGTCTTGACTGAGTAACACAATCATTCCAAACATAAAATAGACAAAACAAATGCAGAACCTGAGAGCTTTGCTTTTCCTAACTAAAATGAACCTCCTTTATTTGTTAGGTTGCCAAGGAATGTTTACACTGAAAATAGCAATATATTAGTACAAAAATAACTTCAGAGTTTCAAGTTCAATTATCATAAACACTGATGTTAAGAAAAATTATTGTGTCATTCCAACCTTGTAGAAGTTGAAGATTGGTATTATTACAATTAATTGAAGCTGCCTAAACTTCAAAATATTGTTTTTAAGCATTTGGAATGTATGCTGTCACAACAAAATAAACCAAGAATGAATACAGGCAAAATAAACACTCTCCTTTTTCCTAAGGCCAAAAAGCCTAACCAACTTTAAAGTTGGTTTCTGGTAATTTTTCATCGCCATAATGAACATGGTCAAAATTTGCCTATTAAGAACTTGGAGCCTCATTACACAAGCATTAGAGACTACCTGGCATGATCATTTTCCCTTCTGCATTCCCTCACTGTTTTTCTGCCATAAACTCTTTCAGTTAAGTGTGTCTTATCTACCCCACAACTAACTTAACAGTATTTTAGACTGACTTAAACAAGCACAACAGGCAAGCACAGCTATTCTTCACATAAATTTTATACATTAAAACAATAGTGAATAATCCCAAATAATAGCTGTGAAACGAATCTTTGATCCCGAATTCGCTGTATTTCTCCTTCAATGAAAAAAGAAATTAAAAACCAAACAACACAAAAAACTGAACCCAGCATACAAACGTGCCTTTTCTTAAAACCACTTGACCACGTACCCATCGCTGGTTCCCTCGACTTATATAGGATAATAAACCACTAACACTATG